>NC_086320.1:199495875-199804721 GCF_036172605.1 Pelobates fuscus
TGATATGGTAAAGGAGATATAGGTCTGTTTTTTGTAGGTCTTGAGGTAGTGCTAATAATAGGAATGTTTCCGGGGAAAACTGTATATTATAACTTATGGATTTCCTAATAATACTTGAGATGCCTTCCCAGAAGGGTTGTAATTTTGGACACGTCCACCATATGTGGAGCATCGTACCGGGTTCTTTAAAACACCTCCAGCAGTTCCCGGACTTTCTTTTATCATATTTGTGTAGCGTTTGTGGAACTATGTACCAACGATAGAGTACTTTCCTACTCGTCTCTACATGTGATGTGTTAAGTGTGAGATGTTTATGGGCCTGTATAATTTTTAACCAGGTTTCATTTGATATATTCACGTGTAAGTCACGTTCCCAGGCTCGCACAAAGGGTAAAGTTTTAGGTAGTGTTTGAATTCTGGTTAGCTTATATAAAATAGAGAATAGCTTTTGTGGTTGCTGGTTAGCTACGCAAATTTTCTCTAGTGGTGGCAGGGGAGTTCCCTGTTTGTGCGTTTTGCCCTCCATGGTCTGTTTCCGCACCCATGAGTGCAGTTGTAAATATGTAAAATATGCTCTTTTAGGTAGACTAAATGTTTCAGAGAGCGATTCGTAGGGTAGTAGGCGGCCTTCTGGCATGATCTGGGATAGACACTTAATTCTGTGGTTTTGCCACAGGCCACTGTCAAATCCAGGGATAAGTTCCTGGAGTGCTTGTATTTGCAGTGCTGGGGAAATATATGATACCGGGTAGTGTTTTAGTACATATTTATCCCATACTGTGAGAGTAGCTGAGGTCGTGGGACAGACATGAATGGCTTTTGGTCTTTGATGTTTGGGGATCCAAGCCAGGGTTTGCAATGCCAATCCACCGGTGTTTACCCTTTCAATCTGGTGCCATGGTGGCATCGTGATGTGGTGGAATGTTCCTATGAGGGTACTCATGAGGGCTGCTGTGTAGTAACCTAATATTTCTGGAGCTCCCATCCCCCCTTCTTTAAAGGGCTTATACATGGTGGTGGCTGCCACTCTGGATCGCTTACCTCCCCAAATATAACTATTAAGCAAGCGTTGGGTTTCAGTGAAAAAACCCTTTGGTAAGCAAATTTGGAGTGTCCTGAATAGGTATTGTAATTTGGGCAATATCATCATTTTTATTGCCGCTATTCTGCCTGTCCATGAAACATATTTACCTTTCCACCCCTGTAGTTGTTGTTTGATATTACTGAGTAGCGGAAGATAATTTGCTTTATACAGTTTTTTAGTCGTTGGCGTAAGGTGAAGTCCTAGGAACGTTAAGTGGTCCCGTCTCCAGTCATAGGAGTAACTATTTTGTAGATTAGTGAGTTGGGTTGTCGTGAGGTTAATGCCCATGGCTTGCGTCTTACTAACATTGAGCTTATAGTAAGAGCATTGTCCGAACTTTGTTAGCATGTGTTGAAGAGAAGGCAGGGACTCCCCGGGGTTCGATATGGTAAGCATCACATCATCGGCAAACAGTGTGATTTTGTGCTCCTTCCCCCCTATTGTTATCCCCTTTATGTCTGGTGAGTCTCTTATACGTTGTGCTAATGGTTCTAGTGCCAATATGTACAGAAGTGGGGAAAGTGGGCAACCCTGTCTTGACCCATTGGAGATCTGGAAGGATTTAGAAGTGAACCCACCGTTGGCTATTTTCGCTGTGGGGCTGTCATACAAAGCAGATATCAGTGTTATTAGACTCTCCGGGAAGGCAAACTTCCTCAGCGCGGCCGTCAAGTATCCCCAGTGTAGCCTGTCAAACGCTTTTTCCGCGTCTAGTGACAATGCCACACTGGGTTCTCCCGATATTTGAATGTTGTGGAGGATGTTAATCAGTTTCCTAGTCCCATCTGAACCCAGCCGGCCCCGTACGAACCCCACTTGATCATCCCCAACTAGTTTGGGTATAAGTGTACCTAATCTATTGGCATAGATCTTGGCCAGTATTTTTAAATCTGTATTTAAGAGCGAGATGGGTCTTAAATTTTGGCATTTGTGGGGTGGTTTCCCAGGTTTAGGGAGAGTGGTTATATGAGCTAACAACATTTCTTGCGGTATTTTGCCTGTTTGGATGATTTCGTTGTAGAGTGTTTCTAAAAAGGGGGTTATGACATGAGAGAAGGTTTTGTAATAGGCGTTGGTAAAGCCATCTGGGCCTGGGGATTTCCCCTTCGGGAGGGTCTCAATAACTCCGGCTATTTCGGTCTGAGTAATGGGTTTCTCTAAGAAGGACCGGTCTATCTGTGAGAGTTGTGGTATATTTGCGCTTGCTAAAAAGGTGTCAATGTCCGAGGGGAGCGGTTGATATGTGTGACCATCTTTTTTGAGGTTATATAATTTATCATAGTAGTCTGCTAACATATCGTTTATGTCTTGGGGGTTATATACCCTATTTCCTATTGGGTTGATGAGAAACGGTATTTTTGAATTCAGTCTTTTCTGCCGCATGAGGGTTGCAGGAGCCTTTCCTGCCCTATTCCCCTGTGTGTATGTGCGGAGTCTTAGTCTGTGGGATATAGTTGCTGACGTGTGGACTTGAATATCATTTAACTGTTTTTTAATTTGGTCTATGCTCTGCTGAGTGCACGTTGATGGGTTTGTTATTTGTGTGTACGTTTCTTCCCTGAGGCGTCTCATGAGTGTTAAGTAGTGTGTTTTCGCCTGTTTATGTAAAAAGGATGCTTGGCTGATCAGAAGACCTCGAATAAAGGCTTTATGCGTCAGCCACGGTGTGGCTATGGAAGCCTCAGGAGTGTAGTTTATATCGAAGAACATTTCAAGTTCCTCAGTAAGTTTAGTGACAAATTCAGGATCGTGTAGGAGAGCTTCATTTAAGCGCCACGGCGAGGTTACCCGGGACTGGAATTGGTCTGGTAGGGACACCATTACCGGTGCATGGTCCGACCAAACTATGTTACCTATTTCACTGCCTAATGCGGTCGGCAATAAATCTCCTGAGACAAATATAAAATCTATTCTAGAATATGTTTTGTGTACCGAGGAGTAAAAGGTGAACTCCCGGTCGTTCGGGTGTTGCGTTCTCCACACGTCATATAGGTTGTGTTCCATAAGAATTTTTACTAACGTCGCGGCCTGTTTGCTCAATGTTTTGCACCTTGAGGAGTCAGCTGTTTGCGTGGTATCCAGTCTAGGTTGTAAGATGTGATTTAAATCTCCGCACAGAATTGTGGAGGAGGGGTATGTCTGGGGAATTTTATGTAATACTTTCTGGAGAAAATTTCTGTGGTCTGAGTTAGGGCTGTATATCCCCACCAACGTGTATAAAGCATTATTAATTTTACAATGTACAATTAAAAAACGGCCTTGCGTGTCTTTTTTAAGATGTAAGAGTTCAAATGTGATAGAGGTATGAATGAGTAACGATACTCCTCTTGACTTGGATGAATTAGTGGAGTGATATTGTATAGGGTATTCTTTGTTCGCAAATGCAGGAACTCTGTTATGTACAAAGTGTGTTTCCTGCACACACAGTATATCTGATTTAGTGCGTTTTGCGTCTTCTAGAAGGAGCCTCCTTTTGTGTGGTGTGTTTATCCCTCGGGCATTAATAGACATTATTTTCAACATTTGTAGTTAGGTACAGAGCATTGCGGTATGGATAGTATGGTATCTAACTGTTTTTCTCCTTCATACTGGTGGTGGAGCCTTTGCAATATTTTCCTCGGCAGACACGTGAGGCAGGGCCTTAGCCCAGTTAATATTAGCCCTGTGAACATAAGGAAATAGTGGTCCTGGGTTTGTTTCAGATGTGACCCTGGTAGATTGTGTGTCTGATCCCTGGAGATGTGGGGAGGGGGATGTGAACTGGGGAGGGAATTTATAACTATATACAGAGTGTCTCTTGTAGAGACAAAATGTGGGTGTACCACATCTGGGGGATGAAAGAGAGAACTCTCTACCATAACGTGGCTATTGGGCACCTATTGTACCATATCGGGGTGTATCCACCATAATATATACCCTTGTTATATAGTGTCTCATTTGACATTTAACACCAGTGTGGAGAGGGCTCATATAGTCCTCAGAGATTCATATGTCTTGTCAAGAAACCCAAATTAACCTTTTGCCTCCGCTGCTGGGTGGCGACTCGTGTTCGGCTCAGTTTGGGCGTACCTTGTTATAAACAATTTGTCATGCAGTTTCCCCATCCTCACATTAACATATATGCAAGTAACTTTACTCATTTGAGGTCCAAGTACTACTCCTATCACTAACATCCTCCCCCCTCCATTTAGCTCTCTACATAACATTCCTACCATATAATATAATCCATTCAACTAGGGGCCTGGGTCACAGGTCCCCTTTACCTTGTGGACATATAGAACCCGTAGGGCATGAGCAGTGAGCATTGTCATTTTGTAGAGCAAAGTTCAAAGTCCCGTTCATGGTGCGGGTGACTTGCCCGGTAAGCTTTGCTTTCTTCTCCGAATGAGAGTGATGTTCCAGGTGTCCGGTTGCCCAAAACAGAGGTTGTGGAGGCGATCTCGAGTAGCTGAACTCAGGGTATATCTCCTCGGCTAATAGTCCAGACCGGACCCCCCCGCGAGGTGTCACTGCTCTGCGCACGCTTCGTCACAGTGATGGCGGGAAGACCCGATCCGGAGTCTCGCAGCCACATAAGGAAGACCAGGTAACAAGGGGAAAAAAAAACAAACTTAACTCCACATCGAGTCTCCGTGCATATGGGTCTCTCTTATACTCGTATTTGAAGCTGGTGAATGTCATAATGTTCTTTTATTTCGTTGCTTCTCAGTGTCCATGCTCAGAAGGGAATGAATGGTCTTAGACCAGTAGTCGTCCGGTTTAGAGCTTGTCATGAGGTTTTTCCCAGTCCCGTTTCAGCGTGCCGGCTTGGTTTGTGGTAGTGGGCATCGGCTCCACCGGCAGGGCCCAGGCCAGCAGTTTCGTCACTCCTTCCGCAGGGTTGTTTAACACCGTCGTGGCGCCATCTTTTGTGACTATTAATTTAGTGGGGAATCCCCAGCGGTATCGAATGCCCTGCGACCGCAGCGTGTTAGTTACTTGGGAGAATTCCCTCCTTTTCTTTAAAGTGGCAGCCGACAAGTCTGCATAAATTTTGACTGTGGGGTATTCCGTTGGGGGTTTTGCTCGCATTCTGCTATTCTTTAATATGTGTTCCTTGATATGGAAATAATGAGCTCGGAGTAATATATCTCTAGGCACGGTTTGTGGAAGGTGCCGGGGTTTTGGTATGCGGTGTACCCTGTCCACTAGCAGCATGTCTGCCGGTATCTCTGGGGCATGAGCGTGCAACAGGTTTCTCACATAGGCTTGTAGGTCGTCATTTGCGATATTTTCTGGTACTCCGCGCAGACGAAGATTGTTTCGCCGTGAACGATCCTCCATGTCCGCTAGCTTGTCTTCCAGTCTGCTGATTTCTGTGGCCATCCGTTCCACATTTGTGGCCAGGTCATTGTGGGCCGTAGCGAATTCGTCGCATTTATCCTCCATGTGCGACGTCCGCTTACCCAGCTCTTGTAGGTCCTTACGTAGGGAGTCCGCCGTGTGCTGCCATGTGGTGACGAGCTTGTTAGAGAGAAGTTCCAAGGCCGCATTTAAGTCGGCTTTTGTGATTTGTGATGCGTCTTGCGTTTTCGCTCTAGTAGTAGCTTGTGCGGTATCATCCATTTCGGAGATCCCAGGCTCCATTGAGGCCTGCTCCGCCGGAGACGCCGGAGATGATTTCTGGTTAAAAAAGTTTAGCTTGTCCGGTTTCGCCGAGCTCCTCTTGTTCTTGGACTGAGACATTGTTAGAAAATAGTGGTGGATGCTATTTGTGTGGTTAGGATTGCATTAGATTAGGTGCCCTGATGCCGGAGCAAGGTTTCAAGCGGCCATCTTGCTCCGCGGTTAGCCACGCCCCCCTTTTTTTTTTTTTTTTATATTTTAATATTAAAAAATTATTTTTTGAACCCGAGCGATTAGCAGAAATGCCTTGCTCACCTTCCAATTGCTTGGGCATACCTGCCCCTTTTCTGGGTGGGTCCATCTTTTTTGGTGGTACCAATGATGTCACTAAAAAGAAAGCCCAGGCAGCACTCCAGGATACTGATGGTGTGAGTTTATTCATGGGAATACCAACCCACTAAAGATGCGACATCAGCTCACAAGAGGAACTTGTGTGCAGAGGCTCTTTGTTTCTAGTGATTCACGTCACTTGCCGCTTCCTTTTACTCCGCCCATCGACATCTTGCTTCACAGGATGCCAATGCTAAAGGATATGGGTTTGATTGCAAGATGAAAGCGAGATTTTAGCATAGCATAGGGCATCTGTATTCTAATAGCTGCATCCTGTGAGTTTCCTCCAGTACCACCTCCACCAGATACATGATACTTGGGAGGTACGACTGTCTATTGTTTTCCGTCAATATTATTCTGTAGTTGGGTCAATTGTAATTGTCAGCACCAGGCCCAATGGGCTCTTAATCTGTCCCTGCTGGAACCCTCAGTCTTTTACTGTATGTAGCTACACAAAAAGGAGAGATTAGAGATCCATGCTTTTGGATTCTTCTTGCATGTACCTACCTCTGAACAGACAACCAGGATCCTTTTAATTCTTTCTTTAAGCTTTGTCAATCATAAACTATGCAGGTCATTTTAAATACAAAGTTGTGCAAAGCATGTTTTGTTAAGTTTTTACTGTTGTGCAGTGTAAATATGTTGGTATAGTAATAACCTTTTATATGTTTGTAGTGCTGAAAGATAAAGGATATACAACATTACAAGATGAAGCAATCAAGATTTTCAATTCTCTGCAACAACTCGAGTCTCTCTCTGATCCTGTGCCAATCATTCAGGGCATACTACAGACTGGTCATGATTTACGCCCTCTGAGAGATGAGCTTTATTGCCAGCTCATTAAGCAGACTAACAAGGCTCACAATCCTGGCAGCACGGGCAACCTGTATCACTGGCAGATACTTACTTGCTTGAGCTGCACCTTCCCACCCAGTCGAAGCATCCTGAAATATCTGAAATTTCATCTTAAAAGGTGAGAAAATACTGACTATACTGACTACAAGATCTACACGTCAATTTTCAGTAGAATGTACACGTGTGCCAAATTCTTTCTTATAATAATAATAAATTAAAGAATAAAAATATTTTTTCTTTTACAAGTCTAGCTCATTGTTTAAATCAAAATATTATTTATTGCATTTATTTAATGATAAGGTTGTTTTCCTGATATATTGACATTTACTTATTACTTGGACATATGTCCTGGAGTGCCAAACAATTCACAATACAAATACCGCACTAGAACATGTCTTTATACTTACATCATGAATCAGCAACTTGCTTTGTCTGGTCTGTAAATGTAGTTTTTCTGCTACACAGAATACGGGAGAAATATCAAGGCTCAGAAATGGAAAAGTACGCAGTGTTCATCTATGAGTCATTAAAGAAAACCAAGTGCAGGGAGTTTGTGCCATGTCGGGATGAAATTGAAGCTTTAATTCAGAGACAGGAAATTACAACCACTGTGTACTGTCATGGCGGAGGAGCTTGCAAGATTACAATCAACTCCCACACAACTGCTGGAGAGGTGAGCTAGAGGAATATGATGTGATTATCAGCAGGGATAACTAACCTCTGCAACTTCACCTATTATTTGTTCCGTATTCAAAATCACTGGAGATAAGGCGAGGGTTCCTAAAATTGTTACGAATGGAAAAGTAGGTCAACGTTCTACATGTGGAGAAAGCAGTCGAAATGTTCTATTGGTTTGTGCCACATTTTCCTCTCACTAATTATATGTATGCAGAAATATGTTTGCCAGGTTACTAGATAGAGAGAGGGAGAAAGCACTAGAATTCGATAGTTAAGAAGTGTCTCACTTGACAATTTCAAATACAAGAAATAAGGAGCTTGTAGTAAAATGTTAGATGTTATGCATTTGACATTTGCAAATGAGCAGTTTTACATTAACTAAAATATCTGTTTTACCATAATAACCACTGCATGTCACTGGGTGGTCAGATTACCTTGAATCACTGGCACCATTTCCTGGTTTAATTTTGAACAGTTTAAATAAAAAGAGGGTTTTCCCTAAGACCAGGCACTTCCCCCATTAACACTCCTGCATTTTCATTGTATTGTGTCCAATCTGAATGACTTTGATTGGCTGAGAGTGCTAAGGTTATGTTAGGCCAGCATTCTCAGCCATTCAGTTGGATGAAGCGCAGACTAATATTGTGGAAGTCTTATCTCCTGTTTATCAATGCAGCCAAGATAGGGGAGGTCCTTCAGAGCTGGAAGGAGCCTCAATTTATATCAAACGTTTGGTTTTCCTTTCCTTATGCCCTTAATGTCCTTAATAATTCTGCTCCCTCCTTCTTGCAACTTGCTTTTATTTATATTTCTTATCTTTTCTTCTTTGTGCTGAAATACATTATCTTGTAGCAGCCATTTTGTTCCCCCTAATTTCACTGATGGATTGTGGCAAACTTTTATTGCCAGCTGAGACAGAACATGGTTTAAACTCCGCCCACTGTCATGTTTATTCAGGTAAACATAAAGAAAATGAATCTATTTTTTCCTTATGTATTTTATAAAAACTGGACTACTCAGTGTATTGAGTTTGAGCCTCTTTGAATGGGACAATATAAAACTGGAAGATTGCGCCATGGGACTTTAGGCAGCATAAACAAGTACACCTGCTCATAGCCTTTAACTAATACAATGCAAGTGGCTGTAAATGATCATTATAAAAGTACACAGTAGTAGTAGTAAAAAAGTTTTTTTGCTCACAGTACACATTCTAATTCATGTTTGTTATTTTGTGTGTAGGTGGTGGAGAAACTGATTCGAGGACTGGCCATGGAAGACAGCAGAAATATGTTTGCTCTTTTTGAATACAATGAGGTGACAGATAAAGCCATTGAAAGCAGAACCATTGTGGCTGATATACTGGCTAAATTTGAAAAGTAAGGTTACCCTAATACATAATTAGTTCTTTATGTATGTGCACTTTGTGTCCCACCCAGAATTACCTAATTAGACTTGATCACCTTTTCTCAATGCTAAATACAGTACAATTTAAAAACTTGCAATTCTGTAAAATTTGATATCAAAGTAGCAAAGTTGGGTGGAAAAAGCTTGCTTTCCCATGCCTGCAATTATTGCATCATACAACAGCACCGTATTTCTTTTCAGGAGATAATATAAAGGAAAGGACAGTATACCATTTACTTTTCCATTAATTTGAAAAAAAACAGCAACTGTAATTAGTGATATACTGTATACAAATTCTGTTGAACCACCATGTGCTTATATATATATTTGTGATATGTCTCGAACGATTTCTTTATGTGTAGCTTCTTTTCGTGTGATGTAATCCCACAAAGAGAAATTCTTCATCTTGGGAGATGGTTCCCTTCCTTGTCCATTGTACACCCGATCAATCATTCCTGTTTGAATCTTCTTGGCCCTTCTCTCACCTAGTTTGTGTGCTTGTTGCATCAACCTCCCAAGGATATTTCTGCTGCTGTTTGTCTATTTTTTGTCTCTTATCTTCTTGCATAGTGTCTCTACCCAGTCAGAACATGCAGTAAAATGAGCAAAGATAGTAATGTTTGCCATGCCAGTGGAATGGTATGGCTTTTGCAGGGGCACTCCAGGCTGGTGATGACCTCCAACTAACAGAATAACAGAAAAATGTAGCTCTTTATAGATATCAGAAAGATATAGCGATCAGTAATCATCTATAGTAGTTCTATTATTCCTGAAACTCAGACTCCAGTGATAGTTCTTGATTTTGTTATAAATTACTTGGTTATTAAAGGACATGTATAGTATACTGTTTAAATTATCCTATTTGCCACACTGTGTATATACAGTTAAGGTAATCTTGTCTTATCATATAGAATAATGTGTTTCTACCTTTTCTACAGGCTTGCTGTGAGCAGAGACGCTGGAGATAAGCCCTGGAAATTCTACTTCAAACTCTACTGCTTCCTGGACACAGACCATGTGCCAAAGGACAGTGTGGAATATGTGTTCATGTTTGAGCAGGTAAGGACAATACGTGGGAATGGCTTAGCAACGTTTCTAGTGTTTACCTACAGCCTGGAGAGTGTCATTAATTATTAACCCATTCATTGTCAAAATGAAGCACTGGTCAGTCATCCATAATTGAAAGGGATAGGTGACGGCTTTTGTAACTACATGCCATTTTATTTTAAACAGTGAGATCTTGAAGTGAAGCATCCCATTTACATATCATTTTTTTTTTTTAAATCAAATTTGCTTCTCCAGTTGGCACAACTCTACCCTTCTTTAGCCTAACTACTGCAGATATTTAAAATTTCTAATAAAGCACCTATTGTTGCAGTCAGAAATACCCCTGTTAATATCTGGAGTTAAGTGTAAGTAAACAAGCAAAACATAGATCTATTAGATGCTTTGCACATATAAATGTATGTCATTTTTTGTTTGCCTAATTCATACAGTCATAGAATCTCTTTGAATTCCCAATAAAGAAAGTGTATACCACCGGTTTGTGCAATGTTTTCCTTATCGGTATATATGTTCCATTAGGCACATCAAGCAGTTATCCGTGGTCAGTATCCTGCACTCGAAGAATCTCTGCAGTTCTTGGCAGCTTTGAGGTTACAGTATTCACAAGGAGACTACAGTCTACACTCCATTGTACCAGAGATGGAAGAGTTTTATCCCATGCAGAAACTGAAAGCTCGAATTTCTCAGTCCACCAAATCATTTACACCCTCTGAACGAACAGAAAGAAAGAGGTCTAGTTTCTTAGAAGGGACATTGAGGAGAAGCTTTAGAAGTGGCTCCATCAGCAAGCAGAAAATGGAAGAGGAGCAGATGCAGGATATGTGGGTAAAGGAAGAGGTTCTCTCAACGAGAGCCAACATTATTGACAAGTGGAAAAAGTTACAGGGTATAAGTCCAGAACAGTGTATCTCCAAGTACATGGTTTTGATAAAGGAATGGCCTGGCTATGGATCAACACTATTTGATGTTGAGGTGAGAATTTAAAACTATTGTTTAAAAATATTTAAAATTATTGCTTAATTGTCACACCCCCCAAATAACCCAGTGTTGATTGAAATCTTCCAAACTCAACAACTTTTATTGTTAAAGAAAATTGTAACAAATCGTGGTTGACTGCTATTTAGATAGTAAAAATACATTGTTTTTACATTTTCTTTTATGTTCTTTAGTGTAAAGAAGGTGGATTTCCACAGGAGCTGTGGTTAGGAGTCAGTGTTGAAGCGGTTTCTGTGTACAAGAGAGGAGAAGGACGACCTCTAGAAGTGTTTCACTATGAGCAGATTTTGTCTTTTGGGGCTCCATCTTCAAATACCTACAAGATAGTAGTAGATGAGCGAGAGCTTTTATTTGAAACAAGCGCGGTAAGTCAGATAATGATTGTAAAGCCTCATTATATTGGTATTGACATTGACTGTTCTTTAATTTACCAGTCTTATTCCCACTAATACTAGAAGTACTGTACATAGAAGGTAGAAATCAATGAAATTATGAATTCCTGTCCAATCCCTTCTGCACTTATCACTAACGCAGGGCTTGACAAATCTCAGGTGCTAGGTCGCCATGACGATTAGTAATTTGCCCTAGCGTCTGTCTATTTGTCAGCCGTTCCGCATTGGCCACCTTAGGGCACGCCCCCTCTCCCCAGATTGGAAGCTGTGAGGAATGGAGGCGGGAAGCGAGGAAGCTGTAATCTTCCTGCTCTTCTAGTTCTGCTCCCGGGGTGCTAGGATATGATGTTGCTTCAGTCCCGGCATTATTAAACAGCGCAGGAGAGAGCAGAGCAATAAGAGCATGAAGATTACAGGAGGCACACTAGACCGCAGGCAGAGAATTCACTCCAGTTCTCCCAAAGGTTGGTGTAAATTGAATTAAAACAAATAATATTGTGTGAGTGTGTGAGACGATGCGTCTGTCAGTGAGTGTCTGACTATCCATCAATCAGTGTCTGTCTGTCTGTGAGTGTATCTCTGTCAGTGTGTGTGTCTGTCACCGAGTATATATGCGTCTGTCTATCAGAGAGTGTGTGTGTGTCTGTCTGTCATTGGGGGTGTGTGTCTGTCTGTGAATGTGAGTGTCTGTAGGTGAGTGTGCCTGTTTAGGGAATTGGCCCCACCATCCGATTACATGGAAAAGGTGTTTTACTCAACTTTTTCCTTGCCGGTCTCACTGTGAGTGGCCCCACTTCCACTACTGAGATAATCAGTCTTGATGATCTAGGCCAGGGGTAGGCAACCTTCGGCTCTACAGATGTTTTGGACTACATCTCCCATAATGCTTTTACATCCATATTGCTGGCAAAGCATCAAGGGAGATGTAGTCCACAACATCTGTAGAGCCGAAGGTTGCATACCCCTGATCTAGGCCAATCCAATGCTTTTCCATAGAAAGCATTTGGAAGCTATGGCATACGTGCATAAAAATGCTGCGCCAATCAGTATCTCCTCATGGAGATGCAACTAATCAATGTATTCCAATTGGGAACTATCAGCCTCTACACGCCTCTACACTCTGCAGCACTGGACTAGCAAGCACCTCTAGTGGCCGTCTGAGTGACTGCCACTAGAGGTGTTAACAGACAGCAAAGTAAACACTGCCTTTTATCTGAAAAGCCTACAGGCACAGGCTATAGACACGAGAACCACTTCATTAAGCTTTAGTAGTCCTAGTAACTATAGTGTCCCTTTAAGAATTTTTTGGCGTTGTTAGTTAAAAAAAAACATGGGAATGTCTGGGTTACAAAATGAATGTATTGTAATTAATGTCTACAAGGCAGTTGAACAAAATGCATTTATTAGTTTTTTTTCTAAAAGTGAGCTGAAGTGGTTTTGTTGCTTTAACTGACAATTTATCTTAAAGTTTAAAAAAAAAAAAAAACCTTAACAATAGGGAAAACTGAAAAAAAGGGGTAAAAAAGTGTTGAAGATGACCAGGATACACCACCAGTTCTATTGTAGTGCTCTACAGCTCGCCTCCCTACTGTGCACTACAGTCCCTTTCACTTCTCCCCTTTGTACCAGAGCGCCACTACTTTTACTGTCTGAATCATAACCTCCTCATATCTGCTCCTTGCACTGCGTTCCTCAACCATGGATACACTTCCTGTAACACTAGTGTTTTAATTTTCTTTTCTGTTGCTTTTTCTCTTATGAAAGGTGGTTGACATTGCTAAACTAATGAAGGCCTACATCAGCATGATTGTGAAAAAGCGGTACAGTACTACACGCTCAGAGAGCAGCCATGGAAGCCAAGCAAGCTCCCGGTGAACACAGGATCTGTGACCCACATATCCTCTTTTATATACAGGAGATGCGCTCCTTACAAACATCAGGGCACCCAGACCTTAACTTCTTGGCCTTGGCAAATTCAACAACCAGGGAGTTCCAGTGCCTAACATATTTTACCTGCCAGCGCCATTGTCCAAGCTTTAATACTTCACATTGCCTTACAATGTCTAACCCACTGCCTTCCGTGCAGTGTGTAGTGCCTACAGACTGCATTTGCAAATCGACCTCTTCACTGGAGATAGGACATGCTGGTTTTCTCAAGAAAAAAAAGAAAAAAGACGAAAAAAGTATTGGTTTGTGGAAAGCTGCAGGCAGCCTTCCGGACGACTGGTTTATTAGGAGAACACATGCATTGAGGTTCAGTGTCTCTGTTTTTGTGTTACAGTTTGTCAAGTGTAAATCCTAATTTTATTACCATGTTTTAAAATATGGAACAGTGATGTGCAAAGATGTTTATGCAATACATTTTTCTCAAAAGTGGGTGCTTTGGACTGTGTTTCGAATAGTGCCAGTCCCAGTTTATACAGCCTTGTATGCCATGATTCATTTAAGCAGTATGCAATCTTGTCTACTGTATTTAGCCCTTTCAGGAACACAAGGGTATTAGAAGGTGTGCTCTCCTCAAGAATGCAAAGGGTTACATTAAGAACATCACGTACCGTTTTTGAACTGAATAGGGCAAGCTGTATCTCTTCTAGTCCTTGTCAGACTGGATTTCCCATCATCCCTAGCTGTGTGGTTGGTTGCTTTATGATGGGAATGATAGTGCAATGGCTGCAGCTTTTTTTAGCCCTGTTTTAGAAAATAAACAGTATTTAAAATCTGCCTTAGTATGAAGATACAAGCAATATTCTCATAGCACTTGGATTAGAAATATTTCCTCTACTTGATATACCGTTTGCCACAAAGCTGTTGTCAAAAAGTAATTGTAAATAGGCAAATAAAAGCAAGCGGTTTATTTTTATATGAGAAGTTTGAATATGAAGAGAAAATATTGAATTAACAGATTAACATCAGCATTCTCTTCTTATTTCAGTGAAACTGTTTAACAATTGAAAATATTTGCTTATTGTAAAATAAATATTTGTTAATAAAGTATTGTATTTAACTTGATTTAGTAGGACATTTTTTATTGTGTGTATGTGTTCTCTGTTGGTATTACACTTGGTATTTGTGTGTGTACTCTGTTCAAAAGCTCTAGTAATCCTTAAAGGACGGAGGCAATTGTACAAGTTCTGATCAAAACAAACCCTAGAATTTGACTATATGTCTGTTCAACCATAATTAACCTCTTTCCTATTAAGTGTGTCCACACTTATTATATATACTTTTGTTCAGGAAAAACAGGGCTTTCACTTTACACCACATATTTGTATATGAAACATAATTTTATATGTCTAAAATCTAAAAAGGTGTGAGAAATTAAGAATTTAAAGAGGGGGTACTTTTTTTTCCCTATGACTGTATACATTAAATAAATTCACTTGTTTAAAAACCTACAACAGTGTTTCCTTCCTGGAATACTACACCCTGGGTTTCAAATACGTTATTGCCACCCTGCATTTGGCAATATATGTACAAATTTGGAGCCAGTCTCTGAAGGGCTACAGGTAAAGGTGAGCATGTGCATGGGCCAGCAAGGGGATGAAGGCAGTGGGTAAGAGGAAATGTTTTTTTTTTTTTTTTTTTAAACACCAATATGCACAGAGAGAAGGGAGAGGGAGCACAAACTGGGAAGGAAGAACCTTGCTCCCCTTGTAAATTAAATTAGAGGGGCAAAGGTTTAAAAATAATATCAGGAAGTATTACTTTACTGAGAGGGTAGTGGATGCATGTATTAGCCCTCCAGCTGAAGTGGTAGAGGTTAACACAGTGAAGGAGTTTAAGCGTGCATGGGATAGGCATAAGGCTATCCTAACTATAAGATAAGGCTAGGGACTAATGAAAGTATTTAGAAAATTGGGCAGACTAGATGGGCCAAATGGTTCTTATCTGCCATCACATTCTATGTTTCTTGTAGGCACTTTGCCTGCAGCACAAAGATTTTGATGTCTGTGTGCATTACGCGCTGACAACAGACGTAATTTATGCACACATTTTACATTAGACAGCCTGGGTTAATTAAGTTTGTTTGACCATTTATCTATTACCAATATGTATGAATGTGTTCCAGTCCAGGCAATACCTATTATCATTAAAGGGAAACTCCAGTGCCAGAAAAACAATCAGTTTTCCTGGCACTGCAGGTCCCCCTCTCCCTCCCACCACCCAATCCCCGGTTGCAGAAGGGGTGAAAATCCCTTCAGTAACTTACCAGAGGCAGTGACGATGTCCCACGTCGCTGCTTCTTCCCCCGCCGCCGCTCCTCCCTGTAATTGCGTCAGCCGGTGGGCGAGACTGATCCCGCCCACCAGCCGGGGAGACCTAATGCCGCGCATGCGCATTAGCGCTCCCCATAGGAAAGCATTGCTTTTCAATGCTTTCCTATGGGGAAATGAGCGACGCTGGAGGTCCTCACACAGCATGAGGACGTCCAGCGACACTCTAGCACGGGTTTTCTGTGCTGTGGACAAGGAAGTGCCCTCTAGTGGCTGTCTACTAGACAGCCACTAGAAGTGGAGTTAACCCTGCAATGTAATTTTGCAGTTTATAAAAAACTGCAATAATTACAGTTGCAGGGTTAAGAGTAGTGGGAGTTGGCACCCAGACCACTCCAATGGGCAGAAGTGGTCTGGGTGCCTGGAGTGTCCCTTTAATGCATAGCCTGTAGTATCAGAAAATTGCACAATACATGTTTTAAAAGATGTCATGGAACCATAATACCATCAACAAAATGTATCAACACTGATTATATTAATGTAAAGGACCCAGTAAGGCAAGCATGTCAAACTCAAAGGCTAACATGAGCCAAACAAACAACATTTACATTTATGTGGGCCGCAACAAAAATACCAAAACTTCAGTTTTCATAGAAAGGTTTATTTTGAAAAGTACAGTATAAAAAAAGTCGCCTAACTGATACTGGACATCCTTATGCTCGTAGGGCTTCAAAGTAAACAAAGAGCAAATTTATTTTAAGGAGACGTGCATTTGCATATACCTAATGTTTCAGTCCAACTACCTTGACATATTAAGAAATGTTTGTTAATTGGACTGAAGTGGTGAATGTATGCTGTTGCACAGCTGTAAAATAACAAATGACAATTTAAAGGAAAATACCTTCTCTGAGAACGATTTAAAAGACTTTCTCACAAAGCTTAACCTTCCAAAATTTAAATTAAACTCTGATAAATTACTAAATTTGAATAAACCTATTAAAGCAGAGGAAATAAAGAAAACAATTGCCAAGCTAAGTAATGGGAAAGCACTTGGTCACGATGGATTTTCTGCGTACTTTTACAAGTGACAAATTATTGAGTCAATAATAACCCCTCTACTATTAAAAACCTTTCCAGATATAACAACCTCCAATAGGTTTTCCTCTAGAATGCTGGAAGCCACAATTTCCCCAATCCCAAAACCCGGGAAAGATCCACACTACATACCCAACTACCATCCAATTTCCCTCATCAATCTTGATATAAAAATATTTTCAAAAATCCTAGCAGATAGATTGTCCCAGATAATTTCAGATCTAATTCATTTAGACCAATCTGGTTTTATAAAGGGAAGATCAGCTAGTGATAATATTCGCAAAATTCTGAATATGAATAGAAGTCGGCAAAAAATCTATTTCTACAGTTTTTATAGCTGTCAATGCCGAAAAGGCATTCGACCGAGTAAATTGGAAATTTTTATTAGCTACACTTTCTGCATTTGGGATTGAGGGATCTTTTAAGGATCTAACAATGTCTTTATATTCTTCTCCTATAGCAAAAATCTATGGTAATGGTTTAGATTCTGCATGATTTTCTAGTAAAAACGGAACCCGTCAGGGATGCCCATTGGCCCCCCTTCTTTATATTCTTTATATTGAACCATTGGCAGTATATATAAGGCAGCAGCATAACATAACTGGGGTGAACTTAGGAACTCAGGAACAAAAAATAACAATGTTCGCTGATGATATAATTCTGACATTAACAAACCCAGAATCTTCCATACCATTTACACTTCGCGGTATAGAAGAATACAGTAGATTTTCTAACTATAAGAACAATATGCCAAAAACTCAAGCTCTGCATAATAATCTACCAAGCACATTAATAAATAACCTGAATAATAACTGTAAATTTAAATGGTCCAATTCCCTACGTTATCTGGGAATAAATATAAACTTTAACATTGAAGAATGGACCACTGATAATTAAACACAACACAATTCTAAAATGGTCTAAATTACAAATATCTTGGCTTGGAAGAATAAATATTATCAGAGCATATTTACTTCCAAAATTAGAATATCTACTTCACACCATCCCGCTTAGAGTCCCAAGGAAAATACTTAAATCGTTTCATGGTCTATTTGTATCTTATGTTTGGGGCAATAAAAAAAAAACCAAGGATTGCTCTTAAAGTTATGTCAGCTAGATTAGCAGAAGGAGGTTTATCATTTCCAAATACATTTTATATCCATGACACAGGTATATTTTCACACTATTTAGAATGGGGAAATAAAAACTCAAAGCAGAAAGCTTGATATATACGGTATTTTTCGCTCCATAAGACGCACTTTTTTTCCCCTCAAAAGTGAGGGGAAATGTCTGTGCGTCTTATGGAGCGAATATGAAGCTTTACTTACCTGTCTTGTAGCGTTGGCCGGCAGCACAGGGCGCATCGCGGTACTGGAACTTCAATTTCATGTTCCGGTTTCCGGCGGGACTGAAAGGAAGTGCGCACTCAGCTCAGTGTGCACACTTCCTTTCAGTCCCGCCGGAAACCGGAACCTGAAATTTAAGTTCCAGTACCGCGGTGCGCCCTGTGCTGCCGAGAAACGCTACAAGACAGGTAAGTAATTATGGGACAAGGAGAGGAGAATATGGGAGAGAAGAGAAGACTATGGGGAGGGGAGGGGGGATGAAGACTATGGGGAGGGGAGGGGGGATGAAGACTATAGGGAGGGGGGATGGATGAAGACTATGGGGAGGGGGGTCGGATGAAGACTATGGGGAGGGGGGTGGAGGAAGACTATGGGGAGGGGGGGTGAAGACTATGGGGAGGGGGGGTGAAGACTATGGGGAGGGGGGGTTGAAGACTATGGGGAGAGGGGGTTGAAGACTATGGGGAGGGGGGGAAGAAGACTATGGGAGGGGGGGAGAAGACTATGGGAGGGGGGGACACTATGGGACAGGGGAGAAAAAAAATATTCTGAACAAACTGTCCCATAGTAAGAAACACTATGGGACAGTTTGTTTAGAATATATTATTTTCTGGGTTTCTTCCTCTAAAAACTAGGTGCGTCTTATGGTGAGGTGCGTCTTATGGAGCGAAAAATACGGTATATGAAAAGAGCCTATGTAATACCTTTGACCCTTTCAATCTTTTCTGGATTGATAAAATACTTTTTTTAAAACCTACCTATTGACAATGTAATTATCTCCCATACTTTCCAATCTATAATACCAATAAAGAAACCCTTTTTTGCTCCAAACCAAATTTCCTCAAATGCCCATCTGGAGATTCTAAAATTCTTCATTCAAGATCTTAATTTATCTGGTTGGTTACTTAGAGTTAGGTTAAAAATTCAGGACCTATACGATTTTTCGGTAAATTGTTGCTTTCCAAGTATTAAAGAAAAAATTGGACTTGTGAATAAAGAATATTTTACCTATCTAAGAATAAAAAACTTTCTTTATAAGGCAACTATAATTAAAGATTCACCTTTTGATAAGATCCTTTTTGGAGAGGTTAAAAATAAATCTTCAGCAGTTAGAAGATCTTTGGAGGTATTAAATCAAGAGGTAAAATATAATCCGATCTCTAGGTGGGAAACCGACCTAAATAAATATTTTTCATCCCAAGATTGGTTAAAAGCATTTGAAGCTTTAAGAAAATCGGTCCATTGTATAAACATACAGGAAACATACCCTTAACTTATCCATAGATGGTATATGGTCCCTATGAAAATATGTAAATTTCAAGCCAACTCCTCAAATATCTGCTGGCGCTGTAATAGTGAACATGGTTCATTTAAACATGTGTGGTGGGAATGTATAGGTTTGGACATTCTTAAATTGGAAATATCTAAACTCTTTATTGATTTAAAAGTAAATATTACGTTATCTCCAGAAAGATTTTTATTCCATCTAGACTTCCCAAAAATGCATAAATTCTCTCAATATTTGACTATACATATCTTGATGGCTGTTAAACTATGTATTGCTAGAAAATTTAAATAGCATATATCTCCCTCTATAATAGAGATCAAAACTCAGATTCAATATCAACGTCTAATGGAAAAGGCAGTGTATTTTAAGGATAATAACATCAGCTTTTACAATAAGATTTGGGGGAAATGGTTTGATTATTATAAAGAATAAACTATTTAAGCCTTATGTAATGTAACAACCCTAGCATTGATGCTTCTGTAACATCAACATGGATAATAATACTCCGAAAGTGACTATAGTTATAATGAATACTTTAAAGAAGCAATATCGACTCTGTCCTTTTCCCAGATCCCGATGGCCGACCCGATACCTTGTTTTCTTTGTTGTATGTCTCTTTATGTAGTTTCGTGTATATTGTAATGTAATATTTATATTTTGTGTTTATCTTATGACACAACTATTTTTCTCTAATACTTGTTTAATTTGCAAAATTATAATACAAAATATATTTAAAAAAAAATAAAAAAATGACATTATCCTGTTGGTTTTGAAGTCTTATGAGTGTGTTCTTCACTTTGGCTGAGATCATCAAACTTGATGATCTCAGCCATTCCAATGCTTTCCCATAAGAAACGCTACGCGGCCAATGAGCAACTCCATAGGGAGCTTTCAGTGCCTCCATGCAGACCCAATCGAATACACTGCCCCCTCTACCATTCTAATTTACTGCCTCATATAGTACACTGCCCCCAAATCCGATACACTGCCCCCTCCCTCCACTCTAAACACTGTCCTGTGCCCCAATCTAATACACTGCCCCCCTCACTCCAATCTAATTGAATACACTGCCCTCTCTCTCCTGAATTTAATACACTGTCCCCCTCCCCCAACTTAACACACTGCCCTCCCTCCAATTTAACACACTTCTGGCTCTGTTTTTGTGCTGGAGATGATAATTCTCTCTGGAATGCAGGCCCCTACAATGATAAGTCATCAGTGCATCCAGCATTGCCAGGAATATTGGCAAAATATGTTTTCAGATCAAGGGGCTCTCTGCCATATTAATGTTAGTTCACTGTCTTTAGACATTGTGTGCGAAATTCTAATAGGTAAGTAGATTTGTACCAGGTTTAACCCCTACCTATAAGGGTGGGAACCTTGGGCTCAGATGAGTAGCCTGCTTCATGGTGAGATCATGGACGTGAAATATCAGGCATCTATCCTAGTCCTAGTCCCCAGATATGCCATAAATCTGAAAGCTCCCCTCAACCATATGTCAACAAGACCGATTAAAATTGGTTGAAATTGCTCTCTGCAATGTCTGCTACACAGGTAGAAAGATTTCAGCCGCTTGTGATAACACTATTTTCAGAATAGGGGTAAACATTTCTATTTGGCTTTATTGGCTGATGTGATGTGCAGATGACATGTTAGTATAGATAAAATATGTAGTTAAAGGTAGGTGTATATGTAGATATCTTTGTTAAAAACAGACCTGCACACACCAAACAAGCAATAAGACTTATTTTTCCCACAGAAAGCTCACATTTGTAGTGCTGTTACTACTGCCAGGAATTCTGGGTGGGCATATGCTAATGAGTTAATGAGTTTGTCAAAGTATCACCTTTTTGTACTCTATTGGTCTGTGGTCTAATCTGTCTCTATCTATCTATCTCTTTCTTTATTGTGTATAGAGTATTTTGTTTGAATTCATAATTTTAATACTAATGACTAACACACTATAGTCACCAAAACAACTTTAGCTTAATGAAGCAATTTTAGCGTATAGATCATGCCCCTGCAGTCTCACTGCTAAATTCTCTGCCATTAAGGCGTTAAATCACTTTTGTTTCTCTTTATGCTGAACTAGCCACACCTCACCTGGCTGTGACTCACACAGCCTGCATGAAAAAAATGGTTTCATTTTCAATCACATGGAACTTACTTTAAACATTTTTATATCCTGATCTGAAAATTGAACTTTAATTACATACAGGAGGCTCCTGCAGGGTCGAGAAAGTTAGTAACAAAGCATGAGATAAGAAATTCTAAATTAAACAAAATTTGCCATAAAGGAACTGTAAACATTAGAAGGCTCTTTACAGGAAGTGTTTAGGAAGGCTGTGCAGGTCACATGCAGGTAGGTGTGGCTAGGGCTGTATAAACAAAGTTATTTAACTCCTAAATGGCAGAGAATTGGGCAGTGATACTGCAGGGATATGATCTGTACACCAAAACAGCTTAAGTAAGCTAAAGTTGTGTTGGTGCCTATAGTGTCCCTTTAAGTGTACCTCCTTGCTCGGTGTACTGCTGTAGTAGTGTGTTTACAGAAAATACTGTGTTTACATTGCTCCCTAGCAACAACTATAGTGACAGTGACTCAGATGGCCACTATAGATGCCTCCTGGGTCAGTGCTGCACAACTGCATGGAGGCGCTGACAGATCCCTATAGAGATGCATTGATTCAATGCATCTCTATGAGAAGATGCTGATTGGCTCAGAGCGGCGTTTTGCTGCTCATGCGCAAAAGCCTCTCAATGCTTTCCTGTGGGAAAACATTGGATTGGCTAAGATGGTCACTTCTGAATATTTCAGCCAAAGAGGCAGATAGGGTGCGGGGCCAGCACCAGTGGACCGGCGTAGCAAAGACATAAAGGTGAGTTTTCTACTTATTTAAGAGTGGCAAAGGGTCAAGAATATATATTTGTATTTCTGACCTTATAATGTTCCTTTAAATATCCCAGAATACAACAGGGAAAAAAAGCAGAGCCAATTTTCTGTGAATTTACTGTGCCCGAATGTTGCTGGGACTATCTTGTTTCGGTTATTTTAATCTCTGTAACAAAAACTACCTCTCTAAAACCATGTATTTTTTGTTAAATTTGAGACAAGTTTTGCAGTAATATTTTTTATGCTTTTTTCACACGCATTTCATTTTGCCTATGAATTTTGACAGCCTTTTTTGCTACTCCAGCAAAAACAAAAACAAAATAAATGTGTTCTTGTAAAATCCTTCATGCTCAGGAATTACATTTTTCCTATGAATTTTGACAGCCTTTACTGCTACTCCAGCAAAACCAAAAACAAAATAAATGTGTTCTTGTAAAATCCTTCATGCTCAACAATACCTTAAAAGGACACTATAGTCATCAAAATAACGTGAGCTTAATGAGGCAGTTTTGGTGTATAAAACATGCCCCTGCTGTCTCACTGCTCAATTCTGTGACATTCAGAAGTTAAATTGCTTTGTTTATGCAGCCCCAGTCACACCTCCCTGCATGTGACTTACACTGCCTTCCTAAACACTTCCTGTTAAGTGTCATCTAATGTTCACACTTCCTTTATTACAAATTTTGTTTAAATTTAGAATTTCTTATCTCCTGCTCAGTTAATAGCTTGCTAGACCCTATAGGAGCACCTGTGTGTGATTCAGAGTAGGAGATACACACTATTGAAGTAAATTACATCTGATTGAAAATATGTAGGGGTAGAGGCAGAAGCAGCAATGCACTAATGGGAGCTGTTTGTTTGTACCAGCCCTGCATATATTAGAGTAATGTCTCATTCCCTTCTTTCTTAATCTTCTTGTTCATTGCTAAAATCATCCTTTCCCCTTATTAATTTTGTTGTAACACAATCAATTCCTGTAAATAATCACAAGCAGTCAATAAATACCCCAGTCAATACAGCTTAATATTTAAAGTACGGTAGTTTGCAAGGGAGTTCTCTTCTTAGGAATGTATGTATTTCAGGGAGGTATTTTGGGGAGCACATTTGGCTTATAACCCATACCGTGTATATTTTGTGAAAAATCTGTTTTGTTTAGGTTATATGAGTCGGTCATATTTGTAGTCGGGGCAATATAGCCATATACAGAAATCTAGCATATAATAACCATAACATCAATGAGTTGGAACCAGTCGGTTGTGGTGTGCCGGAACCGACAAAGCAGTAGGCCTGTAATAAAAGTGGGCAAAAATAAAATACCATAAGACGTAATACGGTAACCAACTTCTTTCTTTATTTAGATAAGTCACAGAAAGCTTGTCTTAATTCTTTAACAGGATTAAGTATGCAGAGTGTGTAAGCTGAGGATTTCCAGCGTCCCATAGTCTTGATAATGTGCGGGGGTATGTGATTAGCAGATGCTGTAGATGCTGCCCCGATTCGGAAAGAATGACCTGAGAAATGATTGGGGTTTAGGCCGAGCCTAGTCAATAGTAGACGTACATAAAGCATAAACTTTGTTGTAGTCAGAATGTTACCATGCAGTTCGAGCAAAGGTTGTAAAGGTTGTTTGTGGAGTGAAAGAAGATAAGCGTCAAAAACTTGTACAGGGCACCATTTATTATGCGTAGGATACAAGGGGATTGTAATAGTATGACCTATGGTGCTGTTTTTTGTCGTGAATTCGTTGGGTCGTAGGAACCCATAAAAAGCTAAATATATAGCTGTCTTTATTACGGTATTAGTTATGGGCTCGAAAGGAGAAGAATCTAATAAATCATAGGCGTGCGCAGCCTATTGTATAAGGGTGTGCACCCTAAAGCACAAACACACACGCCGCGTATATATATATATATATATATATTCATACACACATATAATGCTGTGTGTGTGTGAGGGTGCTGTGTGTAGGCGCTGTGTGTGTGTGCGGGCGCTGTGTGTGAGGGTGCTGTATGTGTGTGCAGGCGCTGTGTGTCTGCAGGGGCTGTGTGTGTGTAAGGGCATGTGTGTGTAAGGGTGATGTACGTGTGTGTAAGGGTGCTGTTTGTGTGTAGGTGATGTTAGTGTGTGTGTGTGTATGTAAGGGTGCTGTGTGTGCGTGTATGTGTAAGGGTGCTGTTAGTATGTGTGTGCTGTGTGTGTGTGAGGGTGCTGTGTGTGGAAGGGTGATGTATGTATGTGTGTGTGAAGGTGCTGTTAGTGTGTGTGCTGTGTTTGTGTAAGGGTGCTGTTAGTGTGTGCTGTGTATGTGTATATGTAAGGGTGCTGTGTGTGTGTGTGGGTGCTGTGTGTGTGAGGGTACTGTTAGTGTGAGGGTGCTGTTAGTGTGTATATTTAAGGGTGCTGTTAGTGTGTGCTGTGTGTGTGTATGTGTAAGTGTGCTGTTATTGTGTGAGGGTGCTGTTAGAGTGTGCTGTGTGTGTAAGGGTGATGTATGTGTTTGTGTGTAATGTGTGGGGGTCCGTTTAGTTAATAGGGGGGACCATGCTGCTGCCATCCCTGGTGGTCCAGTGGTGAGTGAACTCTAGCCTGCGGGGCTAGAGTTCACTCTCGCGAGATCTGAGCGTTGCCGCGGCAATGCTCAGATCTACCGAGAGGAACCCAGTGGAGCTGCTGGCTAAATCTCCCCGGGTCCTCTCCTGCCTCCATCCATGCTGCAGTGGGTCTGTGAGGGAGATCTTTGATGTCCCCACCGGCCCACGGAGGGAGGCACATAGTGCGGGCTGCAGGGATTAGGGTGTGCCCAGGCACAGGTGCTGAAGCGCAAGGGAGAAGAGAACTTGTACGAGAACCCGAAGGAAGAAAAAAGCAGTGCCCGTGAGGGACAGATTCAGTTAAGTAGTACTCTCCTTTGCCTGCCAATGCTGCTTTAAAACAAAACTGTTTAACAGCTGAATGAGAGGATGGCACCATGGAACAGTGCCTACAGTGTTCCTTTAAGATTGAGCCAAGGAGTTTGTACTGCCCCTGAAAAAAATGAATGGGACAGTTGGTAACTATACAGTATGTTGTGCATTTTCTATTTGAGTAGTTGAGCACTTAAACAAATTAAGCAAAAGTGATTTATTAATGCATCTATTACATGCTAATATTACTAAGCTCATTTTCTCCTCAGTGCTCTGTATTAGAAATGAGGGAAATGCTGCAATAGTTATGCATTTATGTCATGCTGCAAGATTTAATGCATCAAGCAATGCACATTTTAGTCAAAAATAGCAAAGAAATTCTTCCTTTAGTAAATAAACCCCACCTCAAATATGTATTGTTACAAACAGGCACAGGGTGACTCTGCCAGCACTGCCCATGTTTATTCCTATCAGTATGCTTGACAGTGTTGCCATCAGCAGCTAGCAGTGTGTACAGGAAGCACCAGCCAGCCCCCAGCACCTCCAACCAGCTCTGAAGCATCCTCCTCCAGTAGGTGGGCAGGCCGGCGGGCAGACACAGCACGTAAGACCTACGGGCCTTCCTTCCACGCATGGGGGGAAGCCGGTACCCTGGCTGGATCCGCTGCATGCTGCTGGGAGGGGGGATTGGCACACGGCGGGCATAGCTGAACGTTCCACATTCAGAATGTCTGAGGCCATAGAACCCAGTGACACCCACCTGGCGCCAGAGGACATGAAAGGGTGTCAGAGTGTGGGCAGCCCAGAGTCCACGGAGAGTGACATGTTAAAGCATGTCCGAGACACCCTGACCTGGCAGAGGCCCCTCCGGACCCTGATCACCTTCATCTTCGCCAACTTCCTCTTCTGGTGAGTAGGATCCCCAGTATCTCACCTGGCTAGGGAGTGAGGAGTGATGGCTCGTTGGGAATTAGAATATAGGCTGGTATATATTGGGTGGCACTTAACACTGTGAAAGCCAGAAGGTCAGTTTTTTTTTTTACATTGAAAGGGTTAACTCCTGATAAGCCTGCTTGATTTTACGGTAGACAAAGGGTTAAAGATAAGATCATATTTAGGTGTTTTATAATAGCAGAGAAGGTGGAGCTGTATGTGCATATGATGTATGGTCATGGTTTGGCTCACCGAGTCATATCTATAAATATAATGTACACTATAATGTAATATAAAGCATGGCTAGCAGTGCTGCATTGCCATGCAATAATGACAACTGGGGTGGGTCTATGCACTTTGCTGCCAGAGAAACATCTATTTAGCTGTTCCTGCACTATAATTCATGCAGAGTGGATGAGCTCATTGCTTTCATTATGCTTTATGTATTGGATCATACAGGGCCTTGACCAGCTTTTCTTATAAACTACCTTAATACAATGCAAATCTTTCGTAATCCAAATCAACTGCTTTTATGTCTTGAAATGTAAAGAGACAACAGAACAACAATAATAGAGAGAGAGAGAGACACCGAGAGACAGTGAGAAATATGTACACGAAATATATATAATTGCACTAAATGCTATTTTAATATAGCACACAAAATTTTAATATAGCACACAAAACTGATGTTTCTCTCAGTGAAATGTTGTGCTTGATGTCTTGTATCTTCCTCATTATGCCTGTTTGCAATACATTTGGTGCCATGGTGATATAGAATAAAAAAAAAGGACACATACTAAAATGATTGGGTGAGGAAGGATTTCTTTATTAACATACTAGTTTAGAGCTCAACTTGTGTGGTAGCTCTGACACTAGAAATTATGGTGATGAAAAATGTGTCAGGCCGGACTGGAACATTGCAATGTGGGCTTCCATTGTGAGATAAATCTTAAACGAGCAGTTATACATCAGTCAAGGAATGAGTTTAGTATTCTGTATGTGATACCAATACAAATTCATAGAATACAGATAGATACCATTAACTCAAACCAGTTATTGGTTTCAAAAAGAAACAGAAAAGTAGGCTTCTTCACTACGTCTGTAATTGCAGAGAAATGAAGAGGGCCAATATAGAAAAATGGGAAGATTATCCAGTTAGGCCACATTGCCTAAAATTGTTACATTTCTGTTCCAATTCCTTTTGCAAGACCCCTTTATTGTTCCACGCCAAGTGTGCTGACAATCTATTTCTGTCATGGTTTTTCAGTAAGAGTGCCATTGTTCAATGGAAGTGTATATTTTAGACTAAATTTAAAATCTCACAAATTCAGGTAGCATGGCCTTAAATTTGCAATTTCTAGGTTTAATGAATAACCCTGGGGAAATTTAAAGACTTGTTCCCTATCATGGATGCTCCAAGTTTGAACAGACCAAAGCCAATCTAGTAAAATATCTAGAAAGTTCTTATTGCACCTACAATAATATCACTGTAACAAAGGCATGGAAATGACATGGTGACCATATCTCCCATTTTACTTGGAAACATTCTGGAAAATGTATACATCAAGGGTGCAGGATTAATCTTTTAAAATCAAACATAGTTAATCAGACAGCATACCATGGTCATTCCTGAACTCAGACTCAGCCATTAGACAAGGAGTCAGGCGATCCCTATCCATGTAAGTGGTGGGATGGCTGAACCACAACGTAGATACGTTAAAGTAGGGATAATAATGAAATTCTGGCTTGTTTGTTGGTCTTGAGGGTATGAATGCAATACAATGCATTGGGAAACCAACACAAGTAGATCAGTAAATATATTATTTCAATTTTTATATGTATTCAATTCTGATTATAGCTTTAGGACCCCTTATTTGTAATGAAAAACAAACTAAAAAAGCAATTTAACTGACATGTAATGCAGCGCCAAGACTGTCCTCTCGGCAGTCTCTTCTGACATAATTAATACTTATGATCTTTGATTCAATCCATTGGTTCTCCTAGAGAAGTATTGGGGGCCTTCAGAGCTTTTGAGCTTTCAGTATCATCAGGCTGTGCTTGGTGACGCTGAAGAGGAAGACCCCCGAAATCTTCAATAATTAAGCACTTCTATTGACTGTCAGTTTCAGTCTAGAGGCATGGTTTAGCTAAAATGTTATGTTTTACATTGTAAGAAAAATATGAAATAATATATGCACCAAAACTTCTTCATTGTGGTTTTAAAATGTAAATATGTTTTACATTGTAAGGAAAAAAAGTATATAATGTATGAACCAAAACCTCTTCATTGTGGTTTCAAAATATCAATGTGTTTTACATTGTGAGAAAAAAGGAAATCATTTGTGCACCAAAACCACTTCATTGTGGTTTTTAATATGTCCAACATAAAATAAATAAATACACACTTGCAGAGAATGTGCATATACATACATACATGCAAAAGGCATCTTCTACACTTTGCATGTACATTGCTCAGAGAGGGCCCAGAGAGTAATCATTGGTTTTGTTTTTTTCTAATTAAACAGCAATACATTTATTTAAATTAATTGCAATAATTAAATATTATAAAATTTCTTGCAAGCAACAAAACACTCCTCTTATTTGTTCCTGTGTATTCAATCATGCTAGGCTGTGGAATACATTATCATATTTTAAATACTCAGTTACTAATTGGTTTGTGTTCAAAATAAAATTGCAGGCAAAGTACAAGTGCAGGAGCCTCTCTAGGGTGAAAATTATGAAACCATAAAAATTAGATTTTTTGTATGATTTATTGCAGTTTTTTTCCAGTACTTTAGATATAAACAGTTAAATCATGTATGATTAACCTATGAACAATGTCAGATTTTGGTTACATGGATGAGCGGTCATGCTACTGAAATCTTGAATTGCTCGCCAAGCTGAGCTGCAGGAAAAGCAGGTGATTTTTCTCCAGTGCCCTTGTTGGATCTGCTTGACATAGTCGGTAGGTGAGGCAGACATGTGACAATGCTAATTCCCATATCCAAACAAACAAAAACATTACATCACGACTTGGCTTCACCACCAGCTCCCCACAGAGACAATTCTTTTCCTCTCTCGGGATTAGCTGAAGGATTGTCTGCGTGGATCAGACATCTGACTAATATGTAGGACGATGTTCAGATTTTTTTTTTTTTCATTTAAAACCTCACAGGTTCTGCTGTAAGTCTTCTGGGGTTTTGCAAAATCCTGGTTTATTTCACTCCAGTGTCTGGACGAATATTACAGAACCTTATACATTAGCAGAGTATTTCAGTAAAATGTGAGTTTGCAAAGTGAATTTTTAATTTTAGGTTGAAATAGCCGAATTGAAAATCTTGCAGACCTTTTCTATTTTGGTCTGAGATTTCTCTTCAAACATTACTTTTTACTTTTTTAGAAATATATCTGCTTGGTTCTAGCTTATCCAGAATTCAATCAAAGCCTGACCATACATGGGCTGTGAGCCTATAATTTGCTAAATGATGGCCTGTTCAATGCAGAACATCATAAGGTATGTATACAGAGCAGGGGAGGGCTGGGGGGCAAAACCAGTCAAGTGGCCCATTGCGCCACCAAATCAGTTCACCATCCATGCCCACCTTTTCCTGGTTTTATAACGGATATTGATGTTATGCTAATCAGTAGCTCTTTGCCATAACCGCTCTTTCACGGCTCTGACTTTCAATGTTGTCAGAGCACATGCTGAGAATCTCTGAGCCATGTGCTCTGACTCACTAACTGAGCGCCGGAACCACGAGGGAGAGGATATGATCTGACTGCACCTACTGCTGGTGCGCAGTGGACCACCAGCGAATCGTATAAATTGAATATGCTGGTGTACCCAACTTGTGAGCTGTGTTGGCCGCCAGGTGCCTCTGTTATCATGGCACCCTGCGTGACCGCACAGCTTGCCCACCCCAACGGCTGGCCCTGCTGACACACACTGACGTTACTACTTAGACATCCCTCAATATTAATACAGACATCAGAGTAAACACCAATAAACTGTGGAAACAGAGCTGATCCCCCCAAATTTATAAAGATTTGCTTAGAGGATTTATTGTAAGATTAAATCATGCCTCCTCCTCTCTCTCTCCCATGCGCTGCTCTGTAGGCTGGGAGGAAGTGAAGAGTAATCACATTCTCCCAGCACAGCGCCACCTGTGGCTGCATGGGGAACAGCTGTTTAATGTAATGCTTGCAGGACAGCCAGCTGCCACAGAACCTCTTTTTTTCGTCTCTGCAAAGGGCTCCAGGCACTGCTTGTTGTGAGTGTGAGCCACTGTAAATTAGGGGCAGAGGGCAGAGGGCACTTGCACTGCGGTCAAGACGGGTCTGGGCAGGAGGAGAGTGCAGTGCAATCAGTGCACTCCCCTCCTGTGGGTCACCAGTAGACTGGTGCACCTGCCCAGGATCAGAGCCGGTGCAAGGATTTTTGCCGCCCTAGACAAAATAAAAATTTGCCGCCCCCCCCATGTGACATCACAATGCCCCACTGATATGATCTGCCATATGAACTAACGCCAGTGCTGCACACAGTGTGTGTTTACATTAAAAAGCCTGCAAAGAAGTTTAAAAAAATAACATGATAAAAATGCTTACACTCAATGTTCAGGGAATGAATACTATAGCAAAAAGAGCTTTACTGTATAAATATTTAAGCGAAAAACAATTGAATCTAATATTTTTACAAGAAACTCATTGGAGGCAAACAGACAAACAGGATTGGGGAGGTAAAAGATTTCCGCTTATAATTCAAGCTTCTAATAAAGATTAAAAAAAATGCGGGGTAGCCGTAATATTTGGAGGAAAAATTAAAGTCGAAATTATTCACCAGATACAGGACACCAAAGGTAGATCTTTAATAATAATATGTAAAATTGATTCTATGCTTTTTACATTATGTTATATATACCTTCCTAATCATTCACCAGTTTCCTATTTAAAAACAATATTGGAAAAAGTTGATGAAATTAAAGTGGGAAAGTTAATATTAGCAGGGGACTTTAATGCTGTATTGGATCCTCAGATAGATAAAAAACTGATGAAAGGAAACAACCTAAATCAAATGGTGATAAAACAAGCTAAAGCATTAAAAAAAAATCAAAGATGAGTACAATTTATTTGATATCTGGAGAATTTATAATCCCAACGAGAGAGACTATACACATTTTTCTAAAGTTCACTTTTCTTACTCAAGATTGGATATGATATGGGTAGATCCAAGCATTATTGACATGACCAAAACAACTAATATTAATGAAATAGTCTGGACAGACCATAATGGGGTGTCATGTGAAATAGTTTTTGACATACCTAAAAGAGAAGCTTATACCTGGCGTCTAAGAGACAATTTGCTCTGTAGTGAATCGAATAAAATCTATATAGAAAATAACCTAAAAAATTATTTTAAAGAAAATATTTCAGAAAATATTGATCCATCTATCTTGTGGTGCGCCTTTAAGGCTGTCATAAGAGGCCACTTTATCAAATTACAAAGTCAACTCGATAAAAACATCACTTTGTCTTATCTACATACTGAATTAAGAAATATGACTCATATTAATAAACAAACTCCATCTCCCGAAACCTATGAAAAAATATTAGAACTGAAAGAAAAAATAAAGCAAAAATTAATAGAAATGACAGTTAAAAATATGGATAGACTAAAACTTAAATATTATTCCAAAGGTAACCGAGCTGATAAGATGCTATCACAAAAACTCAGAAAACAAAAAGGACAGAACAAAGTAGAAAAAATAATACATAATGGAAAAATAGCAATAACTCCTAGATAAATTGGAAAATGTTTCAATGAATATTACGGCAACTTATATAATATATCTCAGATTAATACAGATGATGACATTAAACATTATTTAAAAACCATAAAGAAGTTTCAATTAACACCTATTGACAATTAATTTTTAAATAAACCTATAACTAAGGAGGAGATAATGAAAGCTATAAATGAGTTAGAAAGATCAAATACACCAGGCCCTGATGGGTTTAGTTACTCATTTTATAAAACATTTAAAGATCTACTATGTCCATATTTGTCCACTGCTTTTAACATAGCGGCAAACAGGATTTTTACCAGCAGAGATGCTCAAGGCTAAAATTTTGCCAATTCTGAAAAATGACAAAAATCCCACCGATATCAAAAATTACCATCCAATATCTTTGATAGATGTAGATACTAAGCTATATGCTTCGGTCCTGGCTGCTAGAATAAAAAAACTTCTTCCATTAATTATCCATAAGGATCAAATAGGATATGTTCCAGGCAGAAATTCTTATACAAGTATAAGAAGAATTATAGACATCTTGGATGATGCAAATAGGAATGGTATTCCAGTTCTGACTCTGTCGATAGATGCTGAAAAAGCATTCGACAGAGTCAGCTGGAAATATTTAGATGCCGTCTTATCACATTATGGATTGGAAGGCTGGATTAAGAAAGCAATAATGGCTCTATACGTAAATCCAGTTGCACGCACCATTGGACCTAATATTGTCGCCCCATGGTTCCAACTTAAAAATGGTACTCGGCAAGGATGTCCCCTTTCGCCATTACTTTAATTGTTGACTATCGAACCACTGGCTGAAAATATTAGAAATAACAAGAAGATTAATGGTTATAAAGCAATGGATGAAGATAAAAAAATTAGCCTATATGCCGACGATATCCTCATTACTGTTACAAATCCTAAAAGTTCTTTAGATCATATTATGCAGGAAATAGACTGATATAGCTTAATATCAAACTATAAGCTGAATGCAAACAAATCCAAGATTCTAGATATTAATCTTAACAAAAAAACGCAACAAGAGATTGAAAACAGTTACGATTTTATTTGGGTCAAGGAAAGTATGGAATACTTAGGAATCAAAATAGTTAGAGAGACAAATAGGATTATGGAAATACATTTTTTGCCATTATTATTGGAGCTTAATAAATGGTTAAAATACCGTAGAAATGTAGAAATCACTTTTTGGGGAAGAATAAATGTGATTAACTCATATGTTATATACCAAAGTGGAATTATATGTTCCAAATGTTACCTCTCCACATTCCAATTTATTGGCTTCAGTTAATACAAAGAAGTTTCACACAATATATTTGGAAAGGTAAGAAGCCAAGATTAAAACAATCAATATTAGTGCAAAAATTAAATAAGGGTAGACTCGCTTATCCATCTATAATAAATAATTCTAAAGCAGCTATTATTCTACATATTTACAGAATGCAAATTGAAGAAAACAAAGATGAAGGATGGTATAAAATGGAAATGAAGGCAGGAGATGTCCCTAGTTTAGATTGTTTAATTTGGAACATAGATAAAATGCTAACAAAGAAAGAGCATCCCAATACTATTTTGACCCAGTTACTGCATACTTGGTTTAAAATTAAAAAAGCATTAAACATAGAAAAAAAGTTCCAAGTTATTTAGAACTAAATATTGTAGAAAATCATGTGGAAAAAATCAGGGATAACAAGATTAGATCACTTATTGACAGAGGGAACAATCAAAACTTTTGCTCAAATAACATGTGAATACAATCTTCCATCAAGAGAGGTGTTCAATTTTTTGAGACTTAAAAGCTATATGAATACTCACTCTATAACATTAAAATCAAATTTGATTTACTATTCACCTCAAAAAAAATTAATAAACCACTTTCTAAAGCTCTAATACTAATCAAATCAATTGTTAAGGACATAAACCCTACAGCTATACAGGCATGGAAAAAAGATTTAAATATTGATATTAGCATGAAACAATGGGGTTCTTCAATGATGGATGTTAAGAAAAACATACACTCATTGAACTTGCTAGAAACACACTTCAAAGTTTTAAATAGGTGGTATTTAGTACCAGCGAAACTAAATAAAATATATCCTTTAACTAATCCTATTTGCTGGAGGTGTAAGAGTACTAGAGGCAATTTTAGACATATTTGGTGGGACTGTCATAAATTAAAAAACCTTTGGTTGTCAACAAAAAAGTTTATATCCAATAATCTAAAACTCGAGTTGATAATTTCCCCAGAAGTAGTTCTGTTACACTTGAATTGGCCCCGTATGACATACGAATTAAAAGTAATTCTGATACATCTTTTTTTAGCAGTTAAAATAGTAATTGCAAGATGGTGGAAAAAGAAGTCCCCTGGAAGAATGTTAACCCCTTCAGGACCGCTGACGGTTCAGGACCGTCAGCGGCAAAACGTGCGTTTGGACCGCTGACGGTCCTGAACCGTCATAACGGTTTTGGGCTACTTACCTGATCGCCGTCGGTCCCACGGCGGCGATCAGCTCTCCTCCCGGTCCAGGGGGACTGCCTGTCTGCCCGGGCAGCCCCCCCTCGGCAGATCAGGACCCCACGGCCATGTGATCACTCGATCACATGACCGCAATAGGGGTCTTTGTATCTGCCTGCAGGGGGACTGTCTGTGCTGACAGGCAGTCTCCCTGCAAGTGTAAAATAAAAAAATAAAGTGAAAAAAAAAACAATCAGTGTAAAAAAAATAATAATATGTGTATATATATATGATATATATACATGTATTATATCTATATATATAATATATGTATATATATCATATATATAATGTCACACTAAGTGTATTTTTATATTTATATATACGTATATTAATATAAAAATACACTTATATTTAAATTACACACGAATATATACAATATATATAATAACTATATATATGGTATATATATATTATTATAAAATACAAATAATATGTTAATAAAAATAAATAACAAAAAATAAAAATAATTTTTAATAATTAAAAAAAAATTATATATATATATTCAATTTTATTCTAACAGTATTTTGATATTGATATATATATATTTATATCAAAATACACTTAGAATGTAATGATATATATATCTATGTATAAATAAATAAATAAAAATAATACAAAATATACATATGTCCACATACAAAATTACATTAATAATTTCATAAATATACACGTAGACGTCAAATATATAAATATGTATATATATTAAAATTCTACGTGCATATTTATGTAATATTTGTACCTAATTAAGTAATTTTAATGATTGCAATTTGAGGGACCTGCCTGCCAACCCAGGCCAAAAGTCCAGATAATTTAATTTGCTAGCACTGTGCTTAACCCTGTAACTTTCTATGACACCCTAAATCCTGTACATGGGGGTACTGTTTTACTCGGGAGACTTCGCTGAACACAAATATTAGTGTTTCAAAACAGTAAAACATATCACAGCGATGATATTGTCAGTGAAAGTGAAGTTTTTTGCATTTTTCACACACAAACAGCTCTTTCACTGAGGATATTATTGCTGTGATATATTTTACTGTTCTGATACACTAATATTTGTGTTCAGCGAAGTCTCCTGAGTATAACAGTACCCCACATGTAGAGGTTTTATAGTGTTTGTGAAAGTTACAGGGTCAAATATAAGGCTTGATTTTACTTTTTTTTTTTTTATTGAAATTTGTCAGATTGGTTAGGTTGCCTTTGACAGCGTATGGTAGCCAAGGAATGAGAATTAGCCCCATGATGGCATACCATTTACAAAAGAAGACAACCCAAGGTATTGCAAATGGGGTATGTTCAGCCTTTTTTAGTCGCCACTTAGTCACAAACACTGGCCAAAGTTAGCGGTTTTTGCATTTTTAACACACAAACAAATATAAATGCTAACTTTGGCCAGTGTTTGTGACTAGGTGGCTACTAAAAAAGACTGGACATACCCCATTTTAAATACCCTGGGTTGTCTACTTTAAAAAATATGTACATGTTAGGTGTGTTTCGGGGATTTATGACAGATAACGGTGTAACAATGTCACTATTGATACATTTAAAATATATATATATTGAAACAGCAATTTCCTACTTGTATTTATAGGCCTATAACTTGCAAAAAAAAGCAATAAAGCATGTAAACACTGGGTGTTTTTAAACTCGGGACAAAATTTTGAATCTATTTAGCAGTTTTTTTCATTAGCTTTTGTAGATAAGTAAAAGATTTTTCAAGTAAAAGTCCAAAAACATGTTTTTTTTTTTTTTTTTTCACCATATTTCATTATTTTTTTTAAATACAATATATGACATAATATAAATACTGGTATGTAAAGAAAGCCCTTCTTGTCGTGAAAAAAACAATATATAACTTGTATGGGAACCGTAAATGAGAGAGCGGAAAATTACAGCTAAACACAAACACCACAAAAGTGTTAAAACTGCTCTGGTCCTTAACGTACAAACATCGCAAAAACAGGCCGGTCCTGAAGGGGTTAAAAACCAACTCGAGTTTCAGATTAAAATGGAGCTGATGTTAAGCAATCAAAAATTAAGCAACAAAGTATCTGTTTGGTTAAAATGTATTGAGTTGATTGCGATAGATATTGCCGATCAGTCAGAAGTGAATCATAGCCCATGAACATTGAAAATTTATAAAACTTATAAGTTACATCCACTGCTCCTTCCACTCCACTTAAGTAATTTTACTGTATTTTGCTGCCATATTGTTTTGTGTTATATTGTAAATCTGTATGATATGCATGATACATGTACTGAATTTTTCTTTTCCTCAATGTCAAAAACCACTTCAAAAGGGGTTTGTATTTCCCTCTTCTTTGTAAGAAAATTCTGTACAGATTAACATTGACTAAAGAATATACAGATATGACAATTTGTTAACTGTTTAAAAATGTTTGAAAATATTTAAAAGGAAAAGTAAAGGAAAAAATAAAGATTCAAAAAATAAATAAAATAAAAAGCCTGCAGGGACCAGCTATAGACACCAGAACCATTTCATTAAGCTATAGTGTCCCTTTAATGTGAGGTAAATTATAGATTAGTGTCACTAATAATATACTAGATTGCCTACTTACAATTAGATGAGAATGATGATGGGCTGCAGTTTGGCTCCACTGGTCTGGTGTAGAACAGGATCTCTGGAGGCTGTTTGCAACTGTGGTCACAAAATTCAATGTTCTGGGAGAATTGGAAGCAGCTCCATTTTTGGACCGGAGAGCAGCTCGGCCACGCTACAGTGGAGGGGAGAGGAGAATCTGTCCTGCAGCCGCCTGAGGCTCTTTACAGAGTGCTCAGGCGGCTGCAGCATTTAAAGGGCCGGCCCGCCGCGGCCGGTCTTAAAAGGATTTAGGGCGGCCTGGGGGGCAATTGCCTCCCTGCCCCAGCCCGCCCCTGATACAGAGCAACTGGATATGCAGCGCAGCAGTAAACACTTGCAAATATATACAGTTCATTCTGATGCACTCTACTAACAGAGGTGTACAGTAAGCATTGATGTGAGCCTGTTACATTATCTATTTGGAAACATCTATAACATGACAGTGACTTAAGATGCAAGTTCAGCTCTCAAATATTATCACAGAAGTTCATGAGTCTGCGCTGTCTTGTACATTTTCTTATCTCGTAAATTGGGCATTATGGTAAATGCAAGTTTCCTTTCTGTGTAATCTGCACACCCACCTCTGGAGAGGATGAAATGTATAAGTCCCCCCTGCATGCATCTGTATGCGTAGATGCTGATTGGCCCAGTGCGGCGATTTGCCACACATGCGCAATAGCCTCCATTGGATTGGTAGAGATCAACGATTTTGATGATCTCAGCCAAGGGACGAGAGCATGAGTGCTTTCTGTAAGTTTAACACCTTGAGGTAAGAGTGCCCCCATGGGTCTCCTGGGCCCATAACAACTTCAGTTAGTTGAAATTGTTTTGGTGTCTGGAGTGCCCCTTTAAGATCAAAATAGCTGAACAGGAAAAATTCTATAAGTCCACTGTGCTCTTGGTTTGGCTACTCTGACCTTAAATTTGAAATCTACTTTGCATTAACTTTAACTTCTCCCTTTAGTTAATTACCCTGTATATGTCATTGCTCCAAAATTATAGTTATCATTTTGCCTAAAGAAACTGCATGGTTTATAATGTAGGCTCGCTAGGAGGACATATATGCTATGAAAGGCTCCCTCCAACAGTTTTTATTTGGTTCCTACACTGATGCCAGATTGTTTTAAATTATGCTGTTCCCTTACAGTTCTACTTGTCAAGGCAGTGTTTCTTTCTGGGTTAAAAAGCTTTAGATATACTTGATAAGCCCCTGCATTGTACACGGACATAATGTAAGAAGTACAAACAGTACCTGTCATTCAGATTTTAGAAAAATAGATTGAGGCCATTGGATGCCTTATCTAATATTTTAATGTTCTGTCTTTAACTACATGGGAGGAGCTACTGTATTAGTGCTGCATTGGATAACTTGGCACAGCCCCGTTTTTAGCTTATTAGAATGAGGCTTTACAACTATTTTGTAGTTTATTTAGAAATGACAAAGGTGGGGTGATTCTTAGTGACACGTTGACAATAATGTGTATGATAAAAATAATAAAATATGTGCTTAGAGAGTTTTACATTAGTAGGTTAATTATCTAATGTTCTTGGAAATGATGGTTTATGGCACTTTCACTGAAACATATTAACCTGCCTTAGTGCTACATTCTAGAAATATTGTGCCTAATCAGCATCACACACAAAAATGAACTATTAATCATTGTTGAAACAACATGCTTTTCCATGTGATTGTATCGACCTGTATAATCCTGTGTTATTGATAGTCGTATGCAGGTCTGTAGATTATCGGCTAACTGTCACCCAGTAAAACTTTACCTTAATCAGTAAAATGAAACTGCAGAACAATAGTTTTTTTGTTTTTTTTTAATAGTTAAACAGGTTAACATTTATTTTTGAATAATATTGGCACATTTCTACTTACCTGTCTCTAGTGACTCAAATATATTTTCCAACATACTCCAAATCTTATTATCCTAACTGGTTGCCCACTTTGTCAGTTTGGCTACAACAATATATGATGGCATTTTATTCTTTATACAGTGATAGATTTTTAGAAACCATATATGAATATTTGGAATAACAAAATATTGTATGTACAGAGACACCTGTTAATGGATAAAACACACTCAGTGGGTAATATATAAAAGTGTCAACAATTACCCTAATCACTGATAGTATTGATAGAAAAGATGCCAACAGGTAATCTACAATACAATAACAACAGAAACGACAATAACAACAGAAACAGAAAAGTGCAATATTGCAAAATGTAAAAAAGGGTTGTGAAATAGAATAAGTTGCACTCACAAACCAAAATCGATTGTAGGTGTATCACTTATGCAATCTTATTGTAGCAGCCTCAGGACATATGGAACATCATTTCATATAAGGAAAAGGAAATGGTGTTCCATATGTCCTGAGGCTGCTACCATAAGATTGCATAAATGAAACACCTACATTCAATTATGGTTTGTGAGTGCAACTTATTCTATTTCACAACCTTTCTTTTAAATCTCTTTGCAATATTGCACTATGTCGTTTCTGTTATTATTGTGTTGTAGATTACCTGTTGGTATCTTTTCTAGAATATTTGGAATGTTGTAGAATATTGCTCTATGAAGGGTTGAAAATGTTGACTCATCAGGGGTGATGATGTATGTATATATGTATATATATATATATATATTATTATTATTATTATTATTTTTTGTATTTCAGGTTTCTTGCCCTAACTCCTTGGAGAATGTATCATTTAGTGTCACTCATCCTGCTTGGCCTTGTGATGGTTCAAATTATGAAGCATTTCATACTGTCCAGACCTAGAGGTAATCAGGGCACATTATTTTCAACTTTATATGGTCCATGATGCCTTAAAGTGGCTCTGTCACCTCAAACCTACCTTTCTCCTATTCTTTCCTCTTCTCTTCCTCTTTCAAAACCTGTTCTCCTTTTCTTCATTTCTGATCTAGTTCTCTTTAAAACAGACAAAGTATGTCTTATGTATTTTCCTATACTTTGAAATCTTGACAACAGGTTGAGCTTAAGACAAGCTTCACTCGCACTGGAGCTAAATATTAAATTGCCCTAATATAAATGTTTTAAGGTGACCTTGCTTGCAAATTTTATCTTAATTAAATATTATCTTTCATGCTTAGTGTTTATATAAAAATTGCAAGCTGATAATTGTAGCTGAAGCTGTAAGTTCATAACTGCTTCCACATTAGCTGAGCACCAGAGGCAACGTGACGGGACCTGGGGGCACTATTTCCGTGTTAAACAGCTTGAAAGCGGCTTAACACTGGAAGGTAAGATGGCTCAAGGTACATTGAGTAGTAGCAACTCTATAGATTTAAACATATATTTACTTGGGCTTTGTTTCCTGATCAGTGCAGATTGAACAAAAGTGCAGCTTTTATGCTGTGTTTGGGTATTATATTGGGTTATTCCCTAAACTGGGTATTGTGAAACATTAACCAGGACATTTCATATTTTGCCCAAGATGGCCAAATTGAAAAACAATTTACACATATTTTAGACTATAATTAATGTTAATAGACTAAAATTAATGTTTGCTACATTTCCCAGTTTTGCAAATAATAATTGATGCATTACTAACATTTATATGTCACTTTCTACAGTTTATATCTTGAATTTTCTTTCAGGTGCTCAGCTGTGGAGAAATATCAGTAAAAGGTAAATCACGATGGATTTGTCTATACATGCACTTCTTAAAGAGATATAAGCAAAGAAAAGTAGCCAACAGAGAGCTTAGTGTCTGTTACTCAAAAACAACTTCCCCACATTTCTTATTGTGCAGTTGACAGGCTGCAGATTATTGCCCCTAGACTGCTTCAACTTTGTTAAAATCATCTTTCTATTTTCAAAATTCACTAATTAACATCAAAATGGAGTGCGTAACAAGAAAAGTGTCAGTGTCTGAGATTTGTGTAATAACAATCATTTTATTTATTGGAGGTAATTTGTAATTGGTGTTTGGGTAAAGTAAGAAGAAAGTGAAATCTGACTCTATTTTCTGTGTTCATAGATTTTAGAAAAATATCAATGTCCTGAAAAAAGAAACCTATTACATAGTGATTTACTATAGACAGACTAGGTTTTGGGGTAATTTTTTAGAGCCCTGGTAATGAGCATATCAGGGTGTTTGAGTACATTCTCAGAGTCACATACTGTGGTGCTGACTTTTTTATATTTTTAAGATTTTTAATAGTTTTACCAAAGTGTCATAGATTAGATCTCTACTTGAATGCACATGACTACAAGGGCCAGGAGTACAAAGCTGTATTCCTGGCACTATCTCTCCCTTTGCCTTCCCTCTCCCTCACACCCCCAGACCCCAGTAAATAAAGGGTAAAAAAATCTTCTTACCTTATCCCAGCGCTAATGTCCTTTGGTGCTAATGCACATTCACAGCAAATGCCGCAGGCCCATTAGACCTCCCCATAGGAAAGCATTGAATCAATGCTTTCCTATGGGGAATAAGCTGATGCTGGATGTCCTCATGCAGAGTGTGAAGACGTCCAGCATCAGATACCGGACCAAAGGTCCGTTTCAATCCAGGAAGCCTTCTAGTGGCAATCTGGTAGACAGCCACTGTAGGCAGACTTAGTGCTGCAATGTAAACATTACAGTTTCTTTGGAACTGCCGCACTAAACGCAATAGGGACACTGCACCCAGACCACTTCAACTAGCTGAAGTGGTCTGGGTGCCTACAGTGTCAGTTTAAAATAGTTTTCTGTTGCTAGGAAAAATATGGGTTATCTTAGCCATGGTGACGGTATAATCTATATTTAAATAATGACAGGAGGTCAATATTTGCTTACATTTCTTTACCGATACCACCTAGTAACAAGCAAGAGGTTAAAAAACAGAAAGTAAACAAATTATCAGAAAAAATAGCCATGGACATACATTCTTATTAGACTCCTCCCACCAGTGTAGGCTGGTTCATATGGGTATTTGGGGCAGCGCCCCACCAGTTTTTATGTGCAGTAGTTTAGAGAGGCGAGTGGTAAGAAATATGGAAAAAACATTTGTGCCTCTTTTATTCTGTAATACGTTCTTCAGAGTCCCCCCTCCCACCCTTCCCGCCTCCCTCATTTTGTTTGGAGAAGCTTACTTGAGAGCATCTAGGCATGTCAAAACAATGGGGCTGGTTTGAAATCTGCCCTGTTTCAGCAGGTTTTGCACATGCTTAGTCTATTTTAAGAAGGAATTTCATGTAGTTCACATTCTGGCAGCAGAACTACCTGCTCATAAGTAGAAGCATGCAATTGGCACAGGGAGAGCACAGCAGCAGGTCCTGTCCCCTGCCAAATGTAAGTGTATAATATTTATAATTTTCTCTCCCCCAATAGCCTTAGTGACTGCCCCATGGGTTGATTAAGCAAGGGATTTTACCCAAATGTATAATTAATATATATAAAGCCAGAGAAGCTCAAGGGTGACAAGGGGAGGGGGACATGGAACATTGTGCTGCCTGTCACTAATAGTTTTAATAACTCCTTCTGCACAAACCCAACATCTTCTTTAAAATTTTCAGTCACTCTACAGCTGAGATCCGAGGCACTCTTGCTGTGGATAGTTGACATATTGTGAAGCTTCAAATTGCAGGATTGGGGCTGTGACTCTGAGGACTGATCTAATTCTGATTTCAATCTGTTTTAATTTGCAATGATTGTTGAATCTGTTAGCTATGTCTGTTATTTCTTGGCTCCCTTTTATTACTGCAACAAATTACTTATATTGCCTGCTGCAAAGGTAGTCTATCAGTATCCTGCAGATGTACTCTGTGTGCTGAGAGCTAATGCTGAGTCAGAAGTAGAACATTTGGCACCCGGGGTGGGTCCTTCTTTTGCCAATCCCCCCCACTTTAAATTTAAAAACAACCACAATAAAAAAAAAAAAAAAAAAAAAAAAAAAAAGAGCAGTGTTTGTGTGTTTGAATGTTAGCATGTTTTTGCATGTAATATGCGTGAGTGAATGTAGGGGTGTGTTTGTATGTAGTGTTGGTGTTTGACTGCAAGCATGCAATTGTGTGTAGTGTGGTTTTTGAATGCAATGTTGTGGTTATATATAATGGTGGGGTTTGTCTGTAGTGTTGACGTTGAAATGCAGGGGTGTATTTGTGTGTAGTGTTGGCGAGATTCTGAGATGTATACACATATACACACTTACACACATGCAGATACATATATACTCATGCAGATACATAGACACACGCTGACACACACTGAAACACATGTAGAAACAGTGGCGACTCTAGGAACAATATATAAGGGTGGGACACATGAGATACCATAGTAAAAACTGGGGTGGGGGGGTGGGAGGGACAACACTTAAACGTTTCACTAGGAGATGGAGTAATGTGCTGCCATTGGCTGTCTGATGCCTGCATCAGACACCAAATTTGCATAGAATTCACATTACCCACCCGAGTTTCTTGTTGTCGGCTGGCTGACACCTCTTAACTTCGATATTTGTTTATTAGATAACTCCCCTATTTGCTATCCTTACGTGGGATTGCCATATTTAAGGGAGCTATTTTCTAAACATCACCCTAATTTAGTATATTTAAATATGGAAATCTTACATAAAGGCACAAATTTAAGGAATGATCTACTAAACAGCTAAAAGATCAAAATTAAAAAAGCCCCTTTCTTAATTTTAATTTTTCAGTTGTTTAGTAGATAACTCACTTATTTGTTATCCTTGTGTGAGATTGCAATATTGAAGGACACCAAATAAGGGAGCTATCTACTAAACACATTCACATTTACATACACACACACTAACTCAATAGATGTATGTCTGTGTGTGTGTACATCTGTAGTTGTGTATGTATGTATGCATATATATATATGTATACATATACATACACAATCAGAGACATATACTCACATAACCACAGACACACACACACAATCACAGACCCACACATGCAATCACAGACCTACACACACAACCACATACATCAAGCATATCAAACTCGCAGCCCGCAGGCCACATGCGGCCCTGAAATTAATATATTTGCGACCCGGCGAGCCGCGAGTTTGCCATGATTACTAAAGCAGAGTAGGCACCTGCTCTTCTTACATTGCAGGTGCCTACTCTGCTCAAATTCACTTGGTACCAGCCGGAGAATAAGTCCCTGGTAGCAGCGAGGGAGCTCAGTCTTCCTGCTCCTCACTGCTCCTTCGCGCCCTCTGTAGTGATACCAGGTGCCAGAGTATGACGTCAAATTCCGGCACCCGGCATCACTAAACTGTGCGCGTGAGGGATCAGTGAGGAGCAGGAAGACTAAGCTCCCGAGAGAAGAGGCCCCACACCAGTGCCCAAAAGTAGGGAGCAATAAATAAAATGATGTTGGTGTGTGCAAGAATGTGGAAATGTGTGTATGTGTCTGTCAGTGAGTGTGTCTGTCTGTCTGTGTGTTAGAGAATATGTGTCTGTCTGTCAGAGAGTGTGTGTTTGTGTGTGTGTCAGAGAGTGTGTGTCTGTCTGTCAGAGAGTGTGTCTGTGTGTGTCTCTCAGTGTGTCTGTGTGTGTTGTTCATTGTAGCGATGGGCAGTGGAGGACCTGGAGGTGCACGGAGGCACGCATTGCCACGTCACATTTCGACGTGACATTAACGCTCTCCACCTTCACAGGTTTTCAAGGAGTAGTGGGAGGATCCGGCTTGGCACAGGGTGCGGACGGCTCCATTAGGGGTATACTAGAGGCTGGACTCCAGAGTCGCATACAGGCAGCGGCAATGTGAGTGTAGTCTGCGTATTGGCTAATATTGTTGTTGTTGTTTTTTTTTTTTTTAAACAAGGGCCGGGGTTTAGTAATGGGGGTGCTGGGATTTAGTAGAGGAGCGGGGACTGGCATTTAGTATAGAGGGGGGGGACTGCGAATTAGTACAGAGGGGAGGACGGGGATTTAGTACAAAGAGGGGAACTGGGGTTTAGTAGAGGTGGGGGCTGGGGTTTAGTAGAGGGGGATGCTGATTTTTTTTACTGTTCTTTTCAAAACAAACTGACGTTTCTATGAAAATTTAAGGGTGTTTTTTTTTTTTTGCGGCCCACATAAACTTTACACACACACTTAACCACAGAGATACACACACATTCACACACATAATCAGACATACACAAACACAATCATAGACCCATCACATACACATATAATTAGATGTACACACACAATCATCACATTCATACACACATTTAATAATTAAGAGGTCCACCCAACCTTCCTACCTTGCTCTTGGAGGGCTGGAGTGGATCCTCAGTCCCTGATGGTCAGTGGTGGCTGTTGGGATCTCTTTGCTCTTCCTGCACGCACTATAATGACACCGATGCTGTGACAATGTCATATCCCGGCTGCTAGCTCACTGCAGGGCAAAGACAGTCAGATGCACAGTTATACACATATACTGTCAAATACAGCCACATGCACACAGTCCCAGGCACATCGTCACTCGCACACAGTTAAACACGCAGCTACAGGCAGACAGTTACACACACACACACACCCACAGTTACAGGCAGTCACATGCACAATTACAGGCAGACTGTAACACAGTTACAGGCAGTATCACACAGTCATAGGCAGACAGTCACACACGAAAACAGAAATGAAAAGGGTGCGCCTAACTTACATAAAAATAATATTATGCATAAATAAAATAATAATAAAATAATAGTCCAAAGTCCTACAATAAGTCCGAAGTGGTAAGTTCCACAAAGTATGGAGGATGCTTGAGAATGATGTCAGTCTTTACGCCTATGCACTTGTAGTTCGGTGATGATATGTGAAGATAAAAGCAGGAAAACAAAAATCCCAATGGTACAGTATGTCAGCAAGGTGAAAGGGGATAAAATAGTGATAATGAAAATTACTCACAATTTTCAGAGCTAAAATCCAGCTCTGATATTATATGCGTGAAGTGGAATGATCCCCACTCAAGGATATATAGGGTGACGCTGGTCAGCAAGTAGTGCAGGTGAAAAGTCCAGCGATGATCCGGCTCGGCCGATAATAAGAGAAAATAAAATATAGTGCTCTCTGTATGGCAGATAAAAATGCTAGAAGAAAATAAAAATATACTCACAGTATATAGAGCAGGCTGAACTGCTCGGTGTAAGCGTATGGGTGGTATAATCCCCACCTACGGATTCTTTGCGCTATTGCGTGGGTTTGTAAATTATAAGTAAGGTCAGGTTAAAAAAGGTAAAAAAAAAAAAAAAAAAAGGATATTTAAAGGAATATGGCAAACAAGATATTTTGGTGCCAAAAATTCCTTTATTACAAATATAAAATATAAAATGTATAATATCTATAGATATTATACATTTTATATTTTATATTTTATATTTGTAATAAAGGAATTTTTGGCACCAAAATATCTTGTTTGCCATATTCCTTTAAATATCCCTTTTTTTTGTTTTTTGTTTTTTGTGTCAAGCCCTGGCATAGAGAGAGGTAAAATTCTGGGGAAGGAGTATGGCACCCCAAGATCTTAAAAACTTCACCAGCCGCCACTGCCTCCCACATCTTCTTTCTTTGATGATGACAAAACAAGAAATAACATGCAACAACTTAAGCATGAAATAAGAAGAAAACGTTGAGACATCTTCATTATCTTGAAGGAAATTTAGCAGAGGATTCCATCAATTTATGTCAGTGATCAGAAAAAAAATAAAATCTAAGAAACTACCTAAAGAAAAAACAATATATGACCAACATATGCAATATACAGTATCATGTACAGAGGAAAATTGAAAAAGAAATAAGAGTAAGAAAAACTATGCAAAATACAAAAAAGGGTAAGGGAAGAGGGGGAGTATTCACCTCCTGTCTTTATTAAATGTAGATAGTACCAAAGCTAGGATAATGCCTAATTTTAATACAACATGCTTCATATTTCATTTTTTAACGCTCACATAACAGAGTGAAAGAAGCATAAGTTAAAGGGAGAAAATAAAAAGGGCAGATACATTGTCCATCTGTACATTGTACATTGTTCCATATTGTTCAACCACTATGAGAGTTCTTATCAAACCTCATCTGTTGGGCTAAAATCCTGGTCATAAAAGGCTAAAAGATTAGCTCTCTTGAGCCTCTGCATTGCCCTGTAATGTAGAGGGTCTGAGAAGATTGCCTGTATGGAGGAGTACAGGAGTATGATAACCGATAACCGATAATCTCAAAAGAAAGATATACACCACCTGTTTCCTGATTTCTTTTGGGATGGTAGCAATCTTGGAAGAGAGAAGTTTTGGAATCAAGGGTGAATCTTTGGAATTGAACATGATGGATTGAACCCTTCTTTTGCAGATGAACGCCAAAACCGATTTTAACAGTTCGAGGAAACACCAAGTTGCCAAGCTGAGGCCGAAAGATAGACTAATTAATTACCAAATTTTATCTTTCAAAAAAATTGAAGACATTTTCTGTGGTTTTGGTGGATTGGAATTATATGGTTTGCATTATTCATTTTGAGGCTGGAGAATAGGTATCCTCCATAAAGCAAGTTTTTAATCAAACTCCACAGGTTGCTAACTAACAAAATATTAATTATGATTGGATCGATTTATTGTCCCTCAGAGTTGGTAACTATTTTTTTTATAAGAATCATGTGCATTTGATTAATTAAAATAGGGGTTGGAAGCAAACCAAAGAACCAACAAAATCAATGAGAAAGCTGGAAACACGCTGAAGGCCCCTCGCTTTCTAAGTAATCTGTGCCCAGTAATGGAAAATATTAATTAATCTGATAGGAAGATGAGAAAAACATGTCACGTTTTCCAGATCTGCCATTGAGCATGTCATAGAAGCAAGGATGTGTGCTGGAGAAGGCTACACAGATTGTGTATAAGTAAGTAAAATAAAAACGGGCTCATCAATTAGATAAAGTTCCAGGAACACACAGAGAGTATCCAGAAACTGATAGAAAGCAGTATGGGGGTGTGAGGAGCATCCACGTCAGAGTAGAGCATTGGGCCCGAGAGGAAGCTAAGCAAGTGCCCATGGAAAAAGGCATAACTGGAATGAAAAAGTATTATGAACATGCTAGGTGACATTATGCACATCATTGTTAAAAAAAACGTAGTTAGGGAATATAGGGGAGAATGTAGAGGATTCCCTCTGAAAATTCCCTCTGACAAGCTGGCAGAAGCAAGAGGGGAGAACTGTTACAAAGAGGAAAAAAAATAAAGTAAGTGAAGGGAAAAAAATAATAAATAGTCTCACCAAAACGAGAGGGCTATTCCCCAGAAGTCCTGAGAAACAACCAAATCAACAAACAAAAAAAGGCAAATAAGAAGGCTAAGAAAAGACATATATTAGAAATGTATCAAGACCTAGGCCACCCAGTTGAAATAGACTCATCTGGGAGGCAACAGCAAAGAAAGATGATGTGGCAGCGGTCTTCTAGAGGTTTTGTTCACAGCTTTTTTTTCTCATTGATTATTTTACCTTCTGCTTATTAACCTCGTGCTCGCTGCTAAAAAGTATCAGTTAAGAAGATTGGACAAATATGAATCCTGTCTTTTGCTAATACATAGTAGTCGTCCTCTGGGTCTATTTTTTTCTACTTCCTTTATGTCTCTTTTCCTTTTTTTCTTCTTTTTGTTCCTTGTTTTCCTTTCCCTTTTCTCAACATCTTTTTTTGAAACGGCTCACATTGCTAAAGTGCTTCTAATTCTGTAGTAGCTGCCACTCCTCTTTAGGAAGAAATGCAGAGCACTGATTTTTATAGTTTGGTTACTTTTATTAGCAATCTCACGGTACCTTTTTTTTCTCTTAGTGATTCTGCCTCTGTATTATTATGTAAACACTATAGTGTTTTTTGGTTTGCTGTGTGATTTTAAGAAAATCAATGTTTTTAATTTGCAAAAAAACATTTCACATGGACAAAGTGGAACACTTTAATTTTAGGGGTGTTAGTGAGGTGTGTGGCGAGGGGCATTGCTGTACTGAGAAATCTTATGTGACTTACTAGTAATAAGTTTATAACTAAAAATTAAACTTCTTAATATATATATTGAATTTTGAAGACATATTACTATGAGTGTAATTTATATGGAACTGTTATACACTGAGACACACCAACAATATAGAGCTCCTAGATAAGAGGAACATTTAGATAAAATAGAGGAACAGAGGGACCTGGGCCCAAAATAGAGACTGCCCCTCCTAAATAGGGACACTTCGGAGATATCAGACATGTATTTTAGATGTAAACTGATCAGCCACAACATTAGGAGCTCCTGCCTAATGTCGTGTAGGTCCCCTTTGTGCCACCAAAAGAGCTCTGATGTGTTGAAGCATGGACTCCACAAGACCTCTGTACGTGTCCTGTGGTATCTGGCACCAAGACATAAGCAGTAAATCCTTTAAGTCTTGCAAGTTGCGAAGTGGGGCTTTTGTGGATCATATTTGTTGTTCCGGCACATCACACAGATACTCAATTAGATTGAGATCTGGGGAATTTGGAGGCTAAGGCAACTTTGAACTCTTTGTCATGTTCTTCAGACCATTCCTAAACAATTTTGCAATGTGCCAGGGTGCATTATCCTAGTGAAAGAGGCCACTGCCATAAGGGAACACCATTGCCAGGAAGGAGTGTATATGGTCTTTAACAATCTCTTGGTAGGTGGTACATGTCAAAGTAACATCCACATGAATGCTAGGAACCAAGGTTTCCCAGCAGTATATTGCCCAGAACATAACACTGCCTCCACCGGCCTGCCTTCCTCCCACAGTTTATCCTGCTGCCATTTCTTCCCCTGGTAAACAACGCACACATAATTTGCCATTCACCCAATCTAAAATAAAAGGTGATTCATCAGACCAGGCAACCTTCTTTCATTGTTCTATGGTCCAGTTGTGACACTCACCTTCTCATTGAAAGCACTAATAGTGGTGGTTAGGGGTCATCATGGGCATTCTGACCGTTCTAGGCAACACGGCCCCATAATGTGTAATCTTTATACTAAGACTTGTTCAACGTGAAAATACACAATCTTATGCAAAACCAAACTTAATGTTGTTGACCTGTAAAATGTATGTAATATTTATGTCAAGGGATTTAATTTAAGGGAGTGTGATACTTTTGAATGAGCAACAGTCGTGGAACCTAAGCCAGGTCAGAGTGTCTAGAATGTAAAAGACCTGTTGAGAGATGGCATGGTATCAGGGAACATGCATAGCATTAGCTTTCCCTTGCTGCCAGTATAAATCATCTATGCCAAACCTCATACTCTTGTAACTGTACAGACACAGCATGATTAAAATTTTCATATGACTGCACTGTAAAAAAAGTTTCTTAATTTGGCAGTCCCATTAATTTGATGCCTTTTAATGCTGTGGATTTTTTTTTTCCCTGAAGAGACCTCCAAAGTGCATACCAATCACTGTAAAAAAAAAAAATGAGTTATGATGCAAAAGCACCTCTGTCCCTGTTTCTTTCCATTCGCATACTTAGAGCTGGAGCGGTTTGCCCCAGCTCAGAGTCGACCTCGTTGATGACATCATTAGGCAAACGTGTTATAATGTTCTATCATCTTTTGTTTAGTTTTCTCCCGTTCCATGACTGAGCTCCATCAGGCAGGTGAACAATGACTAATATAGGTAATAAAGACATATTTATTTCCAATATCTCATTTTATTCGAATGCATCATATTGTATCGATAAATATAGTATGTAAAATCCAAAAGGCTAATACTACTACTTTTTTATTGCAATAGGAAGCTCAGGACACGAGAAAATAATTGATAGCCCTTTATTACTCACAATGTTGACAAATGTTTTAAATTTTTACTTACTGACGAACCTTCTTGTGCTTGCTTGTCTACAAGTGGAAATAAATAAACTTTTTCTGGCTCTCCTTTTTTCCCGATCTCACCACCACAAAAAGGTAACTTTGAGAGACTGGGTTAGACTTAGGGAAAGAAGCCCCAAATTGTTGTATGCATAGGACCCCACCACCCTTTTACATGCCAACCTTTGGGTAGGAAGCTGTCAATCATTAATTATATGCACAGAAATATCACAAGTGGACACAATAAATGTAAATAACTTTACAGTTTAGCTATATATCCAGCAATACAATTGCTATTTTATTCTTATTTTTCTGCACTCAGTGACATACCATTATTGTTGTTTGAATATTAGGTCTCATTTTCCAGGCTGCTTCTCAGAAAATCTGTTTTCTCAGGACCATACATCTTTCAGTTCAGTCTGGTTATAAACAGAACCCTTGTCCTGGACTGCCCATGTACCCTGATACCACCCCATCCACACCATCTGTCAATATGTCTTGTGCTTTCTAGACATTCAGACCTGGATTAAATTCTACTACTGATGCTCATTCAGTAGAACAACTCTTCTTGGTAACTAATTTCTCAGAACTAGTAAACACAGACTATTTATGGCTCAACAGCATCAAATTTGGGTCTGCAAAATACTTGTAGATGATGACATGAGAGTTATAATAATTGGCTAGTCAGAAATATAGAGGCCAAATCAAAAAATGTAGATGGAAATGACTGGGTGAATTAGAAACATGTTTTACAATATTATTTATTGTGTTACGGCTATAAAACCCTATCCCTATCCTCCCCTCTACAAAACCCCAGCCTCCACCTCTACAAAACCCCAGCACCCCGCTCCTTTAAACTCCAGCCCCCCCTACTAAACCCCAGCACCTCCCTCTACATAACCCCAGACCCCCCTCTACTAAACTCCACCCCCTCTCCACTAAACTCCAGCCCCCTCTACAAAACCCCAGCCTCCACCTCTACTAAGCCTCAGCATGTAGACGTCACGTTGGAATGTGATGTTGCGCACCTCTGGCCCGCCTCCATGCGCCTCCGGCACACCTCTGCCCGCCTCCGTGCTCCTCCATGTCCCCGTAGCAATGAATATCTTTGCTGGGCCGCAAAGATACTCATTGTGGGCAGCGAGTTTGACATCCATGATCTAGTTCTAGTAGAAAGCTCAAGTGGCATTTTCCCAATATTGATGAATCACCTTTTATACCTAAAGTCTGCCTTTTATTAACCTGTGGGTCAGCAATTTTACAGAAGATTTCTGCTAAGAAAGCTTGGTCCCTTTTCTTGTACTCTCCTCACACTCAGCGTGGGGAGAAAAACAAACAATCAAATGGGTCTTTGTGGCTTGCTAGACATACGCGATTTCGTACAGCGTACTTAGTCACCGATACCCGAAATGGCATTAGTTCTGGAACAATATTTGGAAAATACAGATTATGGGAACAGCACATGTACAAACAAACACAGTTTTAATTCTTACAAGGCTATTTAAAATCACCTATCTAGATTTTGCTACACCATATGGCCATACTATGTTAAGATCACTAGTTTGCCAAAGCACTCCAATATTGGTGGGTACTTAACTAATTTTAACATAAACATTTCTAACTGCAATGCAAACAAATACAGACTCATACTAAGCAAGAAACTTGCTCAAAGACAGCGGTTAAAACCAGAGCTATAGAAAAAGAAAGTTAAAACAGCAATTATATAAAATGTTCAATAAAAGTCCCAAGAGTGCTAGGATAATAAACATGCTAACTGCAATACTTACTGCTTAAACGGCTTCCAGAGACTCTCCTCAAATGTGTGCTTTCTTGTGTTTACTTTTCTGTGTATGTTTAGAACAATATTTGGGGTCATCTGACGATGGATATGAGCCTATAAACTGGCAGAATCTTAGAGCTAATTAAATCCTCATGACTTGTTCTCATTAAAATTTAGAATGGCGCTGTGAATAAGAAGCAGTACAACTTACAACTTCTCCTTCTACCAGGATCTGGTCTGTGCTTTTAAATGGTGACAAGTCAGTTAATACAATAACAATTTATATTGCTGGGAGATCCACCAATAGCTAATTGGGCTGACATTGATCACTGATGATACATCTTATTTGCATACTTTGACAAAATCTGATCCAAACTAGCATTGGTATATTCAATAGATATTCCAAAAACTACAATACTGGAAAAATGAAGACTCCCTGAGCTCATTAATGTTGTAGGGGCAAACATGTCTAGGTGCATTCTTATCTTCAGACATTACTGTCACCCATACAACAATGAGCTGAAGTTTTTATCTAGGTGGGAGTGTTCCTTTAAAGAAATATCTGTAGTTCAATAAATAGATCTACAGTACCAATATCCAATATCAATCCAAACATGTGACACAGAGTAAAGTCATTGTAAATTATAACCTAGAACTTGTCATGACTCACCATTATCACCTATTTGCTTGTGACTGCCATAGATCTTTATGAAAAAAAGGATATTGAGGGAGAATCTTATTCATTGAATATATACACATGTAAATATATTTATACTGATGGTTTAACAAATGCCAAAATGTGCACAAAATTCTACACAAACAATCAAAGTGAAAAAAAAATATTGCTAATACTAACAATCAAAACCAGAGAATATGAGAACTCAGACAAAAGCTTAGAGAAACATAGCCGCTTGCTCTTTTGTTAGTCCCCACTCAGGTCTAAAAAAAAAAGGTGCTATTACAGAGAGATCATTTGCATATGATGTGATTCCTCCCACACAGTGGCGTACACACAACCCATGGGGCCCCGGTGCGAAAACTGATCCGTGGGCCCCCCCCCGCGCGCGCGCTTACTCTGCGCGGGCTGGGGCCGCAACACATGGCGGCGGGCACCTGGTCGCAGGGCTGCGACCCCTGCGACCACGGTATGTACACCAGTGCATGCATAAACACATACACTTAAAGGACCACTACAGACACCCAGATCACATCAGCCCGGTCTCTCTAGTTTTAACCCTGCAGCTGAAAACATAGTTTCAGAGAAACTGCTATGTTTCACTGAGGGTTAATCCAGCCTCTAGTGGCTGTCTCATTGACAGCCGCTAGAGGATTTTCTGCGATTCTCACTGTGAAAATCACAGTGAGAAGATGCTGAACGTCCATAGGAAAGCATTGAGTAATGCTTTCCTATGGGCGGTTTGAATGCGCGCGTGGCTCTTGCCACGCATGCGCATTCGGAGCTGAGAGGCGGATCGGGGCGGAGAGATCCCCAGCGCCAAGGGAGTCCGGCGCTGGAGAAAGGTAAGTGCTTAAGACACACACGCACACATTAACTGACAGACATACATACACACTCAGTGACAAACATACATACACACTCACTAACAGACGCACACAGACACACTCTAACACTAACATGCACACTCTAACACACACACACTAACACACACACACTCTAACACTAACACACACTCTAACTCACGCTCACACACACACTCTAACACTAACACACACACACATACACTCTAACACTAACACACACTAGCACACACACACACTCACTAACATACACTCATTCACACACACACACACACACTCACTAACACACTCACACACACACTAACACACACTCACTTACACACACTAACACACACTCACTAACATACACTTACACACACACACTAACACACACTCTCTAACATACACTCACACTAACATACACTCACACTAACACACACTCACTAACATACACTTACACACACACACACACACTAACACACACTCACTAACACACACTCACTAACATACACTTACACACACACTAACACACACTCACTAACATGCACTCACACTAAGATACACTCACACTAACACACTCACTAACATACACTCACACTAACATACACTCACACACACACACACACACTCACACTAACATAGACTCACACTAACATACACTCACACACACAAACACATGTATTTTTTTTATTATTTAATCCCCCCAGCCTCCTTACCTGTGGGAGAGCTGAGGGGATTCCCTGGGGTCCAGTGGTGTCACCCGGCTGGCTGGTCCTGCGGGCGCACGAGGGAGCACTCTCCCCTGCGTGCTCCCTCTTCAGCTCCCTCGCGCGCCGCGTACTGATACTGGAGCTGGAAGATGACGTCATCTTCCGGCTTCGGTATCAGTGCGGTGCGCGAGGGAGCTGAAGAGGGAGCACTCAGGGGACAGTGCTCCCTCGCGCGCCCGCAGGACCAGCCAGCAGGGCCAGCCTCGGGGGGGCCTGAGGTGGCCGGCTCTCGGGCCCCCCAGGAGAAGAGGCTGGCCACAGTGGCTACATACCACTGTGGGCCGGGCCCGGTCGCAGCCGCGACCCCTGCGACCCTGGTATGTACGCCACTGCTCCCACAAAAGCAGACCAAATCTGAAATGTTGCCAAGTTCTCTCTGCGTGAGAGATACAGAAACCTCAGACGATCGGTTCAGGCTTCTATAGGCCTTGTCAGTGAGGTGTAGTCGATACCCCTCTAAGTCACAGTGACCACAGGATGCATGTCTGGATTATCCTTTTAATTAAGGCGCATAAGTAAATACATTGCAACTAAAACAGAATATGAGAACTCTGAGAACGGGCTAAAACTTCACATCATTTATAATGGTTCTGTTACCTTCTGGGGTCTTTTTATATTTAAAATATAACATTGGCACCTAATGAGATATACTTACCTGATGCTGCCTGCCCTACATGGGCATCACAATCTTCTTTATTCAGCTCCTGGTGCTTCTTCTGCCAGGAGCCGACATTCCACTCTCATGAGAGTAGAACACTGGTGTCTATGAAGAAGGCCGCAATGAACAACATGGCTCTTTTCCTATTACTTGTTAACAATGGCTGTGGGATGTAAGGGGAAAAAAATGTCACCACATAATTGCTTGTTATATCTACATATTGTGCAGAGCAAGTTGGTGTCTGATAAGTAAATGTATAATAACAAATAGCTGCTATTACAGCTAATATAACCATACAGTTCCAAGGTTTTTTTACTAACTCATTATTGCCTGGAATTCAAAGTCAATTTCAAAACTCAGGCCAAAATAGCCAAATTAGAAAAAGTCTGATCCAAGCCAGTTCTGTTTTTATTCTCTCTATTTTGGCCTTAAATTTCAAGTTCACTTTGAATTCCAAGTAATTCCCACTTTGGAGAACAAACCTATTACCGGTAATTTATTTTTATCTGTGTTAAGTACCACTAGGTGGCAGCTTTCCACGGAAATTGTTCGTCTGCAGATATAAACACACTGCAAAGTGTACAGATAAATATATCAGTCACAGGCCTCATATCTGAATCAAAATGCAAAAAAAGAATTAATGTAGCTGGGAGATAAATGTAAAAAAAAAAAAAATGCGACTGGGTATGTATAAATTCTTTATGTCTTTCAGAGTATGGCATTCCACAATTCACAGTATTAATAGGTTCCTTCCGTAACAAAAACAACATAACATTGGTTAATATTATAGGTTTCTCCAAGCACCATGACCACTTGCTTGTATGTGCAGTGTTTTACTAAGAAAAGCAGTGCACTTTGCTGATGGAGGTGTTACCCAGTTCTGGGAGAGTTAATTCTGTACCTGAAAGGCCTCTCTCGCCAGCATGCATAGAAGTCCTACTTCAGCCTTCAGGATGTCCCTCTGCCTGTGGTGAGGAAGTGATGTCACCAGATGGGACTGCATGGAGAACTCGGCCTCTGCCTGGGGTTTATTTATTTTTTTATTTTTTTTAATGGGGAGACCATGCCAACAAGGGTTGTTGCAACCAAAAACAGTGTTTTACTAAAGGGAGACTATAGTCACCAGAACAACTATAGCTTAATGAAGTTCTTCTGGTTTGTATAGTCAGTTCCTGCAGGCTTTATAATGTAACAATTTACATTACAGCCTAGGAACCCCTCTAGTGGCAGTCACTCAGATGGCCACCAGAGGTGCTTCCTGGGGCAGTGCTGCACAGTATGCAGCAATGACATTCAGCATCTCCGCACCTTGCATGAAGATGCTGAACGCTCCCCATAGAGATGCATTTATTCAATGTATCTCTAGGAGGAGATTCTGATTTGCCAGTGCAGCATTTGGCTCTGCCCCTGCTCCGCCTCCTTGGCTGAGATAATCAGAATTGACGATCTCAGCCAATCCAATGCTTTCCTATTGGAAAGCATTGTAATTGGCTGAGCTGTCAGCAAAAGAGGCAGATTGGGGGCATAGCCAGTGCCAGGGGACATGAGAGGTGCTGGAAATAAGGTGAGGTTTAACCCTTTGTAAGGGGGCTAAGGGGAGGCAGGGGACCTAAATAGTGCTTTTAATACAACAGGCTCAGGGATACATGTGTTCCTGACCCTATAATGTTCCTTTAAAAAATGTTTATACTCCACTATATCCATAACTTATCCACTAGTTATTTTATTTCAGCTTTCCCTTAGTATTATCTATATATTTGCCATGTTCTCCATAAATGTGCCCTGTATATTACTTTCTGTTTCACATCAAGAGTGCAGATGGTACCTTGTTAACCAATGGAATAATTATTTGTACATGTAATTTTGTGATCAAGTAATCATAAAAAGGTGTAAGTGATACATTTGAAAGCACACTCCAGGCTGGAAAGGACCACTACCGTTTAAAATACATTATGCCATTAATGCATTAAACAACATGCTAAAGCATATTATTGAGGTAAGGTATTGAATTCATACAGCAGCCAATATATTAAAATTTAAAAAAATGCCAACACAAGAGATTTGAAGTGGTCATGGTGGTAGGATATTTGAAGTGGTCATGGTGGTAGGAGTATGTATGTGCAGTGGTTCTGTTTTAAACACTGCACAATCATAGATATTTTTAATTGAGTGCTGAGGTCTAGTTGCACCCCTAGCACATGTGACATTAGGAAGCCCAGAAATCTGTCCTGGGCTACCTTATGTAAATTCTGTGCATAAAAAACATCTGCAATGCACACGGCCAACATATGTAAATCTATTTCTTGCCCTCCCTCCAACTGTGTGCTTCTCCCCGCATCCCACCCGCATTTTTTTCAAATACAAACTCACACCGTACCTCCCAGCCCCTGCCTTAGATTGCCCTGAACAGGCGAAATGGACCCGTCACAGGCTTCTCTATGAGAATTATGTTTAATAGCATTGTTGGAGTAACCCTTAAATAGCAATATAATAGTACTTGGTGTAAATAGAGGCATACCTAGCTTACTTGGCATGGAAAACGTTGTGTGTTGCTCCCCACCTCCATCTCTCCCTTGTGTTTGTCTCTTTACCCATTTTGTGTTTCTCTCCTAATCCCCTCTTAATCCCTTGTGTGTCTCTTACCCTATCTTGCCTTATTACCGCCTGTGTGTCTTATACCCCTGTCTTGTGTCGTTTAGCCTCATTCTGTATCTCTTATCACATTTTTTCTCCTTTTGTGTATCTTACCCTATTGTGCATTGCTACAAAAACAGAGAATATGAGAACTCTGAGAACAGGCAAGAGTTTAGAGAATCTCAGTAGTTTGCTCTTCCGTTAGTCCCCAGCAAGTTCTCTGTGCATGAGAGATACAGCAACTCCTGATGAGGGATACATCCAGAGAACCTAAGCAAATGCATTTCAACAAAAACAGAGAATTTAAGAACTCTTGCTGGTATTTCGGTTCTGGACTGCCCATAGGTGGGATCAGTCTGATATTCAAAAGGTACAGGTATTTTTTGTAATGGTATAACATTTTTGAGACCTGAGCGGGGACTACCCAAAGGGAAAGCTTCTGAGTTCTCTAAACTTTTACCTATTCTCAGAGTTCTCATATTCTCTGTTTTTGTTACCCCATTTTGCCCATTATCCCTCTTTTTGTGTCTCTTACTGCCCTTCTGTGTCTCTGTGTTATATCATGCCCTCTCTATATTCTGCATGCTGAGAGCACCTTCCAGTTGAACGAGGAAAAGGGTAATCCTCTCCCACTGTCCTGCGTGGCCTCGCTACAAAAAAATGACAGGTTGTAGGGTTATTTCATCAAGTGTAGACAAAACGTGAGCGAGGGTTGTAAAGTACCATAATATGGGCCAGAGGAAGCGGAATACACTGTGATAATATAGGTAAACAAAACAGAATTTAGCAATGTAATTCATTAAATAGGAATATACCAGGGAATTTCACATTTAGGGACAATATTCTTTTATTAATAACGCTTTTTGCCTCTACCTCTCCTACAAATAGAGTGATGACAGACAAATGCCAAAAGGCAGTTTTTTTGTTTATTGTGGAGTTGTGAGAAAAACTGTTAATATTAACTCTTTAACTTGTTTTGTTGAATACTTGAATATTTAATCTAAATGTTTCATCCAGTTTGTGCAAACTGGGAATTTAGTAGATCATCTCTTGTGGTGTGTCTAAAGGGAGACAAGTTCTATACTAGTAGAATACTGAATGATATAGTTAATCTCATAGAATAAAAATGTTATTAATGTTAAGACAGCAAACCAAATTACCACATAGCTCTATGCAGACCTTTTGTCACCCCAGTTAACCCGGGAACTTAATGTTCGTAAAGCTTGGATTTTCCAACCAGTTAACCAGTAAACCTATTACATTTGCATAATTAGTTTTTTTTTTAGCCACAAAGGTACTTACACAATAACCCTCATACTCTATGTTCTTGAACATGATATTAAACCAGTTCTCCTTTAATTACTCTTTCAGTTATCTTTCTCCTTATCATATCTATTTTTTTTTTTAAACAGGTGACTATGAGTCTTTTTCTTATAAAAACTCATAAACCCCTTTCACTGGCAACATGTTTTCATATTTTGTGTTGAAGTACATCCCAGGTTTCAACAAGGAAGTATTGCAAATTATCTTTGACAATTTTCTTCTTTTCCACTTCAACTACGTATTTTAACTTAAATTTGTAATTTCCCTACAATGACCTGAAGGTGGTTGGAGTGCTTACTTAACCACTACTCTTGGTTAAGTAAGCACTTGCTGTGGTTATGGTACTGTGAGTATATGTGCTCTCACACATTTTTTCTGTCAGACCGTTTTGGATTGGTTTAACATCCATGCCCAAGCCCTCTGCAGCCACACTGATAATGTGGAAATTATACTTCCACATTATGAAGTGTACATGCTCCCAAATTTGCCGTGGTAAGCTGGGAGTGCTGGGAACTGGTTAGCCTAGCACTCTCAGCTTCCCAATTGCCAACCAGGGTTGGATTGATTTGCACTTAATCAGGTGATATTAGCCAAACTTCAGGATTTTATTTTTGAAAGGCTTCCTAATAGAATAATTTTCCTCTAACTTTGTGGTTTGGGGTAGATCCTTTCCTATCTCACTCAGACATTATTGCAGTTTGCCTGGCAAGATCCATACATAAATTGATTATTTTGGAAGAACTTGACAGTCTTTACAAACCCTGTCCTAAATTAACACTTTTGCGATGAATTGAATGCCAACTACAAGATGGCCCAACATCAGTGCCCAAGCTTACTAATACTCTTATTAGTTGATGGAAGTAATTTCCAACAGTGAAGAAAAGTAAAATTGTTTATAACAGCAAAAAAAAGGACCAATTTAATAATATGTCAATGATTTTTGAATCGGATGTTTAACAATGCATGTGTTCATATGTTTTTGGCAAGTGCCTCATATGTATGTGGGGAGGAGATGGGGAGAAATACAGTGGGCGTAAATGAAAGACACAAGTGGGAAGGAAACGAGGCAACACACATAACTGGAGGAGATAGGAAGATAAAGAACTGGAAAAGAAAAAAGGAAAGTTTTTTTTTACTGTAAGAACAATAAGGATGTGGAATTCTCTGCCTGAAGAAGTGGTTTTATCAGAGTCCATACGGATGTTCAAACAGCTACTAGATGCATACTTCCAAAAACAGAATATTCAAGGATTTAATCTTTCAATGTAGGGTAATAACTGATTGATCCAAGGATAAATCTGACTGCCATTCTGAGGTCCAGAAGGAATTTTTTTTCCTAGTTTGTTGCAAAATTGGAAGTGCTTCAAACTGGGTTTTGTTTTGCCTTCTTTTGGATCAACAGCAAAAAACAAATGTGAGGAAGGCTGAACTTGATGGACGCAAGTTTCAGCTATGTAACTATGTAATTTAAAACCATACACACAGCATTTTAAAATACATGCCAGCCTTCAGACAATGAACACTGATTTATCTCTGCCTTTACACTTCACAAATTCACATGCACATTTACACACACTGACATTGTACATCCCTACATTCAAACAAAAATACACATACTTTACAAAGCTGCACCACAGCACACAAATATAACACATTGATACTGAATATAAATACAACTCTACATTCACACATACTTGCAATCATGCACGCATGCACTCATAAGTAGAATTCATACACTGTGTTTTCACAAAACATTGAAGCGAAAGACCAAACTGCAGAATTTACCCAAACTAGCTGATCTGTTCAGCTCTCTATTCGTCTGGGCTACTTTAACCTAGTTTTTCGATGTGGATTTAAACTTTTCTTCTTACGCTTCATTAAAGCATCAGTATGATGAAGCTGCACATTAGAAAGTATATTTATTGTCTTTAAAAAAGCTTTGATGGGGGGCGGGGCCCGACCGCCATGCTGAGAGGTCGCACACAAGGCGAGCTCCTGCAGTAAAACGACTTTAAGGATTGTAAAACCACTTATCTGCGGTCTGGAAGCAACAGTCGTGCGGGCAAGGAGGGGCTGGTGCTGATGCCAACCTGCCTACAAGCGATTTGCCCTCGGAAAAGGCACGTCGGCACCGCCATATCTGGGGCCTACCCGGGCGGTGAGTGAGGTGGACGGCCGCCACCTCGCTATCCTGCCCTGCGGTTTCCTCTTGGATCTCTGCTGCCACGTGGTAAGGGCTCCGTATCCCCCCCCTTTGGACCGGTGGGGGTCATCCCGGTCCCAGGAGACTGTTCCCGCAACCCCAGGCGCCTGCAGCGAGGTAGACCCTCCATCTCCCGGACTTTGCAGCAACAGCCGGAGCCTGCTTCCCGACCCCCCCACCACGCGACACTGCCAACTCAGCCGCCCGGACAGACACTCCTGCGCTCCAACTAACTCCCGTTGAGGAATGGGCAGCAGCAAGGAAATCGACATACTCACACTCTCAACAAGCAAAATGATGGACTCATACATTTTATATACATACCTTTACTAACTTGCACTGCCCTAGATAAATCAGACAAACCATCTAAGCCTGTTTTACAAGCCTGCTATATAAGTCTGTTTTCTAAGCCTGTACTATAAGCCAGTACTATAAGCCTATTTTATATGCCTGTTTTCCAAGCTTGATTAGTCTTAAAAATGCAAAATGTGCACTATCTATTCATGCCGCATTCAGTCTTTGTATGTTAAACCCTGGCACAATGCTGTTGTGGCACTGGCCGGCATAAATGTAACTTAACTTGTCTTAACTATGCACAATAAAAATAAAGAATTAAAAAAAAAAAAAAAAGCTTTGATGGAAAAAGTCAATACATTTAAAGTAATACCCTTGTTAAAATTATGTTTAAACTAAAGTATATGTGAGCATGTATTTATGCTTGGGATAGTGTGGGACTGTTGGTATGTTTGTATATATGAGAGAGTGTGGGTATGCAGTTATTATTCATAGAGCACCAATATATTCATACAGTATCTCCCAACAGTTCCACGTTTCCACATACCGATTTTGGGATCCTATCCTGCGTTAGTTCCCTGCTGTCTGGCATCATAAGGCGCACTTGACCTGTGAAGCTGGAACTAGGACCATGCAGATAGGTCTTCAGCAGCGCTCTCTGTGTGGTCCTGTCAGTAAGTCGCCGACCAGACAGGCACCCACGCCCCTTCAGTAGGCAGACACGTCTCCTTTTCTGATTGGACCCCCCATTATGGTCGTTGTCAGTGACGTGAGTGCGCTGTGGACCGCCCCTCTGATCTCAATTACATAACTTCCAATGTTGACATCATGGTAATCGAATGCAGATCCCATGTCACTAAAGTCTGACCACTCCTGCTGTAACTATCCGAATATTCCTTTCAGTTTGCACTGCAAGGTGTAATATGAAGCTGTCCCTCCATCTTTATTCTATTTGTTTTTTGAAGCAGGTTTTTTCTCAGTTTCACACGTTGCAATTGTATTGCATTGTATTTTTATCTTATACATTAAACTCTAGATTCCTGAAGCCTTTAAAAAATACCCCTGCACTCCCTCTTACTCCCCCCGCTGAAAATACCACCCCAAAAAAAGCTGTGAGAATTGTTCCTGTCTGAATATGTAGTTCTGTCCTAACAATAGGTCTTCTGTATGAGGGCCAGTGAACTGAGTTGTGTGAGCAGGTGCACGTTGCGCTGAGGCTTAGTAAATGTGATATTATTTATTTAAGAATCTCTCTTTACGGAAATGTCTGTGTGTATGAATTATCAAACTGGGTGTGGCTGTAGATTCTACCTGACCTTTAAAGATCTTTTTCTTACACAGAAAGCACGTATCTGATATTTTTTCATTTTCCTCATACAGCGATAGCAATAAACATTTAAAAAAAAAAAGTAATATTTCAATATGAAAACATTGCATATATTTGTTAACGCCATATATTTTTCACAAATTGTGGCAGTAATTGCATATTGCGAAGGCGGTAAACGTATGCGTAAGTTATTGTGTTCAATTACATTCAATATTCCATTGATTTACCGTTCCGCTTTCAATGCTTACACTGGAAGTACATCTTTTTTAAAAATAGGATTTTAAATTGCTGCTGCATATCTGTTTAGAGGCCGGCTGTGTTTCATTGCCCTTGTTGGTGCATGGTACTGTGACAATAAAGTTGAATCTGAATCTGAATGTGTTTTACATACATATGCAAGCAATATTAGTATTATCTATTTTCTATGCTTTCTTTTAGTTATGATCAACCTGTAAAAAAACTGCTTAATTAAGCTAAAATTGTTCACTGTATCTTTGCACAATCCGTAAAAACACATAATCTATAATGGTTATAGGTCTTGCAGTGACCATTTAACAAATGTGAGAGTTATCTCAAGTAATCTTTACCATAATATGCATTGTGTCTTTTGTCCATGAATCCACAATGAGGCTGGTCAGCTGGAGGATTGCTATACCCAACACCTGATGTAAAAGAAATGGTCTCTTCATGATTATTTAGCTGTTCAAGAGAGATTATTTCATATTTGTATGTCTCCCTGTATATGTATGTCCTCACTATCATCCACCAGATAGCAACAAGCTGTCCTTTCTCTATTCTCCTCAATAGCTTAAAATGCAATAATCATTGGACATGTGCCTTTTGTTCCAAGTAAATTGGATTTTATTAATGACACGGAGGCTCCTATTATGGTCTTGTTCTAAATTACATTTTAGTTGCATGAAGTGTAATTAGTAAGTCAACACCACCCCAGGACACTCCACCCCCAGCCACATCTCCAGTCACACCTTAAAATTGTAGGTGTTGCTCTCTATGGAGAGACTTGGGGGGGGGGGTATATATTCATTACATTTTTTTTTTTTTTTTTATATTCTCGTAAGATATCATTCTTGCTTATCCTCTTTTTTAAGTTATTTTAATATGTATTCTTTTCCCTTTTTTTTTATCTTATCTAAAGGTATTTTACATATGTAATTTTATTTAGATATGTTGTATCTTTCGTTTCATGTGCTGGTTCTCTAATTATTATTTCCTTGTTGGTTCCATGAAAGGAACATATTTGAAGTAGAGAACTAATATATGCACAATGTGGTTTTAAACAACATAACCAAATAAATGCTCTGAATATCGGACTTATAAACTGAGGCACGCCCACTGGGCTGCTTTAAATCATGATGAACACAGACCGAAGGATGTGATCTGAGGAAGACAATAGTGGCGAAACGCGTCATCACGCCGTATGTAATTACGTAAGCACACAATTACACTACACTGACTACACTACGTCATCAAACTCCACCCACCGGAACGAACGCTGCTAGCCGGGAATCTGGCTACTGGAATTACTGAGATCTTTTAGCAAGTACATCTGCGGGAAGGGTGAGACGAGTGTTATTGATTTTCAAGAATAAAGTTTGTTCACAATGGAGTTTGGTTGTCCATCATTTTCCTGCATGCAAGGCTGGGATATACATTCAAAGCGCATATAGCCTGAGCAGTCTTTTTTACCTGCTCCACGTTTGTGAGTGCTATGTACATATCTGGTTCTCTATATGTATTTGGTGCTTAAACAATATAACACTATATGTTTTTTATGTTTTCTCTTTCATGTTGAATTCCGCTTATTGCAAGTATAATATTCTAATATTTTCAGTGTATTGGCACAATAAGCACTTTAATTGGCTGTTTGCACATACATGTGATAAGTTATTGCACTGTAAACTAAAGCACTCTTTTGATAAAATATTTGCACAGGATTTTAAGCACTTTTTTCTGCAGATTTTTTGGTGATCTGAATTGATAATTTATGGTACGATTTTAAAGGCACAGCATACTTTATTTCTTGGTTTTATATGTTGCTCTCTGTGTATTTGAAATGTTGGTAGGTATGGAATGTAGAACCCCCTTTTTACTTCCATACAAGGTTATGATGTGTGATTTTGAGATGTCATTGTCTCTATGACTCGTCTCTTGGTTTCGGCAACGTCTCTCATCTATGACTGAGGTATTGCACAATGTTTTTGAAGCCAATAGGTGCGAGTTGGCCTCTAGGACACCTTCTGCTGCTGTGGACTTATGAAACATGAATGGACACTCTGGGAAGAGGGCGTCAGGGGTCGTTATGGCCTATAAGTTTTTCATTAGACCTGCACCAGACTGGATAGTAAATTATATTTTGATTATTTTCTTTAATAAACATAACAACCTTTTAAGGCACATATGATATTTTAACTTTACCACTGTTATATATTATTGTTATAGTACTGCTTTAATATACACTTAAAATATATTATTGGATGATAGTTATTCATTATATTCCCCTGTTTGAAAAATTTATTAATAGAAACGATTTGAAAGAGATGTCACCAAGGGGCAAATTGTCACAATTTGTTCTGTTTACCCATGATCTATGAACACCCAGTTGGAAAACATTGAGCACTGCCACTACCCTTTTAAACGTGCTTTTCTAAGACTAGGCTTACTCCAAATATACCGCTGATCTGGACATAAATGTGTTTTCCTATGATTACCTTTATGTAAAAAGTTGTGGCTTTAAGCAAAGACAACATTACTTTACTGAGTCATGGTCACCACATGATCTCCATTTAAATAGGGCCTGCAAAGTGTTTCCAGAAGGATATGTCATGGGCAAGAATCATTTCTTAAGTGTCAGGGGAACCTGTGTTGGAAGCCGCTCAGGACTTGGCACAGTAATTCTCGACGATTACTGCAAAGATAATTAAAGATTGCAGGCACCAGGCTGACCTTTTAATGAAGTTTAGCTGTGCGAAGGTGGGTGATGGGGAACAGAGATGCGCTGAATGTGACCGTGCTGTGTTTGGAGGTGGCCATCCTCATGTCTATGCCCATTTGTTGAATTCATTTACTTGGCTTGCAGATGATTGCTTGGATACAGTTGGAAACTAACAAGGCTAAAGCATACCAGAACAGAATTGAATTGGATACAGGTTATTTTTAAACTTTATAAGCTTTGTCTTCAGGAATCACAAAGTCAAACTCTAGAAAGCAGGAGAATCAAATGATGATTTACGGCCCAATTGCTGGGATGTGTCTTCAATGCTGTGACGTTTATTCTATTATTTCAGTAAAAAAAAAAAAAATTGTGGTGAATAGTGGAACAATTCATCACTGCACTCATGCAAAGAATGGGATTTTATTGAGTGCTATATCTGTTTTACTATTTCTAATATTTACCTAAATATGTAGATGCCTATGTTCCATGAGATATCAAGTTAAATGTGAGGTATGCAAGAGATGCCTGACCGTAAAATGTATGATTGCATTAGGTTCCCGTAAAGTTTTGGAATTGAGGAAGCCTTGTGATCTGAGTTTTCTCATACAAACTATGCCCTAACAATTTTTTTTTCTAATTCTTTTATTTTTGTTTGTGTGATTTCCACAAAATATCAGTCTCCAGAACATAAACATATAACTGTATAGATTTAAGATATTTAACTGCTCTATAAAGCTCTAAAATCACACTAAACTCACACAGCTGGCCAAGATACCGATTCAAACGTGCCTAATGAAATACCATGGGTTGCCTGTTTTTTAGTTTTTTTTTTTAAATTCTTTATTTTGGTTGTGCATAATAATACAGTTGAGCCTGCAGTGCCACAACAGTAAGAGCAAGCACAGTATAGAGAAAAGCATAACTAATATGTGACAAATCGATTCTACTGCATTTTTTTTTTTTTTTAAGGGTCAGGCTAGTTTGGTATGTACGTATATGTACGAATATTAGATACTAAGGCAGGTAGGTAAATTCAGACAAGGAGTGCACTCAGTAATTCTCAGTAATTCTAATTGCTTTAGACACAAGCTAGTATATCATGAGAAATATAGGTGTAATAAAAGGAAGCAATGACAAGCTTATTGGAAATCATAGATTAAAACTAGCATGGTATGCACACTTATTTAAGAAACGACAGCAAACTCCAATGCACATGCCATAAGTCATAACATAAGCTAGTGAATGGTACGAGTCAAATACCACTGGGTGAACAGGATTGTTTAACCCCTTAACGACGCTGGACGGAAATTTTCCGTCAAGGCAGACCTACCCTTAAGGACGCTTGACGGAAAATTTCCGTCATTTACTAAAGTTAACGCCAGATCGCCGCAATCGCGGCGATCGTGGGGTTAACGCTGTTGCTGGGTGCCTCGGCGTTTGAGGAAGCCCAGCATCAGCCAATAGCGCTGTCCCAGCACATGTGATCGCTGTGACAGCCAGTCACAGTGCTGCTGGGATTTCCTGATCCTCCTCCCTCCACCTCTGTGTGTGTTTAGAAGTGGAGAGAGACGGATCGGTTGAAATTTTGTGTCCCTGACAGACACAAAGTATTTTAAAGTTAAAAAAATCCCTTTACCTCCTTTCCCTGTAAAAATTAACAAGGGTTTAACCCTTTGATCACTGGCAGCAGTGATCACAATACTGATCACAGTACTTTACTGAGATCAGTTTTTTTTTGTAACCCTCAGGGGTTAAATATATTTAATTTATTTTTTTTACTATTATTTTCAGTTAATTAGTTAGCTGGGGTGGATTGAAGCTAGGGGGAATTGGGGAATCTAGCATTAGTGAAGCTAGGAAGCTGAAAAGTTTTAGAAAGTAATTAAAAGTTTGTAAAAGTTTATAAAATCATAAAAAAGAGTGAAAAAAGGAAAAAAGAGGAAAAAAAAGTAGTTTATTTTAAGTCAAAGCATTTCTGCTTTGCTAGGTGTAAGCACTGTGTTTAGCGGTGATCTGATTTCTGTTTTTACCCACAGGGGTTAATTTTTTTTTAAAGTTTTTAGAAGTTTTTAAGAGTTTTAAAAAAGTTAAAAAAAAGTATTAAAAAAAGTTCAGAAAACAAAAAAAAGTATAAAAAAAAGTAAAAAAAAAACAACAAAAAAAATACGTTATTTAGTTAAAGTTAATTTTAAGCTTTGACCATGCTTAGAAGGTTTAGTGCCGAGGAGGCATATAATATATTAGCAGCCGACTCAGAGGCAACCGACACTGCCTCAGAGAGTGTAGAGGGTGACTATGTGCCAGACACAGATGAAGAGAGTGAAGATACCCCTGGCACTGCTCCTGGCGCTGATATTTGGGTGCCCCCTAACAATTTTGTCCCCGACATCCCTCTGTTCACTGCGACTCCTGGTATTCAGGGAGACGTGACCAGCTATAACTCCCAGGATTTTATGGAGCTGTTCCTTGGGGATGATTTTTTAGGGCAGATAGTTACACAAACAAATATTTATGCAGCGCAGTATCTGGCTCAAAATGCAACAAGTCACCTTGCCACAACAGGGAGCTGGTACCCCACCAGTGTGCCAGAGTTAAAACAGTTCTGGGCACTAACCATGCTGATGGGAATTATAAAAAAGCCCAGCATCCGAATGTACTGGTCCAAAAACCCAGTATGCAATACTCCCATTTTCTCTCAGACCATGAGTAGGCCCAGATATGAATCAGTACTGCGCTTTCTGCACTTCAATGACAATTTGAAGTGCCACCCCAAAGATCATCCGCAGTATGACAAACTCTATAAAATCCGCCCCCTAATTAACCATTTTAATAAAGAATTTGGCCTAATTTATACTCCCCAAAAGAATATATGTATTGACGAGTCCCTAATGAAATACAAGGGTAGACTGGGGTTTAAGCAATACATACCAGCCAAAAGATCCCGGTATGGCATCAAGCTATACAAGTTATGTGAAAGTAGCAGTGGGTATGTTTATACCTTCAGAGTATATGAAGGTAAAGATAGCCACCGGGATCCCCCAGGTTGCCCTGATGTAGTTGGGACTAGCGGAAAAATAGTTTGGGATCTAATGAACCCGCTACTGAACAAGGTGTACCACCTCTACCTTGATAATTACTACAATAGCATACCCCTTCAAAAAATGCTATATTGTTTTGAGACTGTGGTCTGCGGCACTATCCGCAAGACACGCACTGGCTTCCCCAAGGCTCTGGCAGAGAAAAAAATTAAAAAGGGGGAAACTGCTGCTCTATGCCAGGATGAACTGCTGGCTCTGAAATACAGAGACAAAAAGGAGGTGTTCATACTTACTACCATGCACAGTGAACACACACGCAGGGTCGCAGTCCGTGGCAGACAGGAAACAAGACGGCTGCCTGTCTGCATTAAGCAAAACAACAAACACATGGGGGGAGTTGACCTGTCTGATCAACTGCTGCAGCCATATCTGATAATGAGAAAGACCAGGGCCTGGTATAAGAAAGTGGGCATTTATTTAATGCAAATGGCTACTCATAACGCATTCATCCTTTTCAAAAAGGCAAATCCTCAGCTGAAATGTACTTTTCTTACATTTCAGTTCCAGCTAATTTCGGTGCTGCTCACTGAGTGCCACAGTGGGGAGCCATCAGCAGGGCCTAGCAGCAGAGATATTCAGACAGGTCACTTCTGCTTTCGGATACCACCAACCCCCCCAAAAAAGACCCCCCAGAAAAGGTGCAGGCTGTGTTACCAGAGAGGCATTCGAACGGAGACCAGTTTCTACTGCCCTGATTGTCCCTCTCAGCCTGGCCTTTGTATTGGGAACTGTTTTAAATTATTTCATACTCAGGGCCAATAGTATGTTGTAGTTCTTCTGTTATTTAACCACTGACTATATATATATTATTTTATTTTTACCTTTTATTTAGTTAATTGGGGTGGATGATAGTTCCTGGGAAATTGGGGAGTTTAGTGCGTATGCTAGGGGTAAAAATACAAATAAAAAAAACCCACAAAAAAATAAAATAACATTATTATAACATTGTTTTGTTAAAGTTCTTGTGTAAAAAGTTCAAAATGCTTAGGAAGTACAGTTAGAGAATTCTGACAGCGGATTGAGATGTGACAGACAGTGCCTCAGAGTTTGACCCAAAATGGGACATGGACCCAGCATGCAAATTCAAAGTTTGAAACAAACCTGAAATGACTGAGTCTCAAATGTGCCCCTTCAACATCCACATATACCTGAGAAAGGTACACACGGGGGTATTGCTGTACTCAGACGACATAGCTGAGTGACATATGAAGCATTATACTGCCGTAGCACACCTAAGGATTGTAAACTATGCATTAAAATCTCAAAGTGTGTGCCAAAAAGGCAGAGAAAATGCTTACTACTACTAGACTTGGTACTCACTAGCGAAAAAATTATCCCACCCTAAGGTTCAAAATGGGCCTTTTGAAATACCCTGGGGTGTCTTCTTTAAAAAATGGTAGGCCTTTGTTGGGGAAGTTTGAATTCTCAACCTGTCAAATGCCCAAAATGGGACATGGACCCAGCGTAAAAATTCAAAGTTTGAAACAGACCTCAAATTGCCGAGTCTCAAAGTTGCCCCTCCAACGTCCACATATACCTGGGAAAGGTACACACGGGGGTATTGCTGTACTCAGACGACATAGCTGAGTGACATATGAAGCGTTATACTGCCGTAGCACACCTAAGGATTGGAAACTATGCAGTAAAATCTCAAAGTGTGTGCCAAAAAGGCAGAGAAAATGCTTACTACTACTAGACTTGATACTCACTAGCGAAAAAATGATTCCACCCTAAGGTTCAAAATGGGCCTTTTGAAATACCCTGGGGTGTCTACTTTAAAAAACGGTAGGCCTTTGTGGGGAAAGTTTGAATAAGCAACCTGCTATTAGAACCCAAAATGAGTCATAAACCTATAAAATTCTGTGAAAACTGAAATGGTCAGGTCTCCTATATGGCAGTGTAGCGTCAGGTATTACGACTAAAGGCATACATTGGGGGTATCGTTTTACTCATAGGAGATAGCTCAGCATAATTTAGGTTGTTTGATCATATTGGAACATCTCAAATATACAAAATGCCCAGCACAAATGTAATGCTTAAGGAAAAAATGTGAAAAATATTTTGTTACCACAAACTTTGACATATAATGACGACAAAATGGCGACATTTTAAGGCACAATATATGCCATATGAGATACCCTGGAGTGTCTACTTTCACAAATGGTAGGCCTTTTTGCGGTTTTTGAAACAGTCAAACTGCTATAATGGCCCAAATTGAAACATAAGCCCTGCAAATCCGTCTCTCAAAATTCTACTCTAAAAACTGAAATGGTCAGGTCTCCTTTATGGCACTGTAACGTCACCAAATAGTGTCAAAGACATACATTGGGGGTATTGTTTTACTCAGAAGACTTAGCTGAGCATAATAAGGGGTATTTGATCATAGTGAAACATATCAAATATACAAAATGCCCAGCACAAATGTAATGCTTAAAGGGACACTATAGTCACCTGAACAACTTCAGCTTAATGAGGTTGTTTAGGTGAGTGCTACAGCTACCCGGAGCCTTTTTCTTGTAAGCACTGTATTTTCTGAGAAAATGCAGTGTTTACATTGGAAGCTTGGAACACCTCTTGTTGCAGTCAATCAGACGGCCACCAGAGGGACTTCCGAGTTCAGAGGCCCTAAAAAGGCCTCTCGTCCGATGCATTCTGGGTGAATGCATCAGACGGGCTATCAGCACACAAAGCACTGTGAACGCGCTTTGTGTGCTGACAGCCTGTCAGCACTGCTGTGGGCGTGGCTTCAGCTGACAGCTGAAGCCCGAACCCACAGGGATGCTGTCTGGCCACAATAGTGGTTGAAGGGGGGGGGGACCTACTCTCCTCCCCCCCCCGGCCCCCACCCCTGAGCGGTGGGTGGGGGCCCTAAAAATAAGGGGGGCACATACTGCCCCCCGGCCCCCACCCCTGTGCGGCGGGTTGGGGCCCTAAAATTATCAATAAGGGGGGACATATTGTCCCCCCCCGGCCCCCACCCCTGTGCGGTGGGTGGGGGCCTTAAAATAAAAAATAAGGGGGGACATACTGCCCCCCCCCCGGCCCCCACCCCTGTGCGGCTAGTGGGGGCCCTAAAATTATCAATAAGGGGGGACCTATTGTCCCCCCCCCGGCCCCCACCCCTGTGCGGCGGGTGGGGGCCTTAAAATAAAAAATAAGGGGGGCACATACTGCCCCGGCCCCCACCCCTGTGCGGCGGGTGGGGCCCCTAAAATTATCAATAAGGGGGGACCTATTGTCCCCCCCGGCCCCCACCCCTGTGCGGCGGGTGGGGGCCCTAAAATAATAAATAAGGGGGGGGACATACTGCCCCCCCCCCGTCCCCCACCCCTGTGCGGCGGGTGGGGGCCCATTAAATTATCAATAAGGGGGGACCTATTGTCCCCCCCGGCCCCCACCCCTGAGCGGCGGGTGGGGGCCCTAAAATTATCAATAAGGGGGGACCTATTGTCCCCCCCGGCCCCCACCCCTGTGCGGCGGGTGGGGGCCCTAAAATAATAAATAAGGGGGGGGGACATACTGCCCCCCCCGGCCCCCACCCCTGTGCGGCGGGTGGGGGCCCTAAAATTATCAATAAGGGGGGGACCTATTGTCCCCCCCGGCCCCCACCCCTGAGCGGTGGGTGGGGGGACCCTAGTTAACCCTCCCCCCCAAAAAAAAAACTTATCTCCCTACCTACCCCCCTCACCCTAAAAATAATGAGGGGGGACCCTTTAACTAAAAACCTGTAAAGAAAAAAAAATAAGATAAAAACAACTTACCATTCGATGTTTTCTTTCTTCTAAAATCTTCTTTCTTCAGCCCCAAAAAAGGCCAAATAAAAAGCCATAATAACCGACGCAATAAAAAAAAAAAAAAAAAACCCGAGCGCAAAAAAAAAAATCCATCTTCACCCATTGAGGGCTCCGCGCAGACTGAGCTCCGCAGGGCGGGGGAAGGCTTATAAAGCCTTGCCCCGCCCTGCAATTAGGCTAAGAACACTCTGATTGGTGGGTTTAAGCCAATCAGAGTGCTCTTTGTCATTTTACAAGCGTGGGAAAGTTCTTTGGAATTTTCCCACGCTTGTAAAATGACACAGAGCACTGTGATTGGATGGATTTCAAGCCATCCAATCACAGTGCTCTTTGTCATTTTACAAGCGTGGGAAAGTTCTTTGGAACTGAACTCTGAACTCTGAACTCGGAAGTCCCTCTGGTGGCCGTCTGATTGACTGCAACAAGAGGTGTTCCAAGCTTCCAATGTAAACACTGCATTTTCTCAGAAAATACAGTGCTTACAAGAAAAAGGCTCCGGGTAGCTGTAGCACTCACCTAAACAACCTCATTAAGCTGAAGTTGTTCAGGTGACTATAGAGTCCCTTTAAGGAAAAAATGCAAAAAATATTTGTTTACCACAAACTTTGACATATAATGGCGAAAAAATGGTGACATGTTAATATATGCCATATGAGATACCCTGGAGTGTCTACTTTCACAAATGGTAGGCCTTTTTGCGGTTTTTGAAACAGTCAAACTGCTATAATGGCCCAAATTGAAACATAAGCCCTGCAAATCCGTCTCTCAAAATTCTACTCTAAAAACTGAAATGGTCAGGTCTCCTTTATGGCACTGTAACGTCACCAAATAGTGTCAAAGACATACATTGGGGGTATTGTTTTACTCAGAAGACTTAGCTGAGCATAATAAGGGGTGTTTGATCATAGTGGAACATATCAAATATACAAAATGCCCAGCACAAATGTAATGCTTAAGGAAAAAATGCGAAAAATATTTTTTTACCACAAACTTTGACATATAATGGCGACATGTTAAGGCACAATATATGCCATATGAGATACCCTGGAGTGTCTTCTTTCACAAATGGTAGGCCTTTTTGCCGTCATTTGAACAACCAAACTACTATAATGCCCCAAAATAAGACATAGGTCCATTAAATCCATCTTTGAATTTTCTAACTGTAGAAACTGAAATAGTCTGGCCTCTTATATTTCATTGTAGCTTCCCAAAATAGTGGCAAAGGCATACAAGGGGGGTATTGTTGTACTCAGCAGATGTTGCTGAACACAAAATGGGATTTTGACCAGGAATAGCACACAGCAGCTTTACAAAATACACATTTAAAAAACCTTGTTATATATAAATAGCCTGTGATGTCTTCTTTATATAAATATATACTTTTGTGTAGCAATTTTGTTTTCTGTGACAGCTGTCAAACTTACAAGTCAAACATACCAACTTCTAAAAGATTTTCACATTTACATTTTATATTACTCCTTGTATTTTGTGACCTGTAACTTTTAAAATAAGCTGAAATCCTTTACATATTATGCACTTTGAAAAACAAGACACCTAAATGAATTTATTTTTAATTACTTTTCCTAAGCTGGACATATTATACACACACTATTATTGCCAAAACTGTGAAAAATATATATTTTTTTCATTTTTTTTCATTTTTTTATGTTTTTTAATAATAAATTAGATTTTATATATGTATAAGTCACATCAAAGTAAAGCCCATCTTGTCCTTTAAAAAACGATATATAATATGTGTTGGTTCAATAAATGAGAGCGATGCAAATTGCAGTTGAACACAAACAGCAGAAAATGCAAAAATAGCTTGAGTCCTTAAGGGTATGTCCAGCTTCTGAAGCTGCGTCCTTAAGGGGTTAAAGGAAAGAAAAACTTAAGTCACTGCAGTGTTAGTGAGTAACTTCACATGCAGATAACCCACCTGCTGCCTTGTTCCGTTAGCCAATACCACAGGTGAGCTTCTGGAAATGGTGCATCTCAATGCCGGAAATGACTTCATCACTCGTCCCGACCAGACACTTGCATGGAGCAGCACATGCATGCCATAAGATCAGTGTGGTATGCCGCGCTTCCTCGACATCTCCAGACCAGGCCACAAGGGGAGCTAGTGCCTCCTGTTAAAGGATCCTCTTCCTCCATGTAGCAGGACCCCGAGTCTGTAGGGGCTCTTGAGCTTGAAGCACTCCTTGAGTGTAGGAACGGCTGGGTGTGTGTAGCTCCACCTGGGTCCCCAGCCCAGAGGAGGAACAGTGAGCTAGAGTGGCTACTTCAACTTGAAGTCATGAGACATGAGAGCGAGAGCGGCAGGATAATTGGGCCCAGAACTCTCGGCACGGCTGATCAAACTTGGCCTCAAAGCTCTCTACCCAGTTCAGGTTCTGTGGGCCTGTTGGATTTGGCAGGTGCTGAGGCGCACCGGCCATCTTTGCTAGGCCACGTGGTCACAAGGACGGCAGGTATGATGTCTGCTACTGCAGTGGGGCTAGGTGTACCGAGTGGAGACCGGGATGTCTAGATGGGGGATGACGGGGCTCAGGAGATTCGTTTCGGGCTGCGGTGCTCCAGGCAGGAGATAGGAGGTTTCCCCCAGCCGGCAAGCCAGTAGACCTGATAGGCCACAGAACCAGATAGTAGAGGTGTTATCCAACACAGGATTACAGGACCTTTAGTGTCCCTGTCGGTGGAGCAACAAGTTGTGCTTAATTAGGCATTTTTTTTCAGGCAGATTCACGTAGTTTAACCCAAGTTAAGGTTGAAAATGTGCGCCCGACCATCTTGATAGTCGAACCCCGCCCCTCCTACATTGCATTTTGGATACATTGGCTGCTAAACTGAGACAAGGCCTACTAAAAACCCGTTTTTGAATATTCTGAATTTGAAAATATACAGTCTGCAGGTTTTCATTATGGCCCTTTATGTTGGGCGATATGCTTATTGAGGATTTACAGAATCTGTCATGCAGCTGTACTTATTACTGGCATATGCCTATTTTTTACACATATTCTGCTCTACTATTCATCAAGAACACAGTGTCATTTTGAAAAAAAAATAAAACATTATGACCTAACATGGCCAGAATTTTACATAAATAACCCTAATATGGACACCTGGAAGATATGTAGAGATTTACATGGTGTGTTCTTGAGAAATACATAATTTTATGCGAGTATTTTTAGTTTGCAAATGAGCAGCTATCCCCAAAAACAATTTGTGAAAAATCCAAGTTATAGTAGAACTTTAGTAAAATATTTTTTTGATTACTGGAATTTACCCTTGGAATCCCACAAAACATATGAAGATAGATAGATAGAATTTCATCAACTGAGAGATTGAATAAATAAATCTCTTTTTCCACTTGAACTATTTTGACCTAAAATCTTAAAAATCCTTGTCATTCTCCACAAATTCCTGTTTAATGGATACCTTTTTCTGGAATTTACTTAATACATTTAAACGCTTACAACCAAATTGAAAAAATATTAGTATTTAGCCCATTTTCCCTTTGAATGCAGGCCAGGACATCTCTGGGAACATATTTGGGAAGATGCTTTGAATAAACCACTCTGTACGCCCAGTTGATTAACAATATATATGCAGGTACATCGGGGTCAAGGCTTTAAGATGACCGTGCTGGTATGTCTTCAACTCTGTCGGAGTGACATCCTTGGGAATGCCTCTGACACAAAGGTAGTGCCTTCTGGACCTATCCTCCAGGTCCATAATATTTGTCTTGCATTTTTCAAGTTGGCCTTCCAATTGTTCTGATCGATCTGTATGCTGTTCTGGGCTCTTGTAAATTCCTACATCTTGGATTCCAGATGCACTGTTCTAGATCTGAGAACCTGCAGGTTCCTGGAGAGCGCTACCATCGACTGTTGCAAGTGGGTTGTCGCTTGGTGGACATGGTGTCCAACATGGATTGTAATATAGCTTGTGTGAGCGACCGGTCATCTTTCTGTGCCATGCTGCGTTCTATTTCGCCTTCCCTTTCTGCACCGCGCCATCTTGGGTCAGTTGTGTAGCCTGTTTATCTTGCGGTTATCTGAATTCGAAAAAAGCTTTTGTTTCCTACTGCTTTATTGTATGCAATGAAGTCTTTATTTTGTTCCTTTCGAGCCCACCCTGGTGGAGCTAGTCAATCACTTCTATTAAGTGCGAGTTACGGCAACACCCACAAATTATAAATTAAAAAAGTTATATTATTTGAGTCATTCAATAAATATGAAAAGGACTAATAATGGTGAAAGAAAAACCTGTGGCAAAAGTGAAATATGTAAAACTGTGCCTTTATGGTTCATGTCATGAAGGTTTAGCTCAGAGTAAGCAATAATGACACTGTATACATTCTGGGTCTGTGAAAACATCCGTATAGTAACTTCAGGAGGTGTGTATCCTGATTTGCTTTACTATTGGCTACTAAGATTCAACAAAAAATGTCCTTTGCTTGATGGTTTATCATAGCATGAGAGCAAATTAACACAATAACATGTTTGTTTTTATACAGCTTTATTGACTCAGCACAAGTGAGGAGGTGCAGGTGCAATCAATACAGTGATATAGAAAAATTTAAATAATTCCACATTACTAGTTAGTCCAGTGTATTGCAACATATCCACTAAGCTGTTACTTATTATATGCTAGGTATGCTGTGTGCTCTATGGAATGGAATGGAATACATAAAGGGAGTTTTTCTGTTGTATGTCAACTATCACTCATTTGACAACAAATTTCCCACTTTTTGGGACTTCATCTTTTCAGATTGCATGTGGCACTAAATATCTTTGACATTTGAAAAACAAAAAGTATATTATTATTACCGTATTATTATTATTATTATTATTATTATTATTATTTATAGGACATCACCACATTGCACAGGGCTTTCCTATAGGTACAAGAGTTACAATAAGACAAGTTTGATATACAGTAACAGAAGGTGGTAAGGGATTTAGTCAAAAGAGCATACAATCAGAGGAATATCCACATATATAGAGAAAGAGACACAGAGCGATTTAGGAATGGGATAGCATGTATTAAGGAGAAATATTTATAACGAGTGGTTCTGAAGACATAAAAACCATAACAAGAAGATTGAGTTGTTTATGAATGCCTCCATTACCCCAAGGATGGCATTATTTTCCCATTATAAATCACTCATGCACCTTTGTAAGACGGTATTTTTACTGCATAGGTAAGCGTTTCAGAACATTTCTATCACACTATTAGTTGACATACATGAAAGGCCCACCAGGTGCAGTAACCCTGTAGTTTTAACCCTTCAATGTAAAACATTGCCATTTTGTTTACCTTGAAGGATTACACCCAAATGAAACTCGGTCATAGGAAAGCAACTAGTTCAGTGCTGTGAGAAGCATTTGATTTGATGTGCATGCACCATGCTCACCATGCTCCTCTTTTATTGCTTAGAAATTGCAGTTCTTGGGGGCGGGGCCTGGCCGCCGAGCTGGATGGACGTGGGGCACTTCGGCTCCTCTGTGAAACCCTAATATCCAGCTCACAATTACTCTCTCCCCCCTAAAGAACACCACACAGCAGCTAAAAGGCAAATGGGACCCGAGCACAACTGTCGGTGTGCATACTGACCCCCGTCCTACCGGCGAGGCTGACTGCTGGGCAGCTGGGACTGCGGCCTGCCGTGAGGCTCTGGCGGGAGATGCAGCCGGTCTCCCGCGCTTAGTCCGGCGGGACCCCCCATGCACCTACCGAGGGCCCCGTTCTCCCCCCCCTGTGGGCCGGGGGGGTTATCCCGGACCCCACCGGGGATGCAGCGAACACTCAAGCCCAGAGGCGGCTCTCTAATTAGGCGGTTTAGGCGGCCGCCTAAGGCCTCGCGCTGGCGGGGGCCTCGCGGCCGCCTAAACCGCCTGTTGGCAGAGTGTGTCAGGTCCTCGGTCACTGACCGAGGACCTGACACCAGGAGGGGGCCCGGCGGCTTGCCCTGTATGCCGCCGGGTGCGAGGCCCCTCCTTGCTGCCAGGCCGGCCACCGCAGACACTGGTCTGCAGCTCCGCAGTGTGCAGAGCTGCAGACCATGTGACTAGCGAGAATTGGCCAATCAGAGCGTTGCCGCGGGTTACCACGGCAACGCTCTGAAATCTCGCGACACTACTCGGTCTGCAGCTCTGCAGAGCTGCAGACCGAGAGCAGTGGCCACCGGACCACCAGGGAGCCCACTGGACCACCAGGGAAATCAAGGTAGGCTCTCCCTCCCCATCACCCCCCAACACACTCAGCCTCACCCCCCCAGTCACCATCACCACACTCAGCCTTACCCCCAGCCTCACCATCCCCCCACCACCACCCTCAGCCTCACCACCCCCCACCACCATCACCCCCACCACCCTCAGCCTCACCACCCCTAGCCCCACCACCCTCACCATCACCCCCCACCACCACCCCCCACCACCACCCTCAGCATCACCCCCCTCAGTCTCACCCCCAGCCCCCCTCAGCCTCACCCCCCACCACCCTCAGCCTCACCACCCCTAGCCCCCACCAGCCTCACCATCACCCCCACCACCCCTAGCCCCCACCACCCTCACCACTACCCCCACCACCCTCAGCCTCACCCCCAGCCCCCCTCAGCCTCACCCCCACCACCCTCAGCCTCACCACCCCTAGCCCCCACCACCCTCACCATCACCCCCCACCACCCCTAGCCCCCACCACCCTCACCACTACCCCCACCACCCTCAACATCACCCCCCTCAGTCTCACCCCCAGCCCCCCTCAGCCTCACCCCCCACCACCCTCAGCCTCACCTCCCACCACCCTCAGCCTCACTACCCCTAGCCACCACCACCCTCAGCCTCACCCCCCACCACCCTCACCATCACCCCCCTCAGCCTCACCACCACCCTCACCATCACCCCCCACCACCCCTAGCCCCCACCACCCTCAGCATCACCCCACTCAGCCTCACCCCCACCACCTTCAGCATCACCCCCCTCACCACTACCCCACCACCCTCAGCATCACCCCCCTCAGTCTCACCCCCAGCCCCCCTCAGCCTCACCCCCCACCACCCTCAGCCTCACCTCCCACCACCCTCCGCCTCACTACCCCTAGCCCCCACCACCCTCACCATCACCCCCAGCCTCACCACCACCCTCACATCACCCCTCACCACCACCCCCACCACCCTCAGCATCACCCCACTCAGCCTCACCCCCACCACCCTCAGCATCACCCCCCTCACCATCACCCCCCACCACCCTCAGCCTCACGTCCCCTAGCCCCCACCACCCTCAGCCTCACCCCCCCACCACCCTCACCATCACCCCCCACCACCCTCAGCCTCACCACCCCTAGCCCCCACCACCCTCACCACCACCCTCAGCATCACCCCCCTCAGTCTCACCCCCAGCCCCCCTCAGTCTCACCCCCAGCCCCCCTCAGCCTCGCCCCCCACGCCCCTCAGCATCATCCCCCTCAGCCTCACCCCCACCACCCTCAGCCTCACCCCCACCACCCTCAGCCTCACCATCACCCCACCCCCCTCACCCCCCTCACCCCCTCACCATCACCCCACCACCCTCAGCATCACCACCCACCACCCTCAGCATCACCCCTCACCACCCACCACCCTCAGCATCACCCCCACCACCCTCAGCCTCACCCCCCACCACCCTCAGCCTCACCCCCACCACCCTCAGCCTCACCATCACCCCACCACCCTCACCCCCCTCACCCCCTCACCATCACCCCACCACCCTCAGCATCACCCCTCACCACCCACCACCCTCAGCATCACCCCTCACCACCCACCACCCTCAGCATCACCCCCACCACCCTCAGCCTCACCCCCCACCTCCCTCAGCCTCACCACCCTCAGCATCACCCCCCACCACCCTCAGCATCACACCCCCCACCACCCTCAGCATCACACCCCTCACCACCCTCAGCATCACACCCCTCAACACCCTCAGCCTCACCACCCTCAGCATCACCCCCCACCACCCTCAGCATCACACCCCTCACCACCCTCAGCATCACACCCCTCACCACCCTCAGCCTCACCACCCCCACCACCCTCAGCATCACCATCACCACCCCACCACCCTCAGCATCACCACCCCACCACCCTCAGCATCACCACCCCACCACCCTCAGCATCACCCCCCACCACCCTCAGCATCACCCCCCACCACCCTCAGCATTACCCTCCACCACCACCCTCAGCATCACCCTCCACCACCACCCTCAGAATCACCCTCCACCACCACCCTCAGCATCACCCCCCACCACCACCCTCAGCATCACCCCCCACCACCACCCTCAGCATCACCCCCCTACCACCCTCAGCCTCACCCCCCTCTCACTCTCACATTATCCCCCCTCTCACTCTCACATTATCCCCCCTCTCACTCTCACATTATCCCCCCTCTCACTCTCACATTATCTCCCCTCTCACTCTCACATTATCCCCCCTCTCACTCTCACATTATCCCCCCTCTCACTCTCACATTACCCCCCCCCTCACTCTCACATTACCATTACCCTCCCTCTCACCATCAACCCCCCGCTCCCTCTCACCATCAACCCCCCGCTCCCTCTCACCATCAACCCCCCCTCTCACCATCAACCCCCCGCTCCCTCTCACCATCAACCCCCCGCTCCCTCTCACCATCAACCCCCTCTCACCATCACCCCCCCTCTCCCTCTCACCATCACCCCCCTCTCCCTCTCACCATCACCCCCCCTCTCACCATCACCCCCCCTCTCACCATCACCCCCCCTCTCGCCATCACCCCCCCTCTCGCCATCACCCCCCTCTCCCTCTCGCCATCACCCCCCTCTCCCTCTCGCCATCACCCCCCCTCTCCCTCTCACCATCACCCCCTCTCCCTGTCACCATCACCCCCTCTCCCTCTCACCATCACCCCCCTCCCTCTCACCATCACCCCCCTCCCTCTCACCATCACCCCCCCTCCCTCTCACCATCACCCCTCCTCTCCCTCTCACCATCACCCCCCCTCTCCCTCTCACCATCACCCCCCTCTCACCATCACCCCCCTCCCTCTCACCATCACCCCCCCTCTCACCATCACCCCCCCTCTCCCTCTCACCATCACCCCCCTCTCCCTCTCACCATCACCCCCCTCTCCCTCTCGCCATCACCCCCTCTCCCTCTCGCCATCACCCCCCTCTCCCTCTCGCCATCACCCCCCTCTCCCTCTCGCCATCACCCCCCTCTCCCTCTCGCCATCACCCCCCCTCTCCCTCTCACCATCACCCCCCCTCTCCCTCTCACCATCACCCCCCCTCTCCCTGTCACCATCACCCCCTCTCCCTCTCACCATCACCCCCCCTCCCTCTCACCATCACCCCCCTCCCTCTCACCATCACCCCCCCTCCCTCTCACCATCACCCCTCCTCTCCCTCTCACCATCACCCCCCCTCTCCCTCTCACCATCACCCCCCTCTCACCATCACCCCCCTCCCTCTCACCATCACCCCCCCTCCCTCTCACCATCACCCCCCCTCCCTCTCACCATCACCCCCCCTCTCACCATCACCCCCCTCTCCCTCTCACCATCACCCCCCTCTCCCTCTCGCCATCACCCCCCCTCTCCCTCTCACCATCACCCCCCCTCTCCCTCTCACCATCACCCCCCTCTCCCTCTCACCATCACCCCCTCTCCCTCTCACCATCACCCCCCCTCCCTCTCACCATCACCCCCCCTCCCTCTCACCATCACCCCCCCTCCCTCTCACCATCACCCCTCCTCTCCCTCTCACCATCACCCCCCCTCTCCCTCTCACCATCACCCCCCTCTCCCTCTCACCATCAACCCCCCCCTCCCTCTCACCATCAACCCCCCGCTCCCTCTCACCATCAACCCCCCCTCTCACCATCAACCCCCCGCTCCCTCTCACCATCAACCCCCCGCTCCCTCTCACCATCAACCCCCCGCTCCCTCTCACCATCAACCCCCTCTCACCATCACCCCCCCTCTCCCTCTCACCATCACCCCCCTCTCCCTCTCACCATCACCCCCCCCTCTCACCATCACCCCCCCCTCTCACCATCACCCCCCCTCTCGCCATCACCCCCCTCTCCCTCTCGCCATCACCCCCCTCTCCCTCTCGCCATCACCCCCCTCTCCCTCTCGCCATCACCCCCCCTCTCCCTCTCACCATCACCCCCCCTCTCCCTCTCACCATCACCCCCCTCTCCCTGTCACCATCACCCCCTCTCCCTCTCACCATCACCCCCCCTCCCTCTCACCATCACCCCCCTCCCTCTCACCATCACCCCCCCTCCCTCTCACCATCACCCCTCCTCTCCCTCTCACCATCACCCCCCCTCTCCCTCTCACCATCACCCCCCTCTCACCATCACCCCCCTCCCTCTCACCATCACCCCCCCTCTCACCATCACCCCCCCTCTCCCTCTCACCATCACCCCCCCTCTCCCTCTCACAATCACCCCCCTCTCCCTCTCGCCATCACCCCCTCTCCCTCTCGCCATCACCCCCCTCTCCCTCTCGCCATCACCCCCCTCTCCCTCTCGCCATCACCCCCCTCTCCCTCTCGCCATCACCCCCCCTCTCCCTCTCACCATCACCCCCCCCTCTCCCTCTCACCATCACCCCCTCTCCCTGTCACCATCACCCCCTCTCCCTCTCACCATCACCCCCCCTCCCTCTCACCATCACCCCCCTCCCTCTCACCATCACCCCCCCTCCCTCTCACCATCACCCCTCCTCTCCCTCTCACCATCACCCCCCTCTCCCTCTCACCATCACCCCCCTCTCACCATCACCCCCCTCCCTCTCACCATCACCCCCCCTCCCTCTCACCATCACCCCCCCTCTCACCATCACCCCCCCTCTCCCTCTCGCCATCACCCCCCTCTCCCTCTCGCCATCACCCCCCCTCTCCCTCTCACCATCACCCCCCCTCTCCCTCTCACCATCACCCCCCTCTCCCTCTCACCATCACCCCCTCTCCCTCTCACCATCACCCCCCCTCCCTCTCACCATCACCCCCCCTCCCTCTCACCATCACCCCCCCTCCCTCTCACCATCACCCCTCCTCTCCCTCTCACCATCACCCCCCCTCTCCCTCTCACCATCACCCCCCTCTCCCTCTCACCATCAACCACCCCCTCCCTCTCACCATCAACCCCCCGCTCCCTCTCACCATCAACCCCCCGCTCCCTCTCACCATCAACCCCCCGCTCCCTCTCACCATCAACCCCCGCTCCCTCTCACCATCAACCCCCCGCTCCCTCTCACCATCAACCCCCTGCTCCCTCTCACCATCAACCCCCTGCTCCCTCTCACCATCAACCCCCTGCTCCCTCTCACCATCAACCCCCTGCTCCCTCTCACCATCAACCCCCTCTCCCTCTCACCATCAACCCCCTCTCACCATCAACCCCCTCTCACCATCAACCCCCTCTCCCTCTCACCATCAACCCCCTCTCACCATCAACCCCCTCTCACCATCAACCCCCTCTCCCTCTCACTATCACCCCCCCTCTCCCTCTCACCATCACCCCCCTCTCCCTCTCACCATCCCCCCCTCCTCTCCCCCCCCCCATACACACAACACACTTCAAGCAGCTACCCTATACACATAGGGTCTCAGACAAAAACGCAAACATGTTCAGAGACATACATTCACACACACAAGGATACTCTTTGTCAGACTGTCAGACTCTCAGGCACATACACAGGTAGACAGTGCATCAATGTGTATATGTGACACTTTTTTTGTTAGTGGGGCCTCATGTTTGCGTTTCGCCTAAGGCCTCATAAAGTCTAGAGCCGCCTCTGCTGAAGCCACTTGAGCGGCGGAAACACAAACCCGAGACCGCATGGCAAAAATCAAGATGGCCGCCTCACCTACAATAAGCCTAAGAACAGAGGCGGTCACAGCAGAGCAACGGCGGGGCTGTCTAGCCCGGAGGGAGCAATCCAGAGCAAAGTTTTAAGCGCACTGCTCGCAACCATGCTAAGCCATCAGACCCACTACAGCAAGCAACCGTAGCAGATCATCACCCTCCTTCGAGGTCCGAAGCCTGTCAGGTACTTACCGCCCCCTGCCGCTCCACCAATCACAGCCGACCCAGCACCCCACTCTTCTTCTGGGCTGGGGGCCCGCAGGGAGGGACATCCAGACACCTGTCCATATACCCCTGGGAGAAACCGAGTCACAGAGACCCTGAGGGCTCAAGATTCAGCCTCTTGGAGAAAGCAGGACTATGGACACAAGGCACAAGCCCTCACCAGAGCTCGAGTTGTGGAGTAACCCAGTTCTTCATAAAAAGTGTACCTCATGATTTAAGCTTATATGCCTCACGATCTCTCTCACACTGTTGTCTACCCCAGTGGTAGTGGTACACAAACACATTGTCAGCTAGAGTAGCCTGTTGATTGATCTATTCTAATCTCTCTTCCCTGACAAGTCTTTTCTTTATCATTTTGTTTTGTGCTACTATAAAAAAAATGCAGTACATGTCACTGTATGCCTGTCTGTTATACCCTGCACTTATAAAATCTTGCAACTAAACTACTACCAATGCAGACTAACCATAAAAAAGTGCAAGTACTAACATACCCCTGATTATTGAAAATGTTACGTAAAAGCATGTGGACTGCCTTTGGGGTACCCCATGCGTGTTGTTATCTCTTTTGCACTGCAAAAAGAAAGAATATAAAAAAAAAAAAAAAAAATTGCAGTTCTTTCTAGAATTTTTCAAAGTTGCTGGTTTAATGAATAACCTGATCAGTGCATTTGTTTGATGTAAAGTTAGCTACAATTCCTTCAGTGAGGTGATTTTGTGAAAGCTCCTAACTGTTACATCAAAGTGTGAAAGTCCTCAACATAATCTTCTGTATAGATGCACCTTGTGACATTGTGTGTCAGGCTCTTCCCAGAACTTGTTTATGTTCTCTTCATGATTTCTCCATCTAGGAAATGTCGCGCAATGTAGAGGTCACCCCAGATAAAGATTAAAAAACAGATCCTGTTATTAGTGTTTTCATTTGGCTGTGAACCTGATTATACAACTTTCAACGCCAAATGTCAACTGGAAAGACAGGGTTTTAAAAATTCTCTATTAGAAGGCTTTGCATGTTTGTGGACCTATTCTCTCACGCTTCGCTGTAGCTGGCCCAGCCTGGTTCTGTCTCCATAGCTGTTCTCATCAATCTTGACAATCTCAGCCAATCCAATACATTGGGAGGCTATTGTGCATGCGCTGCAAAATGCAGCTCTGTGCCAATCAGCACATAGTGCAGCACTGGCACAGGAAACATCTCTAGTGGCCATATGTGTGACTGCTACTAGAAGTGTTTCTATCCAGCAATGTAAACATTGCCTTTTACTGAAAAGGCAGTGTTTACATTGAAAATCCTGAAGGATCAAGCTATAGATACCAGAACCACTACATTAAGCTGTGTGTCCCTTTAAATTCCATACTGTCACCAGATGCAGGACACCTGGGAACAACCATGTGACAGCAGGACAAGACCCTGGACATGGCACTGTACCGCTAAACTCTGTTGTAGTGGTAGTGCTCCTTGGCACAGACAGTGCCTGTATTTCAGGTACATACATTACACTTATGTCGTAATTTCACTCTTAAATGTATTTATCTGTCGCAACATATTTAAGCCTCAAGATCAGCATCCATGTGTGTAATCCAGGTTTAGTTATAATAGCAGTGATGTCATAACTGAAGTGAGGGCAAGACTAGGTAGTTTGATGATGATTATCATCCAGCTATGTGCTAATGTAGCTTCCTCCTCAGGCACATCTAGGCACAGACTAAAGTACTGAGTCAGGCATGTTTGGTAATTCACATTAATTAATGTCACAACACTGTCCCAATAAGGTGAGTAGACTTTAATCAATGTAGTTTATTCTGAAAAGCTTTAGTCTATTTAATTGATTATTATTTTTTTCAAAATAGATAACTCACTTAAACATATTTATGTTAATCTGTGTAAAATATGATAATTGTTTGTGCATTATGAAATATTTTTTTTAATCTGTTTTGTGTTTTCCAAGATAATTTGACATTTGCTCTTTCAATATCTATTATACCTATACTTCCCAGCATGCACCAGTTTGTTTTTATGTCGTAACTTGTCAGAAACAGAGAAAGAGCTAGGTAGCATAAGAGCTCTACAAATGCTAAATTAGAAATGCATTCTTTAAAATATGCTTTGAAAAACTAACGACTGGGTTGAATACACTATTGATGTTTTGTCCCTTTAAATGGGAAGTCTCACCACTTATGGCGTCAGGAATTCATAAGCAGTAAAATTTGCTCAGAATTAGATATTTATGCTGAAAGTAAAAGTGAACTCGCTGAACAGCTAGTTATTTGCTAGAGATTTTTTAGATAGAGGACATGTCAAGTGTCCTATAATTTGACTGTCAGCAGGCTTTCACTTATCATACAGTGATAATGACTACACTAAGACAAACCTGTTTGAAACTAGGGTCAAATTCAATAAAAAAAGATTGCATTTATTGAGAAAACAAGGCCATACATTTGCAATATTTCATATCAAAACTCTAATTGCACCTTCATATTTAATATTGATACCGGAGAAACTGACGGAAGCCAAGCACAGAGAGATGGACACAGGTTTCTTCAGGAAGGAAGAGATTCTTTATTGGATCACCGATCGGGACTCAGAGGGACTAATGTCACCAAAATACAGCAAGTTCTGAGCCCCGGACAATAGTGCAGGCTCCTTATATAGGCATATAACTCCTCCCATATTAAGCTCCACCCGCACATTCTCTTGACCAATCAATACAAATAAGAATTAACTTCCTGCTTGACCGCATGGCCTGTCCAGCACAATGGAGGAGGGGAATACTACATCCTGTATTCTTGCACATGCTCCGTACACTACTGATCGTATCTTGCCACGTGCAACCAACTGATCGATTGGATTATACCCTTTCCATACCTGAGTAGGCACATGCGCTAGTTTAACCATATGGCTAGTAAGCTCAGCTATTGCTTGCCCTTCGTCATCTATTTGAAGACAGCAATTGCTCAGGTTAAACTTCCCACATACACCTCCCTCTACTGCCAAAAGGTAATCCAAGGCTAATCTATTTTGGTATACTGCTGTCCTCATCCTGGTATTATGCTTCGCTAGAAGATTGAGCGCTTGTGATGTCTCGTTAGTAATAATCTCAACCACCGCCTGTAATCTTATAATACGGTTGAGCATATAAATAGGGGTTCTATAACCAAAAGTACCATCCTCTGCCCACGTGGCTGGCCCATAATAATCTATAATACGCTGGGGAGGCCATTCATTATCTTCCCAGGCGCCTATCTCTATGGGTCCCCTTTTCTTCCTATGATTCACATCATACACTTTAACACCTAAAGTCTCACCTGTTTCAATAGGTAACAAGAAGAAGGATGGTTTGAGCATACCCAACACACATGCCCCTTCCCAGTCCTGTGGCAACTCCGAATAGGCTTTCTTACCACAGATCCAGTACAAATTTGCTGGGGCTCTCCAGGTAGATGTGATGGATAGGTCAAACCACACATCCTTTAAATTGGCGTATCTAGCAAACGGGTTAGATGGTTCGGAGACATTTGAAGCCGACCACCAAGTTGTATTCTTTATATCATCATCATAAGCTTTTTGCCCTAGACAAGTTAATTCTCCTACAGAAGTATTATACATCATTCCTTTCCTTGCTATGCAAACATAACCTATGATGGAGGTCTTTAATCTCCACTCAGATTTACCTCTAACACTCATATGATAATCGGCTTGTGTAGATATTAATTGGTCAACTGCCTCAGAACCGGACATTACCTCCTTTGCTTCCCAAGGCCATTGGTCTCCCATGTTAGTACCTCCACACACATAGCAGTTGGTAACATTAAGACTACCGGCAATACTTTCGGCTAAATCAATAAACAGGTTTTTAGCATTATGGGGGATCTTATTATCAATACTCATCTCTTCATAAAAGGAATGGTATACTTGATGAGTTTGGGAGGATACCGTATCAGTCTCTATCCCTATAAACAATATTGTCCCAGGATCTAAACCCGTCCCATATATTTGAAACCCAAATAAATTACCATATTTATCTAAAAACTTGTCGGGGTTATTTATAAGTATATGGACTGGATTGCATTCCATAGACTTACAATATGGGCTGGTAGGCAACTTAGTCACAATCATGTCCTTGTCTACTGTCTGTCCCCAAGTTGCCCACCCCACACAAGACCAATATGGGCAAAAGTTATAATCTCTATTTGGGCATCTAGGACTCACATACTTATTTTTACTACTGGGACAAATATATTTATCATTAGACCCATACGTCCTCTCCCATCTAAGATCCCCACATACATTCCACGGCTTTCTACCACTTGATATCGCCTTACACGCATCAAATAGCAGAACACCCGAAGAATGTACGGATTCTAATACCGTCTTATTAATTAGGGTCCCCTGAGGATCTCCATTCCTGAGAGTCAACCAAATTGTACGAGGTTGATACTCCGGACTGAAGCACTTAGGTTCTCCTACTCCTAAATGGCACACACTATATTCTATATTTAGGTATCTACATCTTGATACATCTCCTTTACACTCATATTGCGAATGCCAAATTAGGGTCTGGGAAATATGGTTACCTGCTCTTGTAGTCTTAATGCATACCTCACAGCTAGGAGTGTCGGTACCTCTACCTTCCTGAATATAAAAATACACATATAAAAACATTATCATAAACACATCTTTCGTCGTCATCCTCAGTCTTCGTCCGTGCGAAGGCACCTCAGCTTCCAGGATGTAAGGGCTGCAGGGAATGGAGTTCTGCTCGTCTTCACAGGAGTCCCTTCGAGACTTTTCCTGGCTTATATACTATACGTCGGTGAGCGGACAGGCTTTATTATGGCCCTCTCACTCACTTACCAAATCTCTGAAACAATAAAATTTGTAATCCACAAGGTTCCTCGTCACTCCGACTGAGTCGTGCGCTTTAACCGGATCTTGCAGGGATTCTCTGGATCTGCTGTAACTTGCCAAGAATCGACTGCTGCTGGTTTAACCCTGGAGTGATGTATCCACGGAGTCACTTCGGCTACTTTTATCGCTGTAGGGGTAGACAAAAGAACAACATAAGGACCTCTCCACTTGGGCCCTAACGGTACATTATTCCACTCTTTAATCCACACTTGGTCTCCTGGGTGGTAACTATGAACTGGGGGATAAATATTCACAGGTAATCTATCTTGTACCCATTTCTGTACCTCCTCCATAGTCTTACCCAACTCTACAACCTGCTGCCGGGTAATTCCTTCTCCCAACTGACTCAAATCCCCCCTTAAGTTACCAAGTACGGGAGGTGGTCGCCCATACATAATTTCAAAAGGAGAGAGGCCCATCCTTCTGGTAGGTGTACTGCGGATTCGCAATAGAGCTATGGGTAAGAGAACGTTCCACTTAAGTTGGGTTTCCTGACGCATTTTAGCCAACTGATTTTTAATAGTTCTATTCATTCTCTCTACCTTACCAGAACTCTGGGGTCTATATGCCGTATGCTTTATACCAAGCATATGAGTCAGTTGTTGCAGGCACTGAGTAGCCCCGCCCGGAATTAAAGCAAGCAGGTTATATGGATTGGGCACAACTGGATGTATACTAACAACCGCATCATTGACTGCTCTCAAGTCCTGCACAGGTCGATACTCATCTGTACCGGGCTTTTGAACAGGCAGCAATGGGGTGTTCCAGGGGGAAGTACAGAATTTTAGGATACCATACCGTATGAACTTATCCAGATAAGATTGGATGTTCTTCTTAGCCTTCTGCGGGATGTGATATTGTCTTAGGCTCACTGGATAAACCCCAAGTTTTAGTTCGATTTTAATAGGTGGAATATTGCGGGCCAGTCCTGGTGGGTTGTTCTCTGCCCAAACTCCTGGTATGTTGAATAAGGACTCATCACTCCTAGGGTTTTGGCTAGTTAACGCTGTATAAAGTCGACACTCTTCTTCCTTTGGTACGGACAATGTCATAATACCTGAAGGTCCATTAAACTTTAAGGATGTTGTTCCATTTGGTAGGAACGTAATCTGCGCTTGTAATTTAGATAGCATATCACGTCCCAGCAATTGGACTGGACATTCAGGCATATAAAGGAATTGATGTTTTACTACGTGGCCTCCCAATGTACAGAGTCGACTTTTAAGAACCGGTTTTGCAGCACTTCTTCCAGTTGCTCCTATTACAGTAATAGTTCTTCCAGATGGAGGAGCAACTAGGTCAGTCACCACCGAATGTTCAGCACCAGTGTCGATCATGAACGCACTCCTTTTTCCCCCTATTGATACATCGACCATAGGCTCCGCTCGACCAAGGGGGATGGAGCCCGGTCGGTATCAATAGTCCTCCATGACCGTGTCAGCCAATCCTACAAAGTCCCTACCTTCTCTATCGCGGGACCTTTGCGCTGCTGGGTAGTACCTATCTTCCCTTACACTTCCTCTGTTCCCATTACTCCCTCTATTACCATTGCTCCCTCCGGGGCCTCCTCTACCTCTCGCTCTGCCTCTAAAGTTTCCATAACCTGTCCTAGGTCTGTCTCTCTCATACTGTTCTCTTCGCGGACACTCATTTCTCCAATGCCCTTCTTCTCTACAGTGCGCACTGATTTCTACTCAGAGGTTCCTCATTCCACTTACTATCGCCTCTATCTGGGCCCCGTCTATCTACGCCTGCGATCGCTACCGCTAGCATATCAGCCTTTTTACGCATCTTGCGCTCTTCCTCTTTCTTACTTTCTGTTTCCCTATTCATATACACTTTATTCGCTACCTCCATTAGTTGGGTGATAGACATACCTGCAAACCCTTCTAACTTCTGTAGCTTGCGCTTAATATCTCCGTAGGCTTGGCTGACAAAGGCGGAGTTCACCATTCGGGAATTATCTGCGTCTTCCGGATTAAAGGGGGTATACAAGCGGTATGCCTCCAATAATCGGTCATAAAAGACACTGGGCGCTTCATCACTTTTCTGAATCACCTCAACTGTCTTCGACATGTTAATAGCTTTCTTTCCTCCAGCTTTCATGCCAGCAATTATAGCATCTCTATAGGCTCTGAGTTGAACCATATCTGCGCCATTTACATTCCAGTCGGGATCGGTGTTAGGATAGTGTGTTGCGGCCCATGCTGCTGGATTGGCTTGATTCAAAGCACGGGCTCTATCCTCTAGCGCTTTAATGGCCGCTTGATTAATCCTTGTCCTTTCCTCATTATTGAACAAAGTCATTAATAACTGCTGGCAATCAGCCCATGTCGGATTATGTGTCTGAACTATCGAGGTGAACAGATCGGTCATAGCTTGTGGTTTCTCAGTGTACGAGGAATTGTGGGTCTTCCAATTCAAGAGATCGGTAGTCGTGAACGGGACATATACGAAGACTGGGTCAGCATGTGCCATTTGACCTGCGGCATCGATATAGGCTGACCCGGGATTCAGACGAAGAGGCATCTGATAATGTTTTAATTGTTGGGTACCGGTCAGTTGTCGGGTTAGTATGGGGCTACGTAGAGGGGCGTCAGTTATGGGTTCCGGTCGGGGGGAAATAGGGCATGAGGATGTGGGAGCTTGGTTTTGGGAAAAGTTAGTAAATAGAACACTTCGAGCCGAGCTAGAAGAAGCTTGACCGGAAGTCTGAAGTGGCGCCAAATCAGGATATTCAGATCTAATGGGGGTTGGTTCTGGTTCCGGAAGGGGAGATTTAGTACGAGAGGGGGTGGATTCTGTACTGGAGGAGGAAGCGGAAGTGGATGGGGGCAATGGGGGAAGGGGTGCAGGACTTCCTGTATTCGCGTTACCTCTTCCTGTAGGGAAGTAAGGGGGCGGCAAAGGGATCTCGGACTCAGGGGGCGTGTCCAAAATGGGCCTAACCACAGTCCTAGTGGACAAACAAGTCCTGGCCACCATGAGGCGACATTGCTCCTCGTGGCATATCTGAATCCATTTTGGCGAGTCGTTTACGGCCTGTCTCCAACAATCAATATATGGAAACTGTCCGTAAAGTTCAGGCCTACCCGACACAGCCACGTGTACACGCTGTATCAGGGTTGGATCCAAACTACCACGTGGCGGCCATGCCGCAACCAAAGTAGGCCACTCCCTAGTGCACAAAGTAACCAAACGTACAGGAGACATTTTAACCCCAAAATCACATGTTTTGAATCCCTTTTTAAAATTCTTTACCATACAACCTAAGGGATCCGGAATCGTTGACTCCGACGCGCCCATACTTATCAATGGAACGTCGTTGACAACGAATACTATGCACGCGTACTATTCAACAGTCACACCCGTTTCCTCTGGCAACAGCACCACGTGGTACGGTTACCAAGTGAAACGTACACAATAACACAATAAACACTCAGGGAATTCCCGTACACGCACAGCTGTTACACCAGTCACTAAATAATCAATATTATGCCCTTTGGCGAAACTATACAGTCACTCACGCTATAATTCTCTATATATGAATTACCCGTCTATAACACACCCCAGTAACATCGTCTTTTACAAATAGCGGTTACAGTACGGTTAGCATAGGTCAAAGCACAATTTAAGGTCACAATACAATTATTAGTGGTTATGGTGTTAAACATGCAATGGACGACAGTGATTAGTACTTATATACAGTGTCAGTAAATATACAGGGTTATGGTACCGTGCACTATGATACAGCAACACACTATTAACACTCTCGCTAGACGGCTGAGCTCGCGCTATCTAACAAGATATACACTTTACTAAACAATCTTTAACACATTTACAATTCCCAACTAAACTATTGGCCAGTACCTTGATGGACTACCTAAAACTATCTACATCCGTTTTGGTTAGCCACACTGCCCAAGCACCACATATAGCGAGCTAGAGGACCGAATTTACACAGACGCCTCTTAGTCGATTACTATCAAAAATCTAGTGGGTTCCAAATTTACACGCCTTCCCACTTAGCCAAGATAGGTTGAGAGCTAGCGAACCGAATTTACACAGACGCCGCTTAGTCTCCCGGTCCCTCCGACCTAGCGAACAAAATATACACCCTAGAACGCTAGTCTAGACAAGACACCGGTGTCCGGCTAGGGTTATTTACACCAGAACCCCGCCTGACTAACAAAATCAAACGGTCTGACTAAAGAGCGTTCGATTGAGCGGTGCGCCTTCGCTCCTTCACTCCGACAGAGGGGGCAGATTCCATACACAAATAACCCCTTATGGGCCTACCGCACAATCGGTATACCCCTAGTGGGTCTGCCGTCTAAAACAGCAGTTGTCTTACCTCCTCGTTCCTGAATCTGAGTTCACACTCATCGACGGGGACACCCCAGCACTTCTTACGTAGAGGCCGATGATCTCCTGGACAACAGACCAGTGGCGCCGAGACGAAGGGAGGTCCACGCAGAAGTTCAGGGGTGCAGCCGTAGAGAACGTGGGCAAAGATAGACCGTCTCACGCCTCTGCCTCTCAGCTACCGTTGAACGATGAGCTTCCCGGCCAATGCACCAAATGATACCGGAGAAACTGACGGAAGCCAAGCACAGAGAGATGGACACAGGTTTCTTCAGGAAGGAAGAGATTCTTTATTGGATCACCGATCGGGACTCAGAGGGACTAATGTCACCAAAATACAGCAAGTTCTGAGCCCCGGACAATAGTGCAGGCTCCTTATATAGGCATATAACTCCTCCCATATTAAGCTCCACCCGCACATTCTCTTGACCAATCAATACAAATAAGAATTAACTTCCTGCTTGACCGCATGGCCTGTCCAGCACAATGGAGGAAGGGAATACTACATCCTGTATTCTTGCACATGCTCCGTACACTACTGATCGTATCTTGCCACGTGCAACCAACTGATCGATACGTCAGCATATGCACGTACACATGCCACGTGGTAATCTCGGCCTACTAAATTTATTTTTACCGAGATTCCACCACAATATCATTTTGCTTGTCAGTCACAACATGTGGGCCTATAGTGAATAAAGAGGAGTAAATTGTATTTGACAGAGGCTAGGTTATATATTTGTTATGATTTGTAGCGCTGATTGGGGAAATCACCTGATATCCCCAGTTTGGCTCTTGACACATGACAACTGCAGGTTACCTGGCATTCACCCCAGGGTGCCCAAAAGCTACTCAAGGCCTGCTTGACAGCTGATGGGACATGGCAAAGCGTAGCAGCCAGTTATTGTGATCCCAAATTTGTTTTATTTAAACCTATTTCAGTGAACTTAGGTGTTTCTCCTAAAGGTTATAGTTTGGAATCTATTAGCAAAGATTAGTTTTCCTCTGTTTACTGAATATCCTTTTTTTACATCTTCAAACAAGTATTTTAGTTTCAATAACCAGACTTAAATTTATCTCTGCTAGTAGAAGCCAGCCCTGCATCTTTATGAAAAACTGGCCAGTGACTGGCTCATTTTTAAATAGAGCAAATGACTCAGTAGGAAAGCTCTGGAGGTAAAATGAAGGCAAACTACATGAAAAATAATAATGTTTAAACATCCCAACTGCTGGTGTACCCTGTCTGTGTTTACCAGGAACGATCAACAAGTCGTATGCTTTTTAAAGTGGGCAATGCTTTGTTTTTAAAAACTCACGTGAAGAACTTGACTTGTTTGATTAATCTGATTTCTGCAAGCCCTCTTCAGCAGCTGTTGTTGCCTCTCTAAGTAAACATGTGACTGGGCATTAGAAGAATGCTTATTCATGGCGTGTGACTTGTTACTTCGAGATTACTAATTAAGCTGTACTAGCAGGGTCTTCCTCACCTTTAAACAACCAGAGATCCTACAGAGAACGGGAGGATTATTCATAAAGAACAATACAGTCAGAGCTCAAGCATGTAAAGTAATGAATATCACTTATACAGAGATTAAGCTTTGTATTCCAAACTCTGTTCATATTCATTAATTCTATATAGTTCTTCCTTTACACTCATTCTGTATTTGTGATTCTAGTGCTTTAAAAGATCCTGAGCCTGACTTTCCGTCAGTAAATTTTAGACATATAAAATCCATGTTTGCAAGCAAGCTGAGGCTCAGAGAAATTTGCCGAAAGAGCAATTGGCACAAGGGGTTGATGCCGTCGGCATGAGGAACATGGAATCCATCCAGTTATTGGGTGCAGTGATACAGTTTGCAGTGGGCATAGAGCAGTGATAGGCCCCTCATATGTAAAATACAGATTTGCATATACAATGTCAAATATACCTTTTGGCACTTTATGTGTTATGGACGGTGGTCCCCATGTTACTTAGCAAAGCCAAGGTGTATATCTATGCCTCCAAGGCCACATGCTATGACTATAGCACTGAGCAGTTTAGAGCAACAGCAGATCTCAAAAATTAATATTTCAAAGGTTAAAGCAGCTCGGGCATGATGCACTGTGTGGGCCTGGAGCATCAGCTTCAGTTGTCCTACGTCACTGAAATTAGCAGCAGATCATTTAAGTCCTGCGAGGTGGGGCCTCCATGGATGGGATTTGTTGTTCCAACACAAACCACAGATACTCAATCAGATTGAGATTTGTGGAATTTGGAGGCAATGCAACACTTTGAACTCTTTGTCATGTTCCTCAATCGATTCATTCCTGAACACATTTTGCGTGACAGGGTGCATAAGAGGTCACTGCCATCAGGGAACACTATTGCCATGAATGGGTGTATGTGGTCTGCAACATTCTCTAGGTAGGTGATACGTGTCAAAACAACATCTATATGAAATCCAGGACCCACGCTTTCCAGCAAAACATTGCTCAGAGCATAACACTGCCTCCACCAGTTCTGACACTTTCATACCCATTGAAGGAGCTTTGATAGTGGACATGCGATATCATGAGCACTATGACTGGTCTGCAACTTCACAGGCCCATATGCTGCAAACTGCACCTTTCTATCGTGGCCAGCATTATGTTTTTCAGCAATTTAAACTACAGTAGCACTTCTGTGTGATTGGACCAGACGACCTAGTCTTCACTCCCCACATGCATCAGTGAGCCTTGAGTGCCCATGACCCCTACCGGTTCACCAGCTGTCTTTCTTTACACCAGTTTTGTTATGTACCAACCACTGTATACCAGGAACACAATTTTGGAGATGCTCTGACCTAGTTGTCTAGCCATCACTATTTAGCCCTTGTCAAAGTCACTCAGATCTTTTCACTTGCCCATTTTTCTTTCAAGATGTGACTGTTCACTTACTGTTCACTTACTGCCTAAACTATTGCCATTGTAACGATAAAATTTGTGTTATTCACTTCACCTTGTTTTAATATTATGGCTGATCAGTGTATATGTTGCAGACAGGAAATGAATTAGTTGATTATTAAGGGGCCTCAAAAAACCTTAAAGGGACTCTGTAGGCAGACGTGTTGTGGTGGATTGTGTTGGGCGTATGAGGTTAAGCAGTCAAGTCTGCCGTTGGGCTACCGTCTCCCGCCATCGGTAGATCAGGTGTCTGTTCTAGGATGTTGTGTAGGGATTTTCTTTTTAAGTGTTGGTCCCCCGGTCACCCCTTGGCGTGCTGCGTCCCGTGTTTAACGTTGGTATCCGAGGTATATGTTAGCCTCCCGTGTGGTCCTTGAGGGGAATCAAATGATATCGTGTTGATGCTCAGTCAGTGTGTGTGTGTTCTGTAAATGATCAACCCTATCAAGGGAGCGTGTGAATCTAAGAGCTTTGAACCCCTTCGGGGTAAGGTGTCCCCGGGGGAGGTCATGACCAGCGATATGAGGGGTCCGGGACCCACCGACCAGTCGCCATGAAAACCGGATATGAAAACCAGGGTCGCCATGTCTCCGCGTGCCTCGTCGATTGCCCCACCAGTAATGCCCGCAGCGCCTCTGCCGCTTGTATATCCCCAACTTTGTGTAGCTATTCCTCCGTAGAGGGGATTTCCGAGCGTTTCCAATAAACGGGAATCAGGGATTTGGCGGCATCCAGTAAGTGGCGTAAGATTGACCTCTTGTATCTAGGAATGGATTGCGATGTATGCAGCAAGGCCAGTTCCCGGGACTAGTCTGTGTCGTCTCCCAGGATTGTCGTTATTTCCGTATGGATGCGTTCCCAATATCGCGAGATAGCGTGACACTCCCACCATAGGTGTAGCATAGTGCCTCTTGCCTCCTGACATCTCCAGCACATTGGGGATGTCTCTGGGAAAATCCTCTGTATTGCGACCGGGGTTCTATACCACATGGAGATCAGTTTATAGTTGACCTCCTGGTAGTAGGAGCTTGAGGAACTTTTATGTTGCCATAACAGTACCTTTCCCCATTGTATAGGTGTGAGTCGTGTCTCCAGTTGTATTTCCCATCGCCCTAGAAAGGTGTTATTATCCGATAAGGCCCCGGTTAGCAGGTGTTGGTAGAGGATAGATATTGCCTTGTCAAGTTTGGCCCCTCGATGGCAAAGGCCCTCGAACCACGTAAGGTCCCTGTGCAGTAGCTGTTTTTGAGGTAACGAGTTGTAGTATTGTGTCAATTGGAGGTATTGGAGGATCAGTGGGGGTGTCCGTGGTCTGCCAGTTAGCAATGAATTCAGGGGTCATATGGTGCCCCCTTCTAAGAACGGGACATATTCCCTATCTCCCAGAAACGCCCATGTCCCACATGGGAGACCTCCTCCGATATCGGGGTTATGCGTGACCGGGAGCATAGGGCTAGGGGTCGGGGAAAACCTGCGCCAACCTTCTAGTCGTCTTCCATGTTTTCAGAGTCTGTGCCACTGGATTCCCGCCTCCCTCTCGCCCATCACGACCCGTCCCCTCTCGTCAGACATCGGCTTTTAGTCTAGTCCCCGAGTCGCCTCTGCCCAGGGTCACCCACTGTTTCGGGTTTTCGGCTGCGTGCCATTCCAGGATACGTTGCATTGCGGTAGCTTGGTGGTATTTTTTAAAATCCGGGCGTGACAGGCCCCCCCCCTACATCTGGGTAAGCACAGCGTTTCATGTCGCAGTCGGGATCTCTCCCCTCTCCAGACATATCGAATGACCGACGATTTTAGAGTCAAGAAGAAGGCTGCCGGTAGCGATATAGGGATGGTTTGAAATAGGTAAAGGATCCGTGGCAAAACGTTCATCTTTAAGACCGCTATCCGGCCGTGCCAGGTGACGTGTGGGTATGCCCATCGATCAAGGTCTGACGTTACTTGTTGTAACATGGTGGTGAAATTGTGTCGATAAACGTCTTGTGGATCGATGGTGATCCAAATGCCCAGATATTTCATTTTCCCCTCGCATCAGCGGAACAGAAAAGCATCGCTCAGGGCAACATATTCACGTTGTGGGAGGGTGACATTAAGAACCTCACATTTCGCAAGGTTAAGCTTGAATCCTGAAAGCCTTCCAAAGCGTTCAAACTCTAAGAGTAGGCATGGCATCGTGATTCGTGGGTTAGTAATGAAAAAGAGAAGGTCGTCTGCATAGGCAGCAACTTTGTGTTCTGACCCCTTCCATGTGTAACCGTGGATGTCTGGGTTCTGCCTTATCGCCTGTAGGAGCGGTCATTGCAAACAGGAGAGGGGATAGGGGGCATCCCTGCCTGGTCCCGTTGTTAATATCGAAGTCGGTGGTCAGTGCTCCATTCACCCTGACCGCTGCGTGGGGTTTGTCGTATAAGGTCGATATCCACGACATTATCTTACATCCCAATCCCATGGTCTTCAGCGTTTGCATCATGGGGCAAAGCCAGCATGATTCAAACACAGCCCTGGCCAATCAGCATCTACTCATAGAGATGAATTGAATCAATGAATCTCTATGAGGACAGTTCAGTGTCTGCACGCAGTGGGAGGAGATACTGAATCACAGGATGCACGTGCACAGCAGATCTGAATTGATGGAGTTATATTATAGAAGTCCCCCTGGTTCACTCAGAGTGACTGCAACTGGAGGTGTTCCTAGCTTTCAATGTAAACACTGTATTTTCTCAGAAAATACAGTGTTTACATGAGAAAGGCTGCCGGGAGCTATAAATCTCACCTGAACAACCTCTTTAAGCTGAAGTTGTTTGGGTGACTATAGTGTCCCTTTAAATAAGATGAAAGCGAGAGATAGCATACAATATGTGTTTTCTTATAGCTATATCCTGTGAGTTTCCCTCCAGCACCACCTCCACTAGATACATGATGCTTGGGAGGTATGACTTTTAGTGTTTTCTGTCGATACGATTTTGTAATTAGGCCCATCATAATTGTCACTGAAAACAAAGAGGGCTGGGATAGAGCCAATACTGGGTACACTGGGACACGGGGCTAATCCCAAATAGGAAACTAACAAACTGGAGAAGTATACCGATAGGGACTGGGATAGATGAAATGTACTCGATTGTGGTTGCCAGAAATCCACAGGATGGTTGCCAGACGTGGAATTAGATAAAAACGAAAAAAATATAAAATAATTAAATTTGATTAAATCTAATGAAAATAGCAAATAGCTCATGTACAAAATAGTGAGGAAAATAATAATTATAGAGCTAATATAATGATTAAAATATCACTATTGCCACTGGAATATTAGTGTGGGATACCATTAGTCTACGTGACTCTGATTTAGGTTAATTCTAGACGTATAAGGACCCAGTGGCAATGGATAATAGTGATACACTGGTGCAGGAATAGTCACTGTATCACCTGCTTGACATGTAAATCAAAGAAATTAGTTCTCACATAAATCCTAGGACGGATCTAGAGATATAAGTAATCTATGGTATAGATCAGAGAAATTAGTTCTCACATAAATCCTAGGGTGGATCTAGAGATACAGCTAATCTGTATATTGACTGCTAAGATATAGAATTTGTATCAATATATGCAAAATAGGTAGGGTAGGTACTAATCTGATAACAAACGAGATAGAAGCACTTTAAAATACTTTTACTAGCACAACAATTAAAATAAAAGGCAGTAAAAAGCACAAAGACTACATCGTAAAATTTTTCATGTGCTGCATAGTAGTGTGAAAAAGTGATGTACTTCCATTAAAAAAAATATATAAGGGGGGCGGAGCCTGGCAGCCATGCCGAGCGGCCACACATAATGGGAGCTCCAAGCTAAAAGTGAGCAAATATAGCCGTAATTCCAGCTAAAGCCCTAAATCTTGCTAAATTATACTCCTGAACACAAGGGGCTACCGCTGCGGCTACAAGCAGCAGGTCTCACGACCGTGATCGGCGGCTCCTACCTCGAGATTGATCTGAGGCCTGCTCGGAAGGCGGAAGGGAGGCGGCCGATCCCTTCGCTGACTGTGGCGCGCCTGCCCGGGGCATCTCAAGCAAACGCAACCCCCCCCCTACCGGTGAGGGACATCCCGGCAAACATAGCCTGAACAAAGCTTTACCTGCACTGCTGGATCAGCACTCATAACTATGGCGGACGCCACGTGCAGCCCCGTACCCAGCTCTCCACTGCCCCCTCTTGCAGAACGACTCGATCGCCTGTTTGCTGCCTTCTGGGACAAGCTATCTCACCGCATCGAGCAGACCCCACAGAACACCATCCCGAGCGCTACCACACAGGGAACTTCATACCCTGGACGGACCGCCGGTGCTGCGCGGACGGTGGGAGGGAGAAGGCGAAGGAACAGACGACGGCCCCAGAGCCGCAGAACGTCAGAAAGCCACCTCACATCAGAACAGAGGGCCGCACGGGGTAGACCCCCACAAAACCGCTCTCCCCCACGGGAGTTCACTATACTGCATCTGAAGAGACACCCTACCCGAGTTCAAGAAGCACGCTGTCACGAAGCCGGCAAACTCAGAACACTGAACTGGGTTGGTAATGGGGGCTGGGGGGGCACTGCCAATAAGAAACTGAACACTCATTCGTGCCTGGAGAGTATCCAGCACCCAAAGTGCATCGGCTAAACCCATCTGGGCAACTCACAGGCTTAACAGCCAAACCTCTCTTGGAGACAATTGCCTGGCTCCTGGACTTCCTCCGCATTGCCTATTGCTTGCTCCTGACAACGGATGGCTGCAAACCTACCAGAGCACACATGAGTACTACCTAGAGGTTACCCAACGCTTCCAGTTCCACATCTTGAAATACACTCATATTTTAATGTGATCTACTTTGTTACATCCCAGTCACTGTGCATAAAATATGTCTTTCCACCTCTCTTGACCAAGCAACCACTGACTGGAACAATTTAAATATGTTTAAGCTAAAATACCTGTGCAGTTTCCCTCATGTGCCACAATGCTTTACAATTTGAATTGCCTCCGTTTTATTATGTTTTAAAATGCGTTAAACTCTGGCAACACACACGTGAACAAAAAACAAAAAATGTGCAGTTTTTCATATATGCCACAATGCTATACCTACTGAAGTGCTTGTATTTTATGTAATGGCATAATAATAAGTATGCTTGTCAAACTCTTGCACAACCAAAATAAAGAATTAAAAAAAAAAAAAAAAATATATAAAAGCATACTTTTGAATAACCAATGTTGGGTTCTGCGACGGTTTTGAAGTCCTAGCACAGTGTTTCGAAGCTGTTTTGTGTCTGATGGGCGATTTTCTGTATGTTAATGTTGATGTGGTTTTACTTTCTTTTTTTGATTTGTCATCTTACAATAGTACAGTGTGTTAATTTCTGTTATTTATTTACCCACTGAGCCCATCGCCAGATAAATAACAATTTAAAGGACCACTATAGGCACCCAGACCACTTCAGCTCAATGAAATGGTCTGGGTGCCAGGTCCCTCTAGTGTTAACCCTGCAGCTGTAAACATAGCCGTTTCAGAGAAACTGCTATGTTTACACTAGGGTTAATCCAGCCTCTAGTGGCTGTCTCACTGACAGCCGCTAGAGGCGCTTCCGCGCTTCTCACTGTGAAAATCACAGTGAGAAGACGCTGGACGTCCATAGGAAATCATTAACAAATGCTTTCCTATGGACTGTTTGAATTCGGCGCTGACGTCGTTAGGAGGAGGAGAGTTCCCCAGCGCCGAGGGAGCCCGGTGCTGGAGAAAGGTAAGTGTTTTAACCCCTTCATCCCAGCGGGAGTGGGACCTAAAGTTTTCCTGGCACTATAGTGGTCCTTTAAGCTTGCAAGCAATTTTGGACTCTGTCGGGTGTATAATTCTGTCATGATTGTAACTAATACTGGTACTTTAACAGTCTGTTAATGACACACAACTCCTGATAATCCATATTTTAAAGGATGAAAATGATATCTTGCATGTGCATTCCACAATGGATTTAACATTAGGAGTGAGAAGGCAGCATTACACTTGCATTAGTATTGTGTGCTTTATTTGGTTTGGTTTATAGACATGGACGGTTGGGTCAGGATATATCAATTTCTGTTAGTATTGTATCTAGTGATTTTATGTTGAAGAATTACAATTATTTGTATATAACTGCGTCTGCACTAATTTTGCAAAATAACATCACATACGTGCTAATTTGCGATTGGCATTCAATTAATTAAAGGAACACTATAGGGTCAGGAACACAAACATGTATTCCTGACCCTATAGTGTTAAAACCACATCTTTGACTCCATAAATCTTACCTTTATTCCAGTCTGCAGCTGCTGCCCTGCCCCTGATCTGCTTGCCTGCTGAGACTGACAAGGAGGCAGACCAGGGGCAGAGCCAGCACAAGTCAAACATAGCCGTGGCCAGTCGGCATCTCCTCATAAAGATAAATTGAATCAATGCATCTCTATGAGGAAAATATAGAAACATAGAATGTAGCGGCAGATAAGAACCATTCGGCCAAGCTAGTCTGCCCAATTTTCTAAATACTCTTATTAGTCCCTGGCCTTATCTTATAGCTAGGATAGCATTATGCCTATCCCACTCATGCTTAAGCCTCTTCACTGTGTTAACCTACCACTTCAGCTAGAAAGCTATTCCATGCATCCATTACCCGCCACTATTCCATGCATCCACTACCCGGTTCTGGCCTTATCTTATAGCTAGGATAGCCATATGCCTATCCCACTCATGCTTAGACCCCTTCACCCCCAGGAAGCACCTCTAGCAGCCATCTGAGAAGTGGCCAGTAGAGTTATCCCTAGGCTGTAATGTAAACACTGCATTTTCTCTAAAAATACAGTGTTTACTGCAAAAAGCCTGATGGGAATAATTCTACTCACCAGAACAAATACAATAAGCTGAAGTTGCTCCAGTGACTATTGTGTCCCTTTAAGTTTGTATTTGTTCATATACTTGTTTGTTTACCATATGCTTGTCTCTTGAGAAGTTTGGCACATGTGTTTCAACTCATTGATGGGCTTATGGGCACTTAGTTTCTAAATTTGTTACTATACGCACACTTGTTAGTGCTTCTGTTTTTGATTTCTGGGTAACATTAATAAAAGAAATACTGTAGTGTGCATTCCCATGAATTTGTTATGATAGAGATTCCCTATTATGACATCAGTTTAGGGGCTAGAATTGGGGTCCTGGGAATTCTTACAATTTTGACAAACTGATTGAGACTAGTATAACAAAAGGATGGACTGTGCCCACAGCTTCCTAACACATGCTCACTCCACTGTGCTCATTCGCACCTACTACAACAGAAGAGGTTTCTGCTCTGCTCCGGTCCTCCCGCCCCTCCACCTGTTCCTTCGATCCTATTCCCTCATATCTCATCCGCACTCTGTCTCCCTCTCTTGCTCTTCCTCTCACTAAAGTTTTCAAGCTCTCCCTTTCCTCCGGCACATTTCCTTCACCCTTCAAGCATGCAACCATAACGCCAATTCTGAAAAAGCCCAACCTCGACCCCAACTCCCCATCCAACTACTGCCCTATATCGCTACTGCCGTTTGCCTCCAAGATCCTTGAGAGAGTTGTGTATGCGAGATTGACAGACTTCCTCGAATCCAACTCTCTGATTGACCGACCTCTTCTTTACCGCTCATGTCCAGTCGATCGCCAAATCCTGCCGCTTCCATCTCAAAAACATAGCTTGCATCCACCCCTATTTAACACCAGACGCAGCTAAGATGATGGTCCATGCCATTGTTCTTTCTCATCTTGACTACTGTAATCCCCTTCTCAGTGGTCTTACGTGTCCCCAGATTGCACCGCTGCAATCTATTATGAACGTGACTCATTTTCCTGTCTGCCCTCCCCTCCTACGCCTCCCCCTTCCTACATTGGCTTCCAGTTAGATATAGGGCTCAATGATTCTGGTGCTTGCTTACAAGTCCCTACATAATGCTGCTCCGATCTACCTATCCTACCTACCTACCTATGTGTCGTCGAAGCCCCTGTGCTCTGCTGAAGACCTACGTCTATCCTCTGTCCGTACTCCCACATCTGATGCTCGCTCAACCTTGACCCTAATTCCCAATCCAACTACCGCCCTATCTCGCTACTGCCGTTTGCCTCCAAGATCCTTGAGAGAGTTGTGTATGCGAGGTTGACAGACTTCCTCGAATCCAACTCTGCTTGACCCGCTTTAATCTGGATTCCTGTCACTGTTAAAACAGCTGTGACCGGGGGGCGTGGCCTAACCAGGGAACGAGCTGGACGCTTTCGATTAGAGCTCCGTTCGTAAGCGCTGTATATAGCCTACAACAGCATTTTACAATACCTACTCCGAGAACCAATGGACAAGAGGAGTACTAAAAAAATCCCCAAGAAAGGACCGGACACTGGGACAACAGTGCTGGACATGCTCACAGTCCAGAAAACCGGACCGGCGGATGGCCAAGATGGCGCCAGAGCAGGCTCTTCCTCACGATCCCCCTCACCAAGCGCCGTGTCAAACTCTAGCCCCAAGCTGGGCGAAGCTGCACAAATACTGACCAAACTGGCCGAAGTGCAATCCTCCCTGGCTGGGGTGATAGAGCGCTCCACGTCCGTCCTCCGGGCTGAAATTTCCGCGCTGGGCACGAGAACCACAAGATTTGAGGACCGCCTGGAGGATACTACCCGGGCACATAACGTAGTCGTGTCCCACTTGCATAAACTAGAAGCCCGAGTAGCTGAGATGGAGCTGGCTATGGAAGACATGGCAAATCATTCCAGAAGGAACAACATACGACTGAGGGGCCTACTAGAGAGAGAAGGAGAGGGTCCCCTGCGAGACACGCTCCTTACTATCTTTCAGCCGCTGCTGCCAAACTTACCGGCAGAACAGTGGTGTATAGAGCGAGCACACAGGGCCCTCCGCGCCAGGAGGCAGGAGTCCAACACCCCAAGAGACGTCATAATCAGGTTCCTCCATTTCCAGACAAAGGAGGCCTTGATGCGGAGGAGCAGGGAGGAGGAAATTCGTAACGAGGGGTCCATCATCCAATTTTACCAAGATCTGGCTCCCAGTACTCTACAGAAGAGAAGGGAGTGGAGGCCCTGAGAAGAGCCGGCGTGCACTATGCCTGGGGCTTCCCCTTCAAGTTATTAGCATTTCGGGAGGGGAGGGCCCATGTGCTGACATCTGGAGGTGACCCGGAGAAATACCTGCGGGACCTGGGAGTGCCATCCCCGTCACAGCTACTGATGACATCGGAGGCCGCGGAGGATCTCGTTCAGGAGCGGGTACAGTAATGTTGGATGCAGGGGCAAACACGGGTTGCAGTGCCGAATAGGGCGATTTAGCCCGGGTGGGCGTCTTGGATGTCCTTTGGACGGGGGCTCCGGGACTCTAATTGTGTGGGCCCAACGTTGCTTACCTGAAAGGCCGCCTCTCTTTTATAGTTTACAAAGTTTTGAGGCCGGTTACTTTCTGTTGGGTGGGGGAGATGGGATGGACCTGAGGCTCAGTGTTGGTGGTTAGCAGGCCTCTTGACTATCTTGCCGGCAGGGTGAGTAAGGTTTCTTAAGAACAATGCTATTTTAGGTGGGAGCAGGACTTCCCCTGATGCCGGAGGGAGGATGGGAGAATACCCTCTTCACGGGGAAGGTCGTGTGAGTGCACACCTTCCTCAACTGTACCAGCCCGATCGGATAACAACATATGCTTTAGGGGGGTTGAGTGAGGGACAAAAGAATGGGGGGGGGGGGAGCCAAAAAAGGGGAAAACAAAGAAAAAGCACACAAAGGATTAAAAATTAAAAAAAAAAATGAAAATTAAAAAAATAGGGTGAACCATCAAAACGATTGAGAAACGTTAAGGAAAAAAGGGGTTAAATATGTTTGAAACTTATAAAACACTAAAAAGGAAAGGAGGCAACAAGCTCCACAAATCTGCAGTCAGCCTGCACTAGGTTTGTCACCTGTACACTTTTTAAGTTCATATCCTCCTTGACTAGCCTATCTACCGCTATAAGAACCCTACTCCCCACATCCCTGTTGGTGGCTGATACCACCCCCCACCCCACGCTGCTGCTCAAGCGGCCTAACATTAATCTAGTGGCTAAGCCACCCAATGGTAATAGAGAGGCTCCCGCGACCTGTACTGGGGTCATAGAAGATCAGACCCGCAGGATTAGATCTAAGGAAGATCACACCACAATTTTGATGTCAGTTTAGTTTGGCTTTAAATACCCCCGCCCAACGAGGGGCTCTCCAGCTCTTGTGGAGGATGTACAAATGTGATACCATCAAGGTCCCGGGGGAGGGGACACCCAGTTTACCTGAGTACATGTACGGGGTTTACATTCAAAGGGCATAGTATATTCCCGTAGCTCAGGACGGCTACTGAAATGGTCTCCCACTAAATTCAGGTTTTGATGTTGTTAATTTCTGTGTTCAGCTTTCATTTTCTTTATTATCCGCTTGGATACTGCAAATGTGTTCAATGACTGTTTTTATGCAATACTAGCAGACAATTGATTACATACTCCCTTCTGACATATACGCCACATAGGAGTAGCTTCCGTAGCACATAGAGTTAGCTACGAAAAGATACAAAACAGCGCAAAATGGTTAGAGGCTCATACATCTCTTGCTAGTGCTGTGCGCAGGCGAGATGGGGAAATGTGAACTCCACGCCAGTCTGGCAACGGATAAGACCAGACGACTACATTTGGGCACTCACAGTGCTCAATTACTGTTTTTTTATCTATTCTCTATCTCTTCTTTTCCCTCCCCTGCTCTTTTCTCGGTTCACCTTCCCCTCTTTACCTTGGGGCTGGAGGCTTACACATCGGGGCACAACAGTGCTGAAATGGACAGAGGTGGGCATACTAAAAGGCGTCAAACTTAGATCAAGAGCATGGCTCTGAAATTGTCCTCCCTAAATGTCAAAGGGCTTAACACGCCGAACAGGAGACGTCTCCTTTTCAGAGAACTGAAAAGAATGAAGTCTGACATAGTCTTTATACAAGAGACTCACATACCAAAACAAGCTACATTCCAATTGAAAGACCAAACGTTCAGGGTTTTCTATGAAGCCAGAACTTACACTAAGCGCAATGGGGTCGCGATCCTCATTCGGAACAGTTGCCCAATACACATAGAATCTTCAGATGCAGACCAAAACAGGAGGTACATAGTGATAACGGGTACCCTACTTTCTTACAAGATACACCTTATTAATGTGTATGCCCTGAACCAACCTGACGCCGGTTTTTGGGACCATTTACAGACCAAAATCCGAACACTAGATCACGGACTCATCATCCTGGGAGGTGACTTCAATTAATGTGTATGCCCTGAACCAACCTGACGCCGTTTTTTGGGAAGATTTACAGACCAAAATCCGAACACTAGATCACGGACTCATCATCCTGGGAGGTGACTTCAATGCAGTATCAGACCCTGCCGTCGATAGGAGCTCACAGGGCGGTGTCCCCAGGTCCCAAGGGCGGGGAGGACAAGATAAGATGCTCCATAGGTTTATCACGGACACCGGGTTGTTCGATGTCTGGAGAGCACATCATCCGAGCACTAAGGACTTTACCTTTTACTCGGCTCCGCATGGCACATATTCAAGAATTGATATGTTCTTGAGTAATGATCGATCGTTAACTTTAAAACACGTAATTTGTAACCAAACATCTCCGGTCTTTAACCCCTTAAGGACACATGACATGTGTGACATGTCATGATTCCCTTTTATTCCAGAGGTTTGGTCCAGTTTAACCAAACATCTCCGGTCTTTAAACCCCCCCAGAGATTTAACACATAACTCACCAGAGTTCCGCCCTATTAGCCAGAACTTAAACCAAATGATAACAAAACTCAGCTAGTCCACCTCTCCTTAAAATTAGGCAGATGACCTCAACCCCAATAAAAGACCACGACAATTGAATATAATGAGGAAGGGCGGGGAAAAACAGCTCCACCGTTGATTATTTCTTGGTGCCAAAGATCACCTCAGGCCACCTTATATACCGTTTTTTTCCCGCTCCAGAGCACCCTCGTGGACAAGCACTCCAATCAGAGCACTGTCCGCGTGGACCCCTGTATGGAAAGTTCACGAGGGCACTGCAACAGACGTTGCTGAATGCCCTCACGACTAAGGCTATGCGCGCCGCAACTTGACCCCTGAATAACCCCGCAACGCACATGTGTACCTAGTCAATTGACTGGGTACATTCTGACTTGATTTTGTAATACATCCTAAGCTAAATAGTGTATGAGGCACTAAACAGGCAGGTATAAAGCATAATAACCTAAAACTAATTTTATTCAGACATATCTTATTCATAAATCTGTTAATATCTTATTCATAAATCTGTTAATATTTAGTAATATTGGTACATACCCCTAACTGCACATACTCTCAGTATTTAAAGCCCTAAAGCTTAACTAGGCTGTGTAGTAGAAGTCTCTCTTCTGCCAAGGCATTTCCTCCATAATCTGAACCTGTTTGTCATGTGGCTGTGAAAGGCCGCTGCCATCTCACATGACACACTGTTAACAGGAATGAGCAAAACAGCTGCTGCCAGTTTACTCTGTAGGCATGCACTCTGTCTGTTCCTGTGACAAGCTATCGGTACAGCTCATTAAAGAAAACACCCAGCCCCTGCTCTGCCTCTGGTGCTAAATCTGCTTTAAGTCGTGTCTGCTGGCCAGATGACAGTCTTCATTTCAAGCGACTGAATGCTCGCTATAGGCCTATCAGCGGCATATCAAATTTACAGAGAAAATACTCGGTATAATACTATAATTCCTGTTATCGGTTTTGCACTTGTGTGGAAAATCTGTACCCTAGCATTCACAACATAATAAGGGTTCTGTGATAACGTGTTCAGAAAGTGATACTGTAATGAAACCATTGTGCATTCTGACAGGGATTCTATTATTTTCTTCACATGCTCCTTGTTTGTGGTCATGTACAAAGGTATCGGTCAATTCTGTCGTTTCCATGAAAATGTGAAGGTATTTATAAATGAAAAATAATCACATGTCATTAATCCTCTCTCTTTGCCAATCAGTGTTTAGGTTGGATAAAAATGACATTGTTAATAGAGGAATGCTAATCATTTATTACCACTGTGGACAAAATGGAAGCGGCATCTCAGCACCAAGAGAGGGCGGGCAGCCGGCCGGCTCCATTGTTTGCCCAGCCGGCCACTTTAGGTAAAAGGCTGGCAAATCCCAGACGGCAATGGCTACATGGCGGATTTGCCCTGGCTTAATTTTGGTGTAACGATCATGCCACTGCAGTCTCACTGCTCAATTTTCGGCAATTTAGGAGTTAAATCTCTTTGTTTATACAGCTCTAGTCACTCCTCCCTGTATGTGACTTGCCAGGCAGTCAGCATTGCCACACATCTATTTTTTATTTGCCTGTCATAGCCCCAACAACACTATTACTGTCTATTAATGTATATTACTACAGTGTGTAGTTCAAAAGGGAAGCCTATTTTAATTGGCTCTTGATGTTATCGATTCTCCCCTTTCCTCACTAGCACTGATGTAAATTGTTCTGCACCTAATTGGTGATTTATTCCTTGTTATATTGTAAATGGGTCATAACAAAGTCCCTTACAGAGGCATAACACTGGTCTGCTCTGGCCCTGACAAATATCCATATGGGGATCCTGCCATTCTCAAAACAACCCCCACCCACACCACTATATTCCTTAGTAATTGCCACTGACTAACTATAATGTTTGCATTCTCAAATATACAGGGTCCCGGAGAATAACCTGACTGAGTTCAGTCACAAAATACACAGACAATTTTCTTGTTTCAACTGTTTTTTTTAACATTATAAAAGAGTAGTGCTCACCATTTTTAATGGTATCTTAGTTTTATAGCTAAACCACAGCTAAACTACACCTGAAAAAAATTATTATGTTTTAAAAATTAAATCGTCCATATGATTTCCATCATTTTGGACACACTCATGCAGACATGCTCTATAGCTTCTCATGGCTCTCTGGATCATATCTTCTTGTACTGCAGTGATTTCTTGCTGAATGACAGTCTTCAGCTCATTGATGGTCTGGGGTCTGTACTGGAAGACTCTTGATTTCAGGTACCCTCTGAAGAAACAGCAGCACACTGTGAGGCCAAGTGATAACAGACGCTGTTATGTGACATCCACAAGGAAGAAATCAGGTGCCCAGGAAACATCTGCTTCAGCACCTCCATTAAAGCTATTGCTGTATGGGTTGTTCCTCTACCTTGCTGGAAGCAGACCTGAGGATTTCCAAGCTCTGGGAGTCTTGGACCCAGAAAGGTTGTCAGCATCTGGACATTTGACGTGGTTTGACGTGACTGACCACACAAGAATTCCTCCTCAAAGATGTATGGCCCTATCATCTCAAAGTCAGCGAAAGTACACAGATAGTAAAGACAAAAAGTGAATTGGCAATAGCGAGGAAGATTCTGATGTTGCTAAATTGTCAGGTTATTCTGCCGGACCCTCTACTTGGATATAAAAAAGCTGTGAATAAGGCTCCAACATTAAAGGAGAACGCCAAAGTTCTAAACACAAACCTGTACGTTAGAGGACCTCCTTATGCTCCCCCATAGGGAAATATTGGGGGTCTTTGTGCCCCTGAACAGCAATCACTGCAGTGTGTGCCAATCCGCATCTTCATGCAAATCCTGAGTGACTGTCACTAGAGGTGTCATTAGGGACAAATGTAAACCCTGCCTTTTCTGAGGAAAGATAGTGATTACAAATGAGAGACTGCAGGGACAGTCTCTTTGCTCCTTAATCACTACATTAAGCCATTTATCAGATAGACTGTCCCTACAAGGGGGAGACACAATATGTCGATGGAGAAAGCTGAGGTATGAAGACTGATATAACAGGAAAACCCTACATTTTAAACTTTCATATTCCGGAAATAGCGTTCTCATTTTCAATGTTGTTCATGCAATAGACAGGGAATGATTACTGGTAATTAAATTGCATTGAATCGAAAACCAAATTGCACAATTTAGGTGAGCACAGCCACGCTCTCGGGTATATTCACTAAAGTAAGAATTCAAGGTGAAGTTCAAATTTATGGCCGAAATAACAAAACAGGAAAAATCTTCAAGCCAGCTTTGCTTTCAGTTTGCCCACTTTGACATTTGACATTAACATTGAATTCACTATAAATTGCCTCTTTAGTAAATAAACTTGGGTGAGTTGAAGAATGTTCAGCCTAAATTGAGCAATTTGGTTTCAGTTCCCTAAAATGTAGTGTTTAGAGAATAAAGCCCGCAGACATGATGGATTTACCGTAATTGTTGTTATTTTGCTTGTAATCTGGACACTGTATTGGGAAAGGTTTTGTCTGCTGTAATTCGACTCTTTTGGGTTTGTTTTTTTTCTGAAAAGGAATTAAATCCTGTAGCAAGAGCTGTCATAATAAAAGTAATATAAGTGGGTGTTGTCTGCTCACAACACTGAATGACATGCCAGCTATTTAAAAAAAAACAGCCCAGGAGTCTCAGGTCTGTGTGCTCATTATGAGGCCTATTTATATCAGCCAATCAATATAGCCTTGCTGTTAGCTCCATTCAACACAGGCTGACACAGAAGAGGTTTGTAAACACAGACTTTCTGAGCGTTGAGCCTACAGGAGCTGGCCAACTTCTTTCAGCTTTCCCTACAGCCAAGGTTAAGTTCAAGAGACCTCTCCATACCAGGATTACATTATTTTACCTGGATCGGTTTCATTTTGGGGGAAGGCAGCAATGCCTGAAGGAGACGACTTTGAACTTGATGAAAGGTAGTAAATGTTCTTTTAATTTATTTCTATTTATTGAGTTACATTGCAGACAATGGGAATGTGAAGCTTGACTTTTGCGCTTGACTTTGGTGTCTACAGACAGAAGGGGAAGTGAGGGCAACATCATAAACAGTATTAACTGCAGCGGCCACTGGAAGTAACGTTTATGTAACTGTGATGTGGCATTCTGGCTCTCTCAACTTTTAACCCCACCAACAAGGGGTTTAAAGTAAGGTGGCAAAGCTGTGCTTTGAAATCAGAAAAGGACATTACAAAAATTATAGAAAAACTAGCTAATCGCATCATGTTCTTGGCCACAGAAATCACTGTTTAGTTACTAGTTCTCAGATTATTGCTTTAAGATTTTGACACCATATGTTTATCAAACATGTGTAACCTCATTTTCTAGTTTTTGGCATTTATATCATATTAATATACTTGTTAAACACTGTTTGTTTATTTGTATGTGTGCGTGTAAATATAATAGGTTATAGGGCTGAACAAGTTACTAGGAGTCAAACCTGTTTTTCTGCATTGGGAAAACAACCTAGAGTTAGTATTTAAGTATATGATGATGTTTCATCTGTAATTTTATAAATATATAAAATCATTTACAGTGCTTCATCCTTGATCTTATAATTAAGGCTGACCAAATATCAACCTTTCTAAGATACAACCCCTGGTTGAGGCTTTTGTTTATCAATGCCATTTGCCTCCCAAAAATGTCCATTGATATTTTCTGTACCAGCTATGAAGCACATTTATTTTAGCTGTAGAAGTCATCCTGTCAGGAACAAAATGTGTGGACAACAGTTATTTTTAGATAGATATTCCCTTAAATTACATTTCTGGCAAATTGCTAGCAAGCGTTTAGATTAAAATAGATTACTTGAAGACTGCATCTTCACCCATCAATGGGGCCACCTCAATGGATGGAATTCTTTAAACTTGACTGGATAATATTGAACACAATTTCCAAATGTTTACACATATTTCTAACTATATGAATAACCCCCTCATATGGCCATACATAGCTTTCTATGTTTTCCATTTTCCTGCTCTGAGATCCACTGCTAGTTGACTAGCTATCATTTAAACAAGCGTCCTTTTTAATGTACACCAAGCATGTAGACGTCCATCCATGTTAGAGAGAGATCATGCAACCTGCATAATATCTTACAATTTAACTGTTTGTATAAGCGGGATCAGTGGAGTGAGACAACTGCGTCTGCAAATGTGCCATCACAAGTAATTAATGTGTGCTGCATCCCACAATAATATGTAACGTGCAACTGCGCCCATCATTGGGGAGTCAGCAGAAGCCATATGTGTACAGGGAGTGCAGAATTATTAGGCAAGTTGTATTTTTGAGGATTAATTTTATTATTGAACAACAACCATGTTCTCAATGAACCCAAAAAAACTCATTAATATCAAAGCTGAATATTTTTGGAAGTAGTTTTTAGTTTGTTTTTAGTTATAGCTATTTTAGGGGGATATCTGTGTGTGCAGGTGACTATTACTGTGCATAATTATTAGGCAACTTAACAAAAAACAAATATATACCCATTTCAATTATTTATGTTTACCAGTGAAACCAATATAACATCTCAACATTCACAAATATACATTTCTGACATTCAAAAACATAACAAAAACAAATCAGTGACCAATAAGGCCACCTTTCTTTGCAAGGACACTCAAAAGCCTGCCATCCATGGATTCTGTCAGTGTTTTGATCTGTTCACCATCAACATTGCGTGCAGCAGCAACCACAGCCTCCCAGACACTGTTCAGAAAGGTGTACTGTTTTCCCTCCTTGTAAATCTCACATTTGATGATGGACCACAGGTTCTCAATGGGGTTTAGATCAGGTGAACAAGGAGGCCATGTCATTAGATTTTCTTCTTTTATACCCTTTCTTGCCAGCCACGCTGTGGAGTACTTGGACGCGTGTGATGGAGCATTGTCCTGCATGAAAATCATGTTTTTCTTGAAGGATGCAGACTTCTTCCTGTACCACTGCTTGAAGAAGGTGTCTTCCAGAAACTGGCAGTAGGACTGGGAGTTGAGCTTGACTCCATCCTCAACCCGAAAAGGCCCCACAAGCTCATCTTTGATGATACCAGCCCAAACCAGTACTCCACCTCCACCTTGCTGGTGTCTGAGTCGGACTGGAGCTCTCTGCCCTTTACCAATCCAGCCACGGGCCCATCCATCTGGCCCATCAAGACTCACTCTCATTTCATCAGTCCATAAAACCTTAGAAAAATCAGTCTTGAGATATTTCTTGGCCCAGTCTTGACGTTTCAGCTTGTGTGTCTTGTTCAGTGGTGGTCGTCTTTCAGCCTCTTACCTTGGCCATGTCTCTGAGTATTGCACACCTTGTGCTTTTGGGCACTCCAGTGATGTTGCAGCTCTGAAATATGGCCAAACTGGTGGCAAGTGGCATCTTGGCAGCTGCACACTTGACTTTTCTCAGTTCATGGGCAGTTATTTTGCGCCTTGGTTTCTCCACACGCTTCTTGCGACCCTGTTGACTATTTTGAATGAAACGCTTGATTGTTCGATGATCACGCTTCAGAAGCTTTGCAATTTTAAGAGTGCTGCATCCCTCTGCAAGATATCTCACTATTTTTGACTTTTCTGAGCCTGTCAAGTCCTTCTTTTGACCCATTTTGCCAAAGGAAAGGAAGTTGCCTAATAATTATGCACACCTGATATATGGTGTTGATGTCATTAGACCACACCCCTTCTCATTACAGAGATGCACATCACCTAATATGCTTAATTGGTAGTAGGCTTTCGAGCCTATACAGCTTGGAGTAAGACAACATGCATAAAGAGGATGATGTGGTCAAAATACTCATTTGCCTAATAATTCTGCACTCCCTGTATTCTTTTTGACGACCGGTGGACTTTGACTTTAATCTTTTGTTTTACCTCAAAATAGCAGCAATAGCAGGCCATTAAGTAAAGATTGTGTGTTCTTAAAAATAGATGTTTTCTGTTTTCATCCACATTATTATAGATATTGTGCTTATAACTATATATATATATATATTTAAAAAGACATGCAGCTTTAAAACCAACATACCCCTAGATTTCCTAGTGCCTATATTTTGCCTGTGCACTATAGTACATAGTGTGTGGGTGTCTCATAACCCACTAGATCAGGGGTAGGCAACCTACGGCACTAGTGCCATGCACGGCACTCAAGGTGTCTTTGCACGGCACTCAAGGCTGCTAGAGCCAACAGGATCTGGCCTATCAGGAGTCTATTGAATCTTCAGATATCTGCTAACACGAAAAGGTGGTGAAGGACAATCCTCAGTTTATGCATTGCAGCACATATAGTAAGGGATCTCAGATCACTTCCTCCCAGCACTTGTGAATGGGAATCCACACTATAGTAGAGCAGCCTGCAGCTGCTGTTGCAGCTCCTGTCCTTGACCTATACCTGGCCAGCCTGGTCCCCACTGGAACCCAGGGAAGCCACCCACACTGCTAGATTTACACAGAAATGCACAAAAACCCTCCGCTCATACAAATAATACGAACACCCCACAAACAAACATACATACAATCCGCACAAACGTAACCCGCTAACAATCCACATACATGCACACAACCCCACGTGCAGCCTCTCACATGCAATACCCCAAACAGCCCCCACACATACACACACTACCAAACACACAATGTGACATATCCATCCACACACACAATTCCACAAGCAGCCCCCATACACAGCCCACATGCATATGTATCATACACGATACCACAAACTACTCATGAACATATGCAATATAATAGCTCATATACGCACAAATACAACGATACAAAGCAATTACAGTATAAATAACACAAGCCGAATACAGCAGCATACACACCTCAATTTAAAAAAATTGGACTGGCACGCTACGGGACATCACAATCCTATATCGGCACAGTGCTGCTTAAAGGTTGCCTACCCCTGCACTAGATCATGCCTGCATTTATTTATTGAATAGGAAGTTGTGGAGAACCAAGAGTGTAATTTGGAAATTAAACACAAAATAAACAGTTTGAGAATATCTTTGAGTTGATGAATGTTTTCTAAACTTTGTTATTTACTTACTAAGCACTAAGCTTATTTGAATGAATTGAAGATTATACTAGCTTTAGTGTACTAATAATCTTAATTTTAGTAATGACAGGAGGCGAATATTTGCATATCTTTCTTTACTGAAAACTCCAGCAGCATAGAAACAGTAACAACCAATCAGAGAAAAGATATGGTGCCCATAAAAGGCCCTGTCTATGACATCACTTCCTCTTTCTTTGAAGCGAAACAATAAATAGCAATAATAAACATAGTCATATTACGTCAACAGTTCCACAACATATTAGAATAATCAACTCCAGTAGTTCCGTGATGTAGAGTTATGGAAGGTGAGTCTTTGTCTTGAGGAGAAGACGTTCACGCTGTAAGAAAAAGAAAAAGGTGAAAGGACTCTGGCGTGGTAGCTTGTCCGCATACCATAAACATTAAGAATTTGATATACCAATGGATACTAGAATGAGTAACATATCAATATATATTAATTCTAAAGCAATGACATTTAAGAATCCGTAAACACAACATAATTCAAGGTACATGTCCAATTATTCAACCTATACAAGTCTCTCAAGCCACATATCTAAGTAGCAAACATACAACCATAACGTACTTACCTTCCTGAACATAGAGGGCATATTCTGTTCAACACGAGACAAAACATGGGAGGGATCCAATAGGGTGGGAAATATTCGCCTCCTGTCATTACTAAAATTAAGATTATTAGTACACTAAAGCTAGTATAATCTTCAATTTTACCACATGACAGGAGGCTTCATATTTGCATTTTTAAAGCTTAGAATTGACCAGTGTGAAGGAAGTATGAGATGTTTGCCGAAATAGAGCATATTAAACGTACCTTCTCGCGCTCAAATCGTGCATCGTATAATGTCGGGTAGGGAAGCGTCGGCCGAAAAAGGACTTGTGGGGCCACCGCTCCCTTGACCGAGTGGGCTCCGAAACAAGGTTCGACGCCCGCCAGATGCAATAGCCAGCGGATCCATCTGGCCAGTGTAGCGGTAGACACCTCTCCATGAGGTTCCACGTAAGAAGTCAGGAGTAGACCCGTCGCATGAATACGAAGGGGGAATGATTTCGGTATACCCCATTAGCGTTCTGACCACACCTAGTTCGGTGTCTGACGCAAAGTATGGGTATGACACCGAAGATGAACTGGACTTAGTAAAGGTAATCCCGTCTGGTGTGATAGAGAACAACATCCATATCGAAAGCCCTAACGTCCGTCACCCGTCTAAATAAGACGAGGCATAACAAGAGGGCTAGTTTGGCTGAAAGTTGTTTCAGTGACAAACAAGGTATGTCCTGCTATTCCCCCAAGGAATCACAGCACCATATCCACCTGCCAGAGGTGTGAATACTTGGGTGCCGGGTCTCGGTAATTCGGCACCCCGTAGTAGTCGATAAACCAGTGGATCTTGACCTACTGGTCCGCCCTGTACCGGAACGTGCGCCACCGATATGGCGGATCCGATCACGTTGAGGGGTCGATATGACCGCCCCAACGAGACCAGGTGAGACAGATAGTTAAGGATCGGTGGAGCAGGTGCGGTAAAGGGATCGGAATCCCTTTCCACCCACCAAACACTCCAGGCCGGTCAGGCAGAAATATAGCATTTCCTGGTGTCGGGAGCCTGAGTCCCATCAGAGGTCTTAGTTGGTGCAATGGGTCGTGGACAGTTCAGGAGGCCCTGAAATCGTCCAGTCCACTAGTGCCAGTCGTCCTTCCATGACAAAGGAGTGGGCTTCCCCTTGAGGTCCCGTCAAAAGTAGAGGGAAGGTAGGGAGTGGTAGAGGATCTTCGCGAGACGCCCCCAGTCGATCTGGGAACCACGGTTGGCATTGTCCGAGGGGTGTCATGCGCAGGAGCGATATCCTGTGTGTGTGTGTGTATCGAAGCACCCTTGCCATTGTGGAGAGCGGTTGGGTCCGTTTGTATGGGTTCATCCACCACTACGCATCCGGAGGAAGAGTCAAAGATTGATTTGCCGATCCAAGATTGCAAGTGGAGTAGTCATCATCGGAATTCTATCCTCACTTCTGCCGACAGTGGGATCCAGTGGTCGCATGAGTGACCGGCGTGTACGTATCTTAGCCAGCAGTCGTTGCATGGCCCTGTAGTGTAGTGGGCCAGGGAATATTGATTGTATGGAGGAGGAGTGGAGGAGAGGAATCCCACAATCCGGTGAGTATTCTGAGAGGAATCGTATCCAACCTTAGAGCGTGTCCGATATCCATCCGTATAGGGGGGGATCCTGTCGGGGACCGACGCGGAACGTGGTTCTCCAAGCTGATGTCGAAACCGAGGAACTGACCCGACACAGATGGGGGAGCGATTTGTCTGCGTACTACCAAAAAACCCGTGGAGTCCAGAACGTGAACGTCAAATTTGATTGCAAACGCAGCCTGGATTCGCAAAGGGTCAGCAAGTCTTCCAGGAACACGAGACATCGCACGTCCAAATTCGCGGATGTGAGCCCTCACCGGCTTCAGTAGCTTCGTGGGTACCATGGAGTCGTAAACTGCTGTGTTAGTCCTCATCACTGGGATTGGAGGAAAAACTAGGTAGTTTAGGGTAGCGGATATTGACAAGTATGTGCCCTCGGGGTCCAGATGTGTAAACTAGTCGTTATCGTTCAGGAGGTCTAGTAGAAGGTTGATTTTCTCTATCCTGAAGCGTTTGCATACCACGTAGGAGTTCCCTTGGTGATAGGTTGACTCACTCGTAGATGAAGCAGTTGGTGGTTCGGTTCCGCTACCGACCAGTCCTCCCAAAAACACCTTTCCCCGAAGGGTGTGGAGGATTTGCTTCAGCGAGGTTTGGGTTAAAGTTAGTGTGGTGGGTAAGTTCCCGCCGTCAAATAGTAGGACTTGTGCTTCTGGGCCGAATACTAGTCGTTCTCACGTTCTACTTCCTCAGATGGCGAGTTGTCTTTGTGTGAGTGATCTATTATGTCCAACGTGCGTGGTGGATAGTAGTCTTCTTTGTCGGAAGATTGTTGTGGACAGGGTCGCGGATTCCCGGTGTTCCGTCTACTTGGTCTGTTCGAAGGGCGACTTGCCTTAGACCTTAGTGGCAGGGGGGTTGGAGCCCTTCCCTTGCCGTTGTGACATGAAGGCTCGTGGGGCTGGGGTTCGGACACACGCCTCCAGAGAGACTGGAGCCTAAATCCAGCGCCTTAGACCGCTCGGCCACGCTACCTTGCTGCTGAGGTCTCCAGCAAGCAATTTGGGGCAGAGTTCATAATAAGAAAACCTTCTCCACTGAGGCCGCTACTGCGTCGTTTATCAATGCCTGGAAGTCCCAGGGGGTTGAGAGTGTTCTCCATGACCCGTTCTCGTCCTGTTGGGAGATAGTGGTAGTCAGTGGGAGTAGTGTTTGAGGGTCAGCACGTAGGGGTGCTAGACTCCTGGTAGCACTGGGGGTCACCCAGGTAAAGCGGCTTGAATTGCCTGCATCAGATTGTCTGAGTGTATGAAATACTTGTGTCAAGTGTAGAGGGGTCACCTCCATTAGTTTAATCCGGTTATAGGGAGCTGTGGCGTAGGCGCGATTGACCGGTAGTGTTGGTCCGGTTAGCCGAGTTCACCATAAAGGCACGCCAGAGCTGTATGCACGGATGTAACTATACAGGCTTATTATAGAAGTGCGTGGGACCTGTCTCCATAAGGTCTGCAGCCGCAGGGCAGTGTGTTCGACTGGGGTCATCCCAGGTGGTGTGCCATGGTAACCCAGAGGACACCCACATTATAATTGTTGGCACCTTACAAGTATTGCATGCATGTCTGGGGGTCACCCCAGGTGGTGTGCCATGAAAATTTACTCAGAGGACACCCACGTTCAATATGTACGCCAGGTACGGTAAATGTACAGATATGTATCCCTGTGAAGGGTACTCCGCAATACACTCAGTTCACTCGTGATCCTGCCTGCAAATCGTATCCAGTAAGGTGGTACTGTTACTTTAATGTAAAACTGCCAGGCAGTGTTTAAACATCCATATATGTATGCAGTAATCAGTGATAAAGTTGAGGCGTAGGACTTTGTGCATTCCATCGGGGTTCACCCCGGGTGGCGTGCCGTGGTAATCCAGAGGACACCCACATCAACGTAATGGTCTATGAATGACCTTGCATGCATATCTGGGGGGTCACCCCAGGTGGTGTGCCATGAAAAATACCCAGAGGGCACCCACATCAACGTAATGGTCTATGAATGACCTCACATGCATATCTGGGGGGTCACCCCAGGTGGTGTGCCATGAAAAATACCCAGAGGACACCCACATCAATGTAATGGTCTATGAATGACCTCACATGCATATCTGGGGGGTCACCCCAGGTGGTGTGCCATGAAAAATACCCAGAGGACACCCACATCAATGTAATGGTCTATGAATGACCTTGCATGCATATCTGGGGGGTCACCCCAGGTGGTGTGCCATGAAAAAAAAAAAAAAAAAAAAAAAAAAATACCCAGAGGACACCCACATAAATTTGCACCGTCAGGTACAGTAATATAATATGACCCTCTGCAGGGTACAATAATATAATATGCCCTTTGTAGGGTACAGTAATACAAATGCCCTTTGTGGGGTACAGTGATATAGTTGATCTTGTTATAGGTATAGCCTATGTTTTGTATAACAACTGTGATATTGTATGGCTTTACAATAATACATAGATTGTGTGCGTGCTCAACATATAATCATCCAGTGTAAGGCACCATGAGAGATATATCCATGAGAATAAAAATTACAATTGTATCAATAAATTAATGTGCCCAGAGAGGGGAAACCCTGAAGGGGTTAATCCAGCTGCAGGGCTTTAATGCCTGCATGTAAATATTTGTTTGGCAGACACTGTGGCAAAAAATCACAACAGGGAAACGTTAAGGAATATCAGCACACATGACCCTCTAGGCAGTGTGTAATTACACAGCAGATTGAACTCTTGCTGTACAGGGGAGTTGAACTCATGGAGAAAAATTCCCAGTGTAACCACTGAGCTACCATACAATATGTCATGTCTTGCTTGTATGATCCATTTTAGTTCACAGGAAAAATCCGTCATTCTCCTTTAAAGAATAGCAGGCTTGTCTACATATAATCCAGGAATATCATGGCAGGACTCTGTGCCAGGCAGAAATCTAGTATAGTCGTGTGAAAGCAGTGCAACTTTCAAAGTCTAAGGGATATAACTAATGAGCATCTGCACCATAAGGCAGACGTTTAGAAATACCCTGTAATCAGGATGATGAATTGAATTATATAGGGAGCCCGGCGATCGGGTGATTCCCGATCCGCCGAGCGACCGGGGAAGGCGGCCGTCGGGTATCTCGCGAGCCGCGAGATACAAGATGGCCGCCGCCCGCGCGTGGAGGAGTGCGACGATCGCAGTCGCGCGGCGAAAACGAAGGAAAAAAATTACAATAAATACAGAAACTGACCTAGCCTCCCTCCACCCGTCCCCATACAACCCCCTGAATAAGTGAAGGGCCGGTCCGCGAGGCGAGCGCGACACGGGCCGTCGTGACGCCCGCGGACCGCCATGCAATAACAATGTAAAACACAAAAGGGGGAAAATAGAGAATAAGGTGTAAGGGACAGGCATAAGAGGACTAGGTAGTGGTAGGGATAAAAGTAAGTAGTACAAGTGTAAGGTAAAGCAAATAAGAGTATACCAGAGAGGTAAAATACTCTGACCTGTTTGAGGCTGGAGCAGCAAAGAAAGAGGAAGTGATGTCATAGACAGGGCCTTTTATGGGCACCATATCTTTTCTCTGATTGGTTGTTACTGTTTCTATGCTGCTGGAGTTTTCAGTAAAGAAAGATATGCAAATATGAAGCCTCCTGTCATGTGGTAAAATTGCAAAATCTAGCTAAGGTCTAGTCAGCTTGCCTATTTTTGCCTAAATGTTACAATTTAGAATTATGGTAATTGCAAGTTGTTGTTTAGTGAGAAAAATATAAACATCTGGTCTAATTTTTAAACCTGTTTTTCTCTTCTCCACATTTCACTATTTAGTAAATAAACCCCTTTATCTTCACCATGTACTTTATATTCTCATGAAGACATTCATGTCACCTCGTTGAACCTGTTTCCATGGAAGCTGTATACATTACATGCTGTACATAGATAACTAATGCATTCCAACATCATGCCAATGTAAATCAATGTTTAACTCTCTGGGTGTCTGGAATGTAACAGAAAGCTGCTGTCATATAAGTACATTCAAAGTCCTGTCCAGTTGAAAGTGATGACATCCCACAAGGCCTTGAGTATAGGCTGCCTGTTTGTTGTGCAAATTTTGTTCTTTTTATAATCTTTTTGCACCCCTTTCCTAAATGTTTGGCAGCCCATCTGATAAAATCAAGACACTGTTGTTAGAAGGCTTAATGACACATTCTAAGCACCATAGCCATTATAGCTTATTGTAGTGGTTATGGTGGAAGGAGTGTTTGAGTGATTTGACAAAAGCATGGCTTCTGCTATGCAGGACCATGTCCTGTAGGGTGCCCTTGTTTTCAGCCACACCATTTAAAAAATAAATTACCCTACCTACCATGTATCACAGTAATAGTGAGGAGGGGGTCCAATAAATCTATTACTTATAAAAAGATCATACTCACCCAAAGTCTGTTTTTTTCTAACTCTTCCTAGCTTCAGCCCCTAAAAAAGGAACATAAAATCCATAAATCCCAATGTTACTGATGAAAACAACAAAAATTAAAAAATGTGCACAAAAAAAATCAAAAAGAATTAATAATAGACAGCAAAAAAATTAATCCTTCTTCCCATGGAGGCCTCCACGCAGACTGAGCTCTGATAGTGGGGAAAGCCCTTATTTAACAGGCTTTCCCACACTATGTCAGCTATTGAATTGCATGGTAAAACTTCTCATGCTATGTACTATCAGTAAGCGCACTGGTAAGCTAACCAATCAGACTGCTCTGTCAGCCAATGTTTTCCCTTCCCTCTTACCTTACTTGTGTTTCACTTGTGCATCTTTTTTCCCATTTCTCCCCTACCCTGTTGTTTCTTCCTGCCGATTTATCTCGAAGAAGAGCTCTCTTATTTTCACACTGCTGTGATTCTTACAGTGCAGCTGAGCAGAACCCTGCTATAGCCCTGTGTCTACTCGTTGCCATTAAATTTCTCTTTGGTTTCCTGTGTTGTAATAGTGAGATGGCTGTGTAATGAGGGGGACAGGAACATTACAAAAGGCACTTGCACTAACCAGGACTTTAGGTTAATAACAGATTTTAATTTCAGGCCAAGTTGAGGGTTTGGTAAACAAACTAGCTTGTGAATACCACGTGATTTTTGAAAGCCATTAAAGTGTTACTCTAAACACCATGAACACTTCAATGATTTGAAGTGGTCATGGTATCCGAAGTCTGAATGTGCAGCATTTCACTATTAAACATTTAACCATCTCTGTTGCTGTAGGTGTAACAGCAGCAGAGGGGTTAACAACATCGGGGTGTCATCAGCCAGCCCAGAACTAGAGTTTCATTGCACATAATTGCATAATTGGCAGAGAGCGGTCAGCTGACGCTCTCAGCCATTGAATGCCAGGGGTTCTGTAAATCTGCAGAAGTGTGTCACCGGCCCACCATGTAGCCTCAGAGCCTGCTGTGGGCCCAGTTAAGGAGGCAATTGTTACCGGACCTGGGTCCTCCTGGCATCATAACTCTACAGCGGGCTCTAGTGGTTAAGATGATTGGACCCTTTAATAAGTATTTGATGCTCAACAATTCTGTTGGCTGTCAAATGAAATCTGGATGTTGGACAAGAGGACTGTGATAAGCAAGTTATAAAACCTGACATTCTCTCATGTGCTATATCAAAAAGCATGGAATGAATAGAATTCGTAAATTAGCCTATTCAGTAATTAATGAACTGTAATGAACTAAAAATTAAATGCAAAATGTAAGCTAGGTTGGAGAATTGGCTAAATAAGCTATTTAGTCTTAATTTTTCAGAATTTTTACGTTACAATTCTGTGTTGTATTCTGACTAATAATGTATTAATTATTTATTAATGATTATTGATAACAATTTAGATAAATGCCCTGTAAATCTATGCTTGACCCATCTAATAAAACCAGCAACAACCAATCAGTAAGAGTAGTGTAAAAATATATTATATAAAAAAATATATAAATTTGCACAAGAAGAAGTTTTAAAAAAACACAATAGGGTCAGGAACACAAACATGTATTCCTGACCCTGTAGTGTTAAAACCACCAGATGCCCCCCCCCCCTCTCTTGCACCCCTGAATATAGCAAAAATCTTACTTTTATTCTGGTCTGCTGCTGGCTCTGCCCCTGATCTGTCTGCTTGGCTGACATCATCAGAAGGTATGATCTCAGCCAATCACAATGCTTTCCAATAGGATTGTCTGAGACTGCCAAGGAGGCAGATCAGGGGCAGAGCCAGCACAAGCCAAACACAGCCCTGGCCAATCAGCATCTCCTCATAGATGTTAATTGAATCAATGCATCGCTATGAGAAAAGTTCAGTGTCTGCATGCAGAGGGCGGAGACCATTTTCCTAAAATGGAAACTTTAATTGTTAACTATCGTAATGCATAGTAAGGAAGAGGGGTTTTTTTTGCGTGTTTTTTTTTTTTTTTTCTACCACAATTGTGTATATTCTCGGTTGCTATATTAATAGCTAGTATTCCAGCAATTGGATTTATATCTTGGTATACTTAAAACCCACCTGGTTATATTGGTTATATAAGGCTTGGTATGTTAAAAAGTTACGTACCGTATATACTCGAGTATAAGCCGACCCGAATATAAGCCGAGGCCCCTAATTTTACCCCAAAAAACTGGGAAAACGTATTGACTCGAGTATAAGACTAGGGTGGGAAATGCAGCAGCTACTGGTAAATTTCTAAATAAAATTAGATCCTAAAAAAATTATATTAATTGAATATTTATTTACAGTGTGTGTATATAATGAATGCAGTGTGTGCGTATGAATGCAGTGTGCGTATGAGTGCAGTGCGCGGATGAGTGCAGTGCGTGTATGAGTGCAGTGCGTGTATGAGTGCAGTGCGTGAGTGAAGTGTGTGTGTGTGTATGAGTGCAGTGTGTATGAGTGCAGTGCGTGAGTGCAGTGTGTGTGTATGAGTGCAGTGTGTGTGTGTGTATGAGTGCAGTGTGTGTGTGTGTATGAGTGCAGTGTGAGTGCAGTGTGTGTGTGTATGAGTGCAGTGTGTGTGCGTATATATTAATTGAATATTTATTTCCAGTGTGTGTATATAATTAATGCAGTGTGTGTGTATGAGTGCAGTGTGTATGAGTGCAGTGTGTGTGTATGAGTGCAGTGTGTATGAGTGCAGTGTGTGTATGAGTGCAGTGTGTGTATGAATGCAGTGTGTGTGAGTGCAGTGTGTGTATATGAATGAAGTGTGAGTGTGTGATGCAGTGTGTGTTTGTGTATGTGTTGGTGGGGGTGGGCATTTGATATATTATTCATTATTTTTTTTTTTTATATTATTATTTTTTATTATTATTATTATTTAATTATTATTAATTTTTTTTTTATTATTATCTTTTTTTTTTTCGTCCCCCCTCCCTGCTTGCTAGCTGGCCAGGGAGGGGGGCTCCTTCCCTGGTGGTCCAGTGTAATTGGTAGTTCAGTGGGGGGAGAGGGGTGCTGGCAGAGCTGTACTTACCTTTCCTGCAGCTCCTGTCAGCTCTCTCCTCCTCCGCGCGGTCTGTGCAGCTCCCTCTGTCAGCTCCCAGTGTAAGTCTCGCGAGAGCCGCGGCTCTCGCGAGACTTACACTGGGAGCTGACCGAGGTGCTGAACGGACGGCGCGGAGGAGGAGAGAGCTGACAGGAGCTGCAGGAAAGGTAAGTACAGCTCTGCCAGCACCCCTCTCCCCCCTGTCTGTATTATGGCAATGCAAATTGCCATAATACAGACTATTGACTCGAGTATAAGCCGAGTTGGGATTTTTCAGCACAAAAAATGTGCTAAAAAACTCGGCTTATACTCGAGTATATACGGTACTCAGTCTCAGTAGAAAATCTACTACAATACTTATTATACTAAGAGTTCCTAAAGTTAAGGGCAATTTTTTTTGTTTGTTTGTTTGTTTGTTTTCTTACATGGTGTGGTTGTCTCCTAATATAGTAATTTTCCTAGCTATTACCCAAACCTCACTACCTGCGTAAAAAGTAGCAGGTATCAGTTGGACATGCTGTTTTGTTCAACTTTTTGTCTAAAAATTAAAACTGTCTACACAAGATATAGACAAGTAATGTTATGTTTTATGTTTGTTAGTAATGTAGCACTGCAATATTGGCATTCAAGCTTAGGGGTTGTAAAGGTAATTAATAGCACTTAGGTGTGTCTCATGGAATATCCAGGGGCATAACTCCCCTCAAAAATTGTTAAAAGAAAATAAGCTGGATATAGCTTTTATCCAGGAAACCCATGGCATTTTAATAACTTTCCAATAGTATATTATGATAACCTTGAAGGAAATCATAAAAAATTGTGTATCTATCGTACTGTTGAAAAATATCTAATTTGAATATGTTTATTCAGAAAGTGACCCCAATGGTAGATTTTTTTACTCCTAATTGCTAAGATAAATGATACAATATTCACTTTGGTGAATATATATGTTCCGAATGATTTTTCATTGGGTTTCTGGAAGATTGCATTTCCAAAATTGAAAAGGTTAAGTGTGGAAATGTAATTATTGGTAGTGATTTTAACTGTGTTCCCAACTTAAAACTAGACAAAAACAAAAATAATAATAAAGACTGAAATTTAAAAATTAAGACCTCCACCAGCAAATTTTGTGAATTTCTGCAGAACAATTCACTATATGATTGTTGGAGAACTTTTAACCAGGATTAAGAGACTATACTTATTTTTCCCTTGTCCATCAGTCGTACTCCCGTATAGATTTTTTTTTTTAGCTAGCCCTTTTTGGAAATTGTTGTTGACTCCAGGATTAGTTCAATTATCGTGTCAGATTACGCCCCAGTATTTTTAACACTTAACCCCCCCCCAAATTGTTTTAAAATTAGAAATAGATGGAGTCTAAACGAAAGCCTATTATTAATAGATAAGGTTAACTCTGAACTAGCTACAGAATTTGAATATTTTATTAAAACTGATGATAAAACTTAATGATAATGGGGAGGTCTCTACATCTACAGTTTGGTGCACTTTAAAAAGCTTTGCTAGAGGGGTAGTAATAAAAGTAGGGTCGAGACAAAAGAAAAGTAAAGATGAAAATATTTCCAATCTATATATTAAGTTGGTCAAACTAGAAAGAGTAAATAAGGCTCAAATAACCCAAACTATTACAAATGAAATCTCATCTCTAAAACAAGCTATTAATAAAAAAAAATCTTGAATGAGGTGAATAAATATATTATATTTCTTAAACAAAAATGGTACGAGGCAGGGCTGTCCATTGGCTCCATTACTATATGTTTAATCTATTGAGCCATTGGCTATTCTTTTTAGAGAAAAAAATATATATATGGGATCAAAACAATTGAACGAGATTATAAAATCTCCCTATTTGCTGATGATGTGCTCCTTTCCTTGATGAAACCTTTAATTTATATTCCAGAGGTGCTTAGCCCCTTAAGGACCAAACTTCTGGAATAAAAGTGAATCATGACATGTCACACATGTCATGTGTCCTTAAGGGGTTAAGGAAATTTTAATATTTGTGAAAATATATAGAAAACCCAAATTTTGGTTTTAAACATATCTGAGGGTGAATTATCCACTCTTAAATCTAAATTTCAGTTTAATTGGAATTTGGAATTTATTCAATATTTAGGAATTAAATTATCTTTTAATAGTCAGGATATTATACATACGAACTATGGGGATATTTATACCTTAATTGATAAGCAATTGAACAAGTGAAGCAAAATCGAATTTCGTGGCTGGGACGTTTAAATATAGTTAACGTTTATTCAATTCTGAAATTGTTATATCTATTTAGTTTTAAATATATTTATTGGTATCATGTCAAGTTTTCTTACTTCAAACAGAGTTTCATGAAAGCGAACAGTCGCCTGCGCAGAGGCTTAAGCATCAGTATAAAATTACAGTTGTAAATTATCGCCTGCGCAGAGGCGAATCAATCAGGTCATTTTTATCGTACATAAACTATGTCTAGGCTTTAATCTAACATTTAACCACAGTATTCTGAATTAACGTTTCAACATACTTGTCTAGAAGAAAAACATTAGTTGTGTATTGCATACAACTGTATAGGGTGGTTCTAATTTGGCCCTTGTGAAGATGTAGTGGTACCTTAAGGAGTATGTAAAGGCTTGTGTCATGTATGTGCGTTACCTAGGTGGATAGTGTAAGTGCTATGCTTTTAACATTTCGCATGGCTATCCCGTGGATGGTTATTTGTGACTCATGTAATTGTGTTGCAAGTATTATCATCCGTGTCATGTCGTGGATGTGGTTTACGGCTGCATGTGCACATTGCAGTCGGTCGCCTGTGTGAAAGTGTGTTCCTCGTTGTATTACTCGAAGCAGTCAGTCTTCTGCGCGGGGGCGTTTCATACCCTGCAGCTAACTTCGTGTTTAGTTGCCTGCGCAGATGCGTGTTTCTCAATACATCTATCATAGCTTTTTTTTTGCCTGCGCCGAGGTTCCTTTCACCTAGCTGCAGTGATGACTTTTGGTGCCTGCGCAGAGGTTGTTTGGGTATGTCTATTGCATCCTTAATAGTGATCTTAATTTGTGTGCTGTGTTTGGTTTGAGTTGTGTGTGGGTGTTGGTCGGTGAGTGAGGTGTGTATTCCTGGTATCTATAGTAGAGTCTGTCAGTGCCGCGCGTGTTTAACATGTTCTTAGGGCTGTGTGTGGTTCAGTGTTGTTCAGATGTGTGGTATATTTGCTTGGCGTGTTTCGGGCGTCTGGTTTGTTATCTCGTGTGCATCCCAACTTTCTGGTGGGTTCGGTTATGTGGCCCGTGCCTCCTGTGTTCTAGGCGGTAATGTGGGTTATGTGTGTTGCGTTGTTTCGTCTTGTTCTGTCTTTTATTGGCCGCTGTAGCCCCTCGGTGTATTCTCAGGTATCTGTGTTGTGTGTGGCTGGTATGTCTTGCTTGTGTCTCCTCAGCATGTGGTTGGTCATTGTCGTATTATGTGTCTCCTTTCTCATCGCCTGGTTATGTGGCTATCTTTTGTGTCTGAGGTTGTTTTTCGAGTGTATGTGTGTGTGGCGGTGTCCCGAGAGGGTATGTGAGGGGGTTGCGGGTTGGTGGCCTGTTCTCTAGTCCCCCGTTGCCGCCCCGTTCTGCTCAGCCCCCAGGTCTCTCGGCTCCCCGCTCTGGCCTGCCGCTTTCTTGCTCGTTCCTCTCGGGGGTGTCTGCCGCAAGGCGGCTTTGGAAGGGGTCGGACGTGGTGTGGCGTAGCCAGTAGAACCAGCGTTGTGTGTATTGTTCTCTTTGTCGCGGGGTGACGGCTTTCACGTCTTCGAATGTTCGCGTCGCTTCCACTTCTGCTACCCATCGTTTCAGTGGGGGCGTAGCTGTTTGTTTCCAGTAGATGGGGATGGTTGCCTTGGCCGCGTTGAGCAGTCTGGGGATGATGGATCTGACGTATGCCGGTGTTGGCATGGTGGTTTTGTGTAGGAGGAAGGCAGCTGGGGTCTCTGGTATTAATTCATCTGTTACTTCGTGTATAGTCTTCCCAATCGTCTCCCAGTATGGACGGATCTTGGGGCACGACCACCAAATGTGCTTGAATGTGCCTACTGCCTCCTCGCATCTCCAGCAGGTGTCTGGCACCTCTGGGTTCCTCGCGTGGAGCATTGATGGTGTCAGGTACCACCGAGTGAGGATCTTGTAGGAATTTTCCTGTAGACGTGCTGAGCCCGGTGTCTTTTGTATCAAGGTGATGGCCGTGTCCCAGTCCGCCTCTGTCATGGGCTCGTCTAGGTCCTCCTCCCATTGTCTGATGCATGGGGGTGCCAGTAGGTATCTGCTCGTGATTAGGGTCTGGTATATCTGTGATATGGCTCGGGGTGGTTCTTGGTCTTGCAAACAGAGGTGTTCGAATGTGGTTGGTTCCCTCAGGAGGTATGGTTTCTGGGGGATGGATCGGGCGTATTGTGTCATTTGCGCTCTCTGGAGTGTGTGTGCGAAGGTATGTGGTTTGTCCGGGAATAGTTCATGTAGTGGTCGGATGTCGAAGGGGTTTCGGAGGATGTCTTTTATGCGGATGATTGGCTTGTGTCCTAGTGGGTGCGGAGTTGTGCCCATGTCTCCTGCCGGGAAGTCTGGGTTGCCTCTCAAGGGGAGGAGTGGGCCGGGGTCTGTCGTCAGGTACTGTTTCGTGCCCTGTTTGTGCCAGACTTGCATGGTGGCTGCCACAAATGGGTTGGTGATGTGCTTGTGTTTGTATGTGGCTTTTGGGATCCACGGTAGTGTCCTGAGATCGCAGTTGGTCGTGTCTGATTCTAGTTGGGTCCACTGTTTCGAGCCGCTTGCTACCGTCCAACTGATGATCCTCGTGAGGTGTGCCGCGTGGTGGTATTTCTCGAAGTCCGGCAGTGCCAATCCCCCACGTAGTTTGGGTAGGATTAGTTGGGCATGTGCTATCCGGGGGGACCTGCCTTTCCATATAAATTTGCGGACTTCCGTTTTCAGTGCCGTAAAAAATGATGGTGGAGCTGTTATCGGGACTGTTTGGAATATGAACAGTAGCTTGGGAAGCAGCGTCATCTTGACCGCGTTCACCCGTCCTAGCCATGATATGTAGAATGAGCTCCATTTGTGCAGTTCCTCCGTTGCTTTTCTCAACAGTGGAAGGTAGTTTTGGGCGTACAGGTCTGCTGGATTGGGTGTGAGCCAGACCCCCAGGTACCTCATTCTGTGGTCGCACCAGCGGTATGGGTGTTGTCTCTGGATCGTTGTTTTCAGTGCGTGATTGACCGTGAGGTTTAGGATCTCTGACTTCGAGTGATTGATTTGGAGATTCGAGAGTCGGCCATATAGTTCAAATTCTGTCTGTATTGCCCTGAGGGAGGTCTCTGGGTTCGTGACTACAAACAACAGGTCGTCCGCGTACGCCATGATTTTGTGATGCGTTTTTCCGATCTCCATTCCTTGTATGTCCGCATTCTGTCTGATCTTATTAAGAAAAGGCTCCAGCGTCATAGCAAACAGTAAGGGTGACAGCGGGCATCCTTGCCTGGTTCCGTTGAGGATGTTGAATGGGTCCGATAGTGCGCCGTTGATCCTGAGCCTTGCTGACGGGTCAGTGTATAGCGCCATCACCCAGGTGAGGAACTTCGCCCCGACGCCGAACTGTCGCAGTGTTGCGAACATCATGTCCCAGTCCACTCTGTCAAACGCTTTTTCTGCGTCTGTAGACAGGAGTAGTACCGGCGTCTTTAGCGTCTTGGCGTGGGCTATGATATTTAGGGCTCTGATGGTGTTGTCCCTCACTTCCCTGCCTGGGATGAATCCCGTTTGGTCTGGGTGGATTGACGCGGGGAGCAGTGGCGCCAGTCTGGTCGCGAGGATGCTTGCGAGAAGCTTGAGGTCTGTGTTTAACACAGATATCGGGCGGTAGCTGGGGCACAGTGTTGGGTCCTTCCCTTCCTTCGGGAGTAAGGTGATGTTGGCCGAGGTGGATTGGGCCGTCGGTGTGGCTCCTTCTTGGATGGAATTAAGTGCCACCAGGAGTTTCGGTGTCGTTACCTGCGTAAATGTTTTGTAATATTGGAGGGGGAGGCCGTCCGGTCCTGGGGCTCTGCCGGTTTTCGCCCTCTTGATGGCATATGCTATGTCCTCTGGTGTTATGGGTGCTTCTAACGCTTCCCGTGCTATGTCGCCTATGTCGGGCACGTTCGCGGAGACCAGGTAGTCCCTGATATTTTCAGTGATGTTTGGCCGTGGGGCTCCTGGGGCTGTCTGGCGGAGGTTATACAGGTTCTGGTAGTATGCTCGGAATGTTGCGGATATGTGGTCCGGCCTGTGTCTGAGTTGTTGTCTGGCGTCCTTGATTTTCGGGATGTAGAGTTGGGTCCTACGCTGTTTGAGGAGGTTTGCAAGTAGTCTCCCGCATTTGTCCCCGTGTTCATGTATCATGTGTTTGAAGTGTTGATATGAGCGTTGTATTGAGCGGTTGAGATGTGTGGTGAGTTGATCACGTTTGGTTATCAGGTCTCTGTATGTTGTCGCGTCCAGGGTGCGTTTATGTCGCGCCTCTAGGGTTGCTATGTCTCGGCCGAGGTCGGTTATCTCTTGTATCGCCTTCTTTTTGCGTGATGCGCTGAGTGCTATGATCTGGCCTCGGATCACAGTTTTGTGTGCCTCCCAACACGTCAGTGGCGTTACGTCGTCGGTTTCGTTTTCCACAAAGTATGTTCGTATGGAGTCGCTGATTTTATCTACCACTGTTGTGTCGGAAAGCAGCGATTCGTTCAACCGCCACGACATTTGTTTGGGCCTGAACAGCGGTGATTTCAGCCGTATGCGGATTGGGCAGTGGTCTGACCATGTCATCGGTAGGATCTCTGCAGCGGTGAGCAGAGTCAGGTTCGGGTGCGGTGTGAGGAAGTAGTCTAGCCTCGTGTATGTTGCGTGGGTCCTGGAGTAGAAAGTATAATCGCGGTCTGTTGGGTGCATCGCCCGCCAGCAGTCTGCCAATTGGTGGTGATGGAGGAGGCGCAGGGTGTTCTCATATCTGTTGTTTGGGGTAGCACTTTGTGGGGACGAGGAATCTTGGTCCGGGTGTAATGCCAGATTTAGGTCTCCGCCAATTATTAGTGTACCTTCCGTGAATTTCATCAGCGTATTCAGTGCGCGTCCGAGGAATTGGTGTTGCTTAGTGTTCGGGGCATATATATTGGCAAATGTGTATGTTTGGTCCAGGATTGTGCCTTTTGTGAAAACATACCTACCTTGGCTGCATCTGATGGTAGCTTTTTCTGCGTATGGGATATGTCTGGAGAAGAGAATGCCGACTCCCCGCGTGCGCTTGTCCGGGTTGTTACTGAAGTATCCCACATGGAAATTGCGGTCTTTCAGGGCTGGTGCTCTACTCTCCTGAAAGTGGGTTTCTTGCAGGAAGGCTATTGACGCCTTGTAGTGTTTTAGATCTCGTAATAGTCTCGTTCGTTTTTCCCTGATGTTCAGTCCGTGCACGTTGTACGAGACGATAGTCAGGTCCTCCCGCGCGAATCCGTTTGGCCCCGGGGCTGGCATCCCGCGGGCGGCCCAGGGGGACCTGTGGATATGGCTGGGGGTGGGGGCTGAAGGAGGTGGGTGGTGTTGGGTTTGCGGGTGTTTGTGCGGGTTGCGACGTGTTGGTGTCTGTGCGTGTGGGTGGTGTATCTGCCTTGTGTGTGTATGCACTGCCTCTGGGGGTCAGTGTCCGTGTAGGGTAATGGACAGTTAACCCGTCAGTGCGACTGAGTGTCCGGCCTGTCGGTGGGACCTAGTCGTCTTTTGGGTGTGTGCGTCCCTTCCTGCGAAGGGGGCCGTGTGTCCTGGTCCTGCGGGGAAGTCTAGCCGTGTGCCCGAGCTTTCCCTACCGAGTCCGTAGGGGTGTTTGTGTTTTGATGTATGATTTGGTGTGTGGATTCCCGTCTCTCTAGTGGCTATGTGATCGGAGCTTCCGCTCGTTCTCTCGGTGTGGTGCGTGGATGGGTCGTTTGGTGTGCGTTAGTACGTGGTGGTGCTGGTTTCTGAGCTGCCTTATGGTGTTCTGGTGTGGTGGTCACCCTGTCAGCCTATGCGCTGGCGCGGTCCTACCGGGGGGGGAGGCCCATGATCCGTGGGCTTTGCATGGTTTTTGGTGGACAGTCGTGTGTCGTGGTGGTTTGGTTGTTCTCAGTAATTTGTCAGGGTTGTGGGGCGGCTGGTCACTCGGGTCTGCCTTGGGGGGGTGCTGCTGCGTACTTCTTTTAGCGTCTCTGATACTGATATTTTGAGAACTGGGGTCGTGGTAGGGCGGTTTTTGCCTTTGCGGCGTCTTAGGGAGTCTCTGTTTCGTATCATGTAGTATGTCTGTCTACCAAGTATGTGGGAGCACTAGTCTAAGGGTCTGCTGGCGCCACGTCTGCGAGCATTGAGGCGTTGTGTGTGCCCAGCGGGGGCCGTGTGCGTGTGGCATCTTAGACATCAGATATATCTCAAATAGCAAGCATGCATAGATTATAACCCCTTAACTGCTTTGTAATTCGTTTTGTCTCCCCTCATCTGCTCTTGTTGCCTGTGGTCTCCCATTCCCCTCTCGCCATTCCTAGGGCGCCCCACGACTAGCATTAGGGTTGTAGTGATCCCCTCCCTCCCTCCTCGTCCTCTCCTTGCCCCTTTCATGCTCTCACTGTCTCCCCTTTCCCCCCTTTCTTCCCCCAGCCCTCCTTCCTCTCCCCTCCCTCTGTATGCTAACTGCCGTCTGTGTTTGCACTTTGTGCTCGCGGAGCCCGTGCCCTTCCCCCCCTGCCCTTTTCCCCTGGCCCTCCCTCCCGTCCCTAGTGTGGCTCCATTTGTGCGTGCATTCTGTGTCCTTCCTGTGTGCCATGCGGTTCCGTAGAGCTTGGGCGTCAGGTGTTAGTTCGTCCATAACCTCTTTGGCCCCTTGGCCTGGCCCGACCTTTGTTCCCATTCCCCTCCCCAAGAGTCCAGTTCCCTCCCTTCTAGTTCAAAGTTGTGTGTGGTATTATGCGGTAGTCCCCTCAGGCCCCCCGGTTACCCTTTCCCGCCCCAATCTTTCTAGCTTGTACTTGTGTGTGCGTCTATAGTTGGTACTCACAGTTCGGTGTGTTCTCTCTGCCGCCCTTGAGTCCCCCCCTGGTTGTTTGATGGTCTGTTTACCGCTCACGCCTCGCCTGGCCTGGGTTCCAGTCGCGGCGGCGTTGGTGCTGGGGCCCTTGAGGGTTTTGGTCCTGTCTGCGTGGTTGCTGCAGTCCTGGTGGTTGCTGGAGGAATGACCTTGTTAGCCAATCGGGTACCTGTATTGGTGGGAGGCCTAGGGTGCGTAGAAAGCTTGGGACTTCTTCTGCTTTTCTCAGCGTTAGTTGATCCGGGCCCTGTCTGGCTGTCAGGGAAAATGGGTAGCCCCATCGGTACGGAATTCCTGCTTGTTGTAGCGCTGAGGTCACAGGGCGTAGAGCTCGCCTTGCTTGTAGTGTATAGCGGGACAGATCTTGGTAGATGGATATGCTTTGCCCCTCTTGGCGTATGGTTCCCATGCGGCGTGCTGTGCGCAGTATTTCCTCCTTTAGCTGGTAATTGTCCAGGCAGCAAATGATGTCCCTGGGCTGGTCTTCTGGGGCCGGTATGGGTCTTAGGGCCCTGTGTGCCCTCACTAGGCCTATTCTGGGTATCTGCTGACCCCCCAGTACCTGTGCAAATAGTTGTCTCAGGATGTCAGGGATATTCTCCGCCGGGCCTCCTTCTCTCACCCCGCGGACGCGTAAGTTCAGCCTGCGGCCGCGGTTGTCCAGGTCATCCACCCATGTGGTCAGGTACGCCATGTCTGCTTCTTGGCCCGTGACAGTCGTGTTGGTGTGCTCCAAATCTGACCGGAGGGCCTTTGTCTCTGCCTCCGCCACAGACATGCGGGCCTCCATGTTAGCCATATCTGCCCGGAGTTGGGCCACCTCCTCTCGTACCACCCGGCCTAGGCGGTCTGAGAGGGCCTCAATGTCCGTTTTCATTAGGAGGTTGGGCAGTATCTCCCTCCATCCCTCCTCCTGCTGCATCTGGGGTTCTGAGGCTGCAGATAAGGCTGGTGAGTGCCTGGCCGGGGTGGATGGAGTGGAGTCCGGCGCTTGGTTTGCGGCCTCCATTTCCGGCTGCGGGGAGTGCGCGCGAGTAGCGGGTTGCATGTAGGACCTGATTGTGTGGTCCCCTCCGGGACCCGCGGGCCTCGGGGTGCCTCCGGTGTCGGTGAGCTTCCTTGTGCGTCCCATTTGGTGTGTGCTGCAAGCGGGTTGAGCTGGTTGGTGCGGTTTCGGTGCGGGTGCCACGAGGAGCTCCGGGTTCACACTGCCATCTTGGTCGGCTGCCGGACACGCCCCCCCCCTGTTGTGTTTTGCCATGTCTCGTTATATCTATTTAGGTCCATACCTTTTAGACTAGTCAAGGATAGGATTTTACAGTTTCAAAGTTTATTTTCAAACTTTATTTAGGCAAATAAACGCCCAAGAATTTCTCAGAAGATCCTACAAAAAAATTATTATAAAGGTGGCATTTCATTTCCAGACATCGCACAGTTACATCAAACATGTCTAACTGTGAATGTAATGATATGGAATAAACAAAATATTCAAAGAAATGTCTGGTTCCAGAAAGAGCAAGAAAGTTATCTATACGTTAATTTAAACATTGTATGCTGGTTAAACTTAGATTTAAGGAAACAAGGAAATATTCTAAATACATATGCTAGAAGTTTTGAAAATGTTGAAAATTTAACTTAACCTTTCAGAATCCATTCTTATACAAGCCCCATTAGAAATACTGCGATATGACATGTTAGATATGGATCTGTACAATTGAAGAGTACGTGGGATAAATACATTTGCAGATCTTTTTGATAATAAAACATGTTTAGTTTTCCAGATTTACAAGATAAATATAATTTATCCTATAGCGAAACTTTTCGTTACCCAAGGATTAAATATTTCTTAAACTCAAAACAGGTTATATTCGAACACCCCATATTTGACTTTCTAGAGAGAAGGTACAAAGGGCCTAATAACCAGATCTTCTAAACTTTTACAAGAGGGGGAAGTTGTGGAAAAAATATTACCAAAAGTGAAATGGGAAAAGGATCTTAATATAAACCATACCCCATATGAATGATACCGTACCACCATTCAATTAAAAAAAAATACATTATAAATCTTTGCTAGAACTTCATTTAACCCCTTAAGGACACATGACATGTGTGACATGTCATGATTCCCTTTTATTCCAGAAGTTTGGTCCTTAAGGGGTTAAAGATCTTGGTTGGTATTTGTTTCCTTCTAAATTATATAAAATGAATGAAGCATACTCACCAATATGTTGGAGATGCCATAAAGAGACTGGTACAATATTTCATATTTGGTTTACCTGTGAGATACTAAATGATATTAGGATGTGTATATCTTCTTTGATTTTAGAATTAACTCAAGAGATAATAATTCTCACACCTCCGTTATTTTTATTTAATTTCGATTTTCCATTAATGGAAAATTTTTTTAAATATTTAATCACACATATTCTATATGCTATGATGATTACCGTAGCTTGTCACTGGAAATCCACTATGGCAAGAAATTCTAAATCAAATAGAATATCAGCATATAATGGAATGTAACTTTACTAATACATCAGGTAAATCTGATTCATACCAAGATTTTTTTGGCAATGCTGATAATAAAATAAAATAAACTTGCAAGATCTGGTTGGGTACTATGCCGACATCCTAGGCTTACTTGCAGTGACTACATTTATTAACAGTACGTAAGTAACTGCAAGCATACCTCCTAAACTTTCAAATGGATTATGAAAGACACTTTAATTTTGACCAGAGGCAGGGCTGTTCTAAGAAAATTTAGATGACTTACTAATACAGATTCATGGAACTAAAATGTAATTTAGAACAAGAACAATGCATCATAATTACACAGACTGATTGCGAAACATATTTATTGTAGTTTAGATACATTACTGGTAGTATTATTGCTGTGGAGCTCTGTTATACACTCAGACACACCAACAATATGGATCTCCTAGACAAGAGGGACATTAGGATAGAAACGAGAGGCAGAGGGATTTGGGCCCAAAATAGGGATTGGCCTGCCAAATAGTGACACTTGGGGGGCATGCTGCACGTCTCTTCAGAAACAGATTTTATCATCGAAAATGTGAGAAGGCAACTGGGACAATCCTAGTGAAGCTCAAACTGTACTGGAAATAGCAGGAGGGACAGAAACGCTATCCATCCTGTACTTGTAACATCTAAGTCAGAACGATGATATACTGATGTGATTAAAGCAGAGTAGAAAGGGATTACCGTGTGCTATGTGTGAGAAACTATCAGCATTTTGTTCCAGGAACCTCAAAAGTACTTGAAACAAGTTCCGTGCTCTGAAGTAACCATGATTTATACACTCAGTGGTTATTTATTTTAATATAGCAAAATCTTAATGAGTTTCTTTTTTACCTCTTTATTACAACTACCGCTGACTATAACTAGTACAGGTAGATCTCTGACAGACACTGGAGTCACAGCATTTGTCAGAGTTTATGGTTGTACTTTATATCCCATTATATTTAAAAGACCGCTGTCATTAGGCTTTGAAGGTAGTGGTGGTTTTACATTATAAGTGGGTTAACAGGGTCAATGTAGAAATAGAGGAGTAAAAAACAAAAGCAAATCTGGCTGTATTTACTTGCCTTAATTTTGTAATTGAATACAAATTGAAAAACGATGCATATTTACGGTACTTTGTAATATGTATAGTTTATCAGTGTGTATTCAACTGGTACTGTGTATGTATTATAAGTATGTGTCAGGTGTTGGGGACTGACCACCATGATGGATGGTCATTCCTTGACCGTGAAAAACATCTGACCAAGTGGAGTAATAATTCCTATTTTGTTTGGGTTTACTGCTGATAGGACCTACCTGCGATCTTGGTGAGGGGGGCTGCTAAACCCTTGCAGAAAAACAGATTTTTCTAACTGTGAGTTTGTTCTCAGGACTCCCATTTCCCTTCCTCCTTCTAACATCACTTAGAATTGGAATTGGTTGACTATCCAGTTTATGAAGCACAGTTGCTAGTATTAGACAATTAGTAGATATTCCCTCACCTGTCGCATGGCGGGTGGGGGAATAAGGGAGTTTGATACATCACTTCTAGGAATATAGGGGTCATACTGACCCTCGTAGGTTTTTATTTATTTATTTTACTTTATTATTGTTCATTCAAGCTAAGTCAGGCCTAAATTGCAAATTCCAGACATTGTTAAATATTGTGAACAATGTCTGGATTTTGCCATCCGAATGGTCCTGTATGTAGCTGGATGGTTTTACCCTATTCGGTACAGGGCCGTTCGGACTTGTATGTAAGATGTTCCCTAAGACATTTTCTAAAGTTTCACTTTTACAATGACCATCAAAGCTGTCCAATGATAATGCCAATGACAGGTTGTGAATACAAGCCTAAGCCTCCTGGCACTCACAGCCTATTAATTCAACATTTGGAATGATTTGAATGCATAATGCAGATGTGGAAATTTTGCATTATCTTGACAGAACAGGGGTACAGGCTTTATGTATAGGAAGAGTCTTTGGTTTTGTTATGCCAAAAACCCAGGGGGACTGAACCCAAAGACCTTGCACTATAAGTACTAGAATAAACTGTAATAATACAATAATCCATGATCGTACAATACGCTGCAGTGGTTACGGTGCTTAGAATGTTTATTTAACTTGACACATGTTAAGTACAATTTTAGAAAATATTAAATAAAATTTAGCTGGTAAAATATAAAAAGCATTTAGGTTTGGTTTGTTTGATGCTTAAAATTGATTCTCTTTATTAGAGTAGTGAATATCAATGAATGTCATCCTTTTATTAAAAAAAAATTAAAATTAAAATTCACTGGTTGCTCAACCTAATGAAATGCATTGTGCACATTTGAAGGTATTATGTTACTTTATGTCACCCTCATCTCTAATGCTGTGTTTGGGTTATCTAAATATTCTAGAAATGTTATATTACGTATAAAGCACCAAATATTGACTAGAATAGGTAGAATACAATTAATAAATCTGAACCCAAATAACATTTGGCCATCATGCAGATGAGTTTTCTAGCAATAATCTTATACTAATCAGTTGTCACGGCTTTGTGAAGACGTCAGGCAGTTTTACATTGCATTGATGCACCCTTAAATTAGTACATGAGTTTTTCTTATTCTTTGGTTTCGTTGTTGTCACATTATGTTCTTCATAATATTCTTAGTAGCAAGCATAGTCATTTGCTTCTACTTACTATTTACTCACATGATTAGGTTGTTCCAGAAGCTTTCTGTGGTAGATTTTGAAATCAGCAACCTGAAACTAAGTGACCTTTATGAGAAAAGGCTAACGGAGGCATGGCTGGGGGCTGGTCACTGACGAGGCACATCATGGGGTTGCTTCACCAAATATTTACTATACGAAAACATGAGAAGATTAGTCATCTCCACAGAAAGAAATATCCTGAAGCCTTTAGTGCTGAAATCCATTTGACACTATGACAAGTAGGGGCAGCTGTGAGCTGCAGCTGTTCGGTTACTGTCCGGGGGTTATGTGTGTGTATCCATGTTTGTGTTCATGACCAGATCACTTTCAGTACCCTGGTGAAAAGCCAAAGTGGGAAGACGGCAGAATGATTTTGGAATATGGTTGTTGACATATGCTTGTCTGAAAAGTCAAATGGCCTTTGCCAACAGGTAATCACATGAATGCTCCACATGCTTGATTTGGTCTTGTTTGCTTTTAATAAATAATATATATATATTCAAAGACTGTAAGCTCGTTTGACCTTTTTTACTTCTTGTTAACATTTTGCACGTCATTTACTTTATGTCAAATCCTTTCTATAATTCTAAAATTCTTCGGCATATGTTTATGCTGTATAAATGCTTAGAATAAATGTGTGTGTGTGTGTGTGTGTGTGTATATATATATATAGAGAGAGAGAGAGAGAGAGCGGGAGCGCTAAAATAACTGTAACTGTAATTCCTACTATTGTCCAGCAGCACAAGGACATATATGCCCCACTAGTACCCACTAGTACCAGCTAAGACCTCCCTTTAACCCCTACACAAAACTACACTACTCTAAAACTAATGCTCAATACTACCATAGCCCTAACTTCAACCCTAAAGCACTAAACCTTGTAATATAAAAAAAACAAAAGGGCCAAGCTGGCATGCTGTGAACAGAAGAACAGCGCTGCCCATATGCTCCCAGACGTAACTGCCTCTTCAAAGGTGATTATACGGAAAGGGCACTTTTTTTCCAAACTCCAAATTTTGGTACCTGTGTCAAAGGTGAAGACCACTTCTCCAAGGGGCCCACAATATGAAATAATAAAAAATATGACTTCAGCACTTGGTAGTCATAGGTGCAATATAGGTTTATTCACCCATCCTACAGGGCAGGCAATATAGTAGGTTTTTTTTGTACCCCTCCTGCTGCAGTGAGGGGGAGTGATTTCAGTGGAAGGGGATGACATCACCGGGAGAACTTGGCCTCAGGTGCTGGATCAAAGAAGAGATTATTTCCTTCTTTCCTTCTTTTTTTTTTTTTTTTTTCACTGTAGAAAAACCTTACCATGTCAGTGAGGCTTACTACAGCTAAAAAATGTTTTTTATTAAAAGTTTGTTTTTGGCTATAGTAACCCTTTAAGGCAGGGGTCCTCAAACTCCGTCCCCCCAGATGTTGCTGAACTACAACTCCCATGATTCTTTGAATTACATAGATAGCCAGAGAATCATGGGAGTTGTAGTTCAGCAACATCTGGGGGGGGGTGGAGTTTGAGGACCCCTGCTTTAAGGTAAGGGACTCCAGCCTCAGTAAAATAAAGTTGTTTTGAAGGAAAAGACTCTCTCTATGAGGAATAATGTGGCAAGTCTCAGGTGTTACAAAGCTGCAAATTTTGTTTTTATTCCCAATTTATAACGTTTTCACATGCCTGTCATTTGGTATATGTTGGATAGATATATTTTTCTGTATCAGTAGTCAGACATTAAAGTAATGTCATAGACTTTTAAAATACCCCAAAATAAATATGGATGGTTGTGTTGTCTAGTTGTTGTGTTATCTCTATTCATGTGGAATTTCGCTCACCTTTAGCCTATTTTTCTCATGGGTTATGTTGTGGAAATACAGTAATTAGAATCTTCCCTAGCTTACTATCGCATTGTTAATGCTAAGAAGATTAATCATGTTTCGCAGTTTGATCCACATTTTTTTCAAACACAATAACAATTTTTCCATCATCAACACTAAAAGATTCATTCTTTTTCCATTCTCGTCTACAGTCTGATAATTAATGCATTGGACTAGATTTGTGCAGGGGAGAGATTAATTTGGTTGTAATACAAATAATAAACTTGTGATACTTAGTACATTACCATTGCCAGCCACACATTGTATACAATGAATACAATCAATGACAGAAACCTTGGACCTTAAAAAGGAATCTTCAGTAATCTAAAGTAAATCAGCCTCCAGGCAACTGTTGCATTTCACTTCTTTTCTGACATTGTAATAATAATTTTTCTAGTGATATTTAAGCTTGATAATGCTATGAGATAATGTGACAAGGTAACTTCAGCATTTGTTTGGCATTGTTTTTAGTGACGATGAAATGAGGTCACAGTTTGCAAATAAATAACAAAGTACATATTTGCATGGTTTAGATGCTTGAATAAATACTACTTCATATTATATCATATATAATGTTAAAATAAACATTTCAGAATCTGTTTAAAACCTAACCAGACCATTACATATGTTAGCTTTGTGATAAGTACTGGGTTGTAATAGGCAAACACCTACATATTTTTTATAAGACATATAAGAGAAAAAGTAGTATATTAGCAGACAATATACAGTAGCAAATATTCTGGTGAACTGAGGGTTTTGTGTATATAAAAATGGTGATGTAGTTATCAGCATATACAGTTGCTTGCATTATAAGGTTAGAAGGCTCTCACCCCTGTCTTGGACGAGAGGCCGGTGATGGGAGAGACTAGCGGAGGCGACATGTGGTACCTGCCGGGATGCAGGCGGTGCTGCGGAGGTGCAGAAGGCAGCTTGGCCTGCGGACTTTACGGGAGGGGGGTCTGGAGGACTGACAAGGCCTTTGAGTGCTAAAAGTGCTGCTGCCTATTCGCAGGGGACAGTGTTGGCCGGCTATGGGCACAGGAGCATTGGATCCATGCCTTGTCTGCTGCACAACATCGACAGTCCTCTAACAATGCAATATCGGATGTCTCTCCTGCAAATATTTTTTATTTTTTCTTTCTCATCTTGCAACATACGTCTGCGAGAGGTGGAGACTAGACTAGGCTGCTTTGACTGAAAGTTAATGCTCTGTTTTTTTATATATATATATTTTTTTTTTTGTTTTGTTTTTTATTTTAGCTTTGACTTACTATCTCTCATAAATACTAGTATACTGGCATATATGTTTGCCTTCATCCATAGAGGCTATACAATCTGTGTATTATTAATGTGTATCTAGGCTTAGCATTTTTACTGTTATATCTCTGTTTTGTTTTTTAATGTGAGAGCAGAATTGGTGTTATTGTAAGAATTTTTTTTCTAATCTATGTACCTTTCGAACCTATAAACTTTGAATGACAAAACTGGGGACGACTGTCAACTTTGATCTTTGTGTGACATATTTCACTTGAGGTTTCAACATCATCAGTATATTAGTGATAGTTATCGTCTACCTGTCTCCATATTGTTGTTGTTGTATTTTTTTTTTGTTTTTTTTAAACCCTCTGAATATAAATATATTTGGCTGTCTTTCCTATTTGTTATACACAAGTAATTGTCAAGATATTCTACCAAAGAGTAACCAACCACAACTATAGTATTACTCAAGTGTTCTTTAATGTGTTTCAACGGTGGAGATGGGATTGTGGAATGTGACTTCACATACAAATAGGCAACACTGTGAGTTACAGCTGGGATGTCCAAACTTGCCATAATCATGACTGATGGTATTTTTGTTTTATGTGTTTCTTTTGCTCAGGTGGGAGATAATGAGTTCTTCGGAATGCAAGCCTCGGCTCAGTCAGTGTATTGCAGAATCATGGTCAAGCTACAGTGCATTTCTGCAGGAACTATCTCACTTTAAGCAGCACAATCCTGGCAAGGTATGTTGGAAAGCATAGTGAATATCTTCTTGTTGTTGTTTTGTACATAGGATATAATAATATACAGTCTTTAATAACCAATAACAGCAAATCTTGACCAAAACTATTCAGAACCATGGTGCATTGGATAGCAGATATAATCCAAGCATATATCATATTTAACCCCTTAAGGACACATGACATGAGTGATATGTCATGATTCCCTTTTATTCCAGAAGTTTGGTCCTTAAGGGGTTAAAGAGACTCTATAGTCACCAGAACCAATACAGAGTAATATAGTGGATCTGGTGTCTACTGCCCGTCCCTGCAAGCTCAGCAATGTAAACGCTGCCTTCTCATTGCTGTCTAGCAACACCTGTTGTGGCAGTCACTCAGGTGGTCACTAGAGGTGCTTCCTATTTCAGTGCTGCACAGTGTGCAGCATCTACGTTCACGATCTCCATGAACACCGAACACTCCCCATAGAATTTTATTAAATCTAGATTGCTATGTAACTATATAAAATGAATTATATGGACAAAAAAAACTTTACTAGTATTCCACGTCAGAAAACACTGGATAAAATAACTGCAGTAAACACTCAGCAATGTCACTATTATGGAGCTTCTTTAGTATCTCCATTATATAAATCTTGTAATATAATTACTTTACTAGAGATGCAGCCTGTAGTGACAATGAGACAACTTTTAAATTTGATTTCATGCTCCATACTGCAGGACTTAAAGGGATGTTAAAGCATCATAACCACTACACCCCACTGTAGTGGTTATGATGCCTGGAGTACCAAGGCCTGGTTTCCCGGTAATGGCAACAGTTTACCTCATTAACTCAGTCTTTGCTGGGCTCTGATGCTCCCTTGTGGTCCAGTCCCACGCGTCCGGCTTCTGCAGAGCCCCGGAAGGCCCAACTATCACCATTCATTGGTTGAGAGTGTCAGCTGCCTGCTCTCAGCCAATGTGTGACGTTCTGGGAAATGAAAGTTGCACAGAATTGACAGCTAGCCTGGAACTCATCTTCCAGGCTGGCTGATGACACCCCAATGACGCTGACCAAGGTGGAGTTATTGCCCCGACAGCTAAGGGTCTGTGTAACTGCAGAATTTCAAACAAAATGCTACACATAAAAATTCCATCCACTGTGATCCCTTTAAATCACTGAAGTGGTCATGGTGCTTTGAGTAACTCTTTAAAAGCAAAGAGACAATGAAGTAACACATATTACAGTGTAGTTTACAGGTGGCAGTCAGGCTTAATGAAGAATAAAAGCTTTTACTTTAAGAATATATTTATGTTGTTAAAATCCTACAGCATTGCCATATTGGCTGCATGACTACATCATATGGGTAAATGAATTGCTGGCATCTGAAGTGATGCATGATTTACAGCATGACATTAAATACATACTAGGTTCCATTAATTTTATATATATATATATATATATATATATATATATAAAATTAAATTGACTTTCTCACCCCTCCGGTTTTATTTGATGTATTCCTCATTCTCAGTTTCCTCTACTAGCGGCTTAAGAGTCTGAGGGTTCTGCGCAGTATCTTAGTTGTTCATAAAACTGACATCTTCAGGACATGTAGGATGTCCCTCCTGGAATCTGCTAAAGCCACTCTCCCACGTTAGGGGTGAAAGTCCTGTGTGATCACAACTGGGGAAGAAATTTGGGGGGAAGGGAAAGTGCAGGAGAGAGGTGGATAAATAAGTCACCCAATGCTTAAAAAAAATATCTGCTATGTATTTGCAGTGAAGTTATTAGGAGATGAATTCCTCAACTGCTATAACTGTTAAGGAGCAATGATTGATTAATTCCATAAAAAAAAGCAAGCCTTCAAAGATTTTTATCAAAATATAACATCATCTAACAATGACAGGGTTTTATAAATCTGGTAATGGTAAACAAGGAGACATTCCATTCTGACATAGGGTCTTTAGGGCCAATGATAACATGAAATATCATTGGTCTTTAAGGGATTATGTAAATTTAAAAAAAAACTGAAAAAAGGTCCTAGACTTAAAGAAAATGAACCTGAAATTGTTGAAAAATCTCTTATGGGATCACGTATATTGAAATAAATAGACCATAGATTCTAAAATGAAAATTAAAAGATTTATTATTTACATACTACAAATATGATAGTGTTGTAGTATGTAAATAATATATCTTTCTTTTTTTTTTTTTTTTTTTTTTTTTTTTTTTTGTCAATCTTTCTTTTATTGAGGCAAGGGTTAAATGGGGTACAGAAGGAAGAGGAGGGGATGCATAGCAAAAATACATAGTGGGATCATTGTAGCACAGTAATACATCTCCTACGCTTAGGGGCCTCATTATTTTTTATTAAGTACGCTTTCCATATAGTTAAGATCAGGCGTAAAATAGTAGTGAGAAAGGTAGCTTAGGGCTTTACGGTGATACCGTCAACAATAAAGTAAAGAGGAACAAGCGTGTAACTGGTGAGTAACATATGGCATACAATCTATGCGTAGTATGGCAAGGAAACAACAGAGGTAAACAGGCTATGGGGCCCTCGTCCTAGCTAAACAGGTATTCTGAGCTGGTGGCAGGCTGGTCAGGCATGGATCATTACTACACAGGTTTATGTATATCTACAGAGTAGAAGGAGAGGCCTAGACAATCAGGCTGAACAAATAGAAAAGGTGACCTAAGACTGTTTTGGTTGCATGCATCGTTCAACAATTGGTACAGGCTATATACTAAAGGTATTTTCGATATACAAATATATTTAGTCAGTGCTGGAGGTCTAGTCTAGGTATTGTATACTGGTAAACGAGAGCTTAAGACTCATTAGTATTATGGTCAGTGTGTATCTGTTGTTAATATGTAAAAGAAGGTAAACACTGCATGTTTAAGCACCATACTGCCAATAAGTCTATAAATGAGGTATTGTCCGAGAGAGTCCAGTCTTGCCTCCCCTGTGAGGTCAGCAGGAGTAGCGTACATACAGTTCGATATGCTCAGCCTATGCCGGCTCTGAGTGCTGGCTGGACGGGTCTGGTTTCGTGTTCGGGATGGTGCCTTAGTGAGTCGTATAATATATCTTTCAATTGTAAGTTTAGAATCTATGGTCCATTTATTTCAATATACGTGATCCCATAAGAGATTTTCCAACAATTTCCGGTTTCTTTTCTTTAAGTTTATGACCTTTTTTTTCTGGTTATAAAACCTAGGGTTAGGCCCTTCAGTTGGTTAATCATCCCACTATGAGACCTCCTTTTCGTTTCTACTTGTGAAATTCTCAAAAAAACTGTTTTATTCAACAACAAAAATCTGATCAAATGACCAGGTTTTTCTGGCATAGACTTACGCGAATACATTGACAAGTTTCTTAAACCTTACATCACTAGGGTCAAGTTACACTTGAAAGAGAAAACAAGTATTATCAAGGACCTAGCTTATTTTCAACGGTCTGCAAACTCTTTTTTTTTTTTTTGTAGCGGCAGACGTTACATCACTGTACACTGTAATAGAACATAGACAAGTCTGTAAACCTGTTCACAATGCACTAAAGGACATCAAAGATCTTGATGACCTCCAAATACAGTTCATACCGAAAGGGTTTCTATTAATTCTTACCAATATCTATTTCTGGTTTGAATATAAATACTATCTACAGAAAAGGGCATGGCTATGGGGACAAAATTTGACCCTCAATTTATTCATAGGGGATTGGTAATCAACATGAATGGAATACAAATATTCAAATCTTCTTCATTTGATAAGGAGAACAAAATACTTTGGAGGAACCAGAATACATGGGGGACACATCTAAATACAATATGCAGCCAATAATCAGTGGAATTCTTGAGTCTAAGAATATAAACAGAAAGGGGGACATAAAAACCTAAAACTTTCAATAGGTTTATTCTGAAGGACAGCTGCCACTATTTTGCTTGGTTAGAAATGTCCCCTCTAATGAATTAAAAAGATTATTGTGCAATTGTAAGATGTAAAAATATATAACGAAGAAGCAGAAATCATCAAAAAAAAAAATTATAGAGAAAAACTGTGATAAAAAGGAACTGTTGACAGCCCAGCAAGTGGTAGAAAAGCTGGACAGGTCAACGTATTGAGAAACAAAGTCAAGGTAGTATTATGAAACGACAAGAAAGAGAGCATCCCCCTATAATTTTAGACTACAGCAGAGAACATTTTCAACTGAAGAAAATTGTTAGAAAGCATTAACACTTGCTCAATAAAACATAGTCCTGTAGAGTCATCTATTACCTGAAAAGCCTTGAATTATTTCATAGGGGCACCAAACATTAAACAAAAGTTGGTGAGAAGCAACAGAGATTCAGTAAGCATATACTCTGCTCCCCTAAACAATCCACAAAAGGGCCTATTTGCTTGTAATCAATGTGTAGCATGTAGAAACAGTAAAAAGAAACCATACAATAGGGTATGTGAAATTACATCTATTTGCTCAAATAAATTGTTACAAATAAAAGATTTCCTTGCATGTAACAGCCCTAATGTGATATATGTATTGCAATACCCTTGCGGGTTGCAATATGTTGGAGGAGCCATGAGGAAAATATCAATCCAAGAAATCTAAAGGAGATTCCTGCAACATATAGTCTAAACTAACTCCGCAACAGTACACAACACGGATGTAAGCATATTAGAATTTGGTGCGATTTGTCATGTCTAGAAACACTGAAGAGAAGGGGACCACATTAAAGAACTTGGGAATAAACAAACAAGGTGGATTTATTTATTAGATACCTTGAACCCTGATGGTTTACATGCAGATTTAAAAAATATATATATTCGTTTTTTAACATAGTCTTGGCAACGTGTAGAAAGGAGTACAAGAAGCAACTAAGCATTTTTTCTCTTTTTCTCTCTCTGTCTCTTTCTTCTTTTCCATATTACAATTATTATGGTATGCCGCCCTAAACAAGGTTACCTATATATCTCAGATGTAATTATTGTGAAATTATTCATCCCCCATTGAAAATCAGGTTTAATCATATTAAGGCTGGAGAAGTCATTATAAATTGCGTTTTCAGTTTCATTTGGGGAAACCACTTGAAGCATTGGTTGTGTTGAGCTATTTCAATTACTTTTGTTTGATGTGTTTATTGCAAATAGCTGAAAGTCTGTACATGTTGACAATAAATCTGATTTTCAGTGGGGGTTGAATAATTTTGATTACAACTATATATAAGTATGTCAACTTTTGAACCCATAAAGTATTTGTAATTTTCAGTATGGGCAGATAAGAAACCACTAGTTAAAGGGATCCTATATTGCCAGGAACACTAACCCATTTTCCTGGCACTATAGACTTTTGGAGTGCCCCCCTCCCTCGGAGTCCCCCTCCCTCGCGCTGAAGGGGTTAAAATCCCTTCAGCCACTTACCTTAATCCAGCGCCGGGCGTCATCGGCGTTAGTGACCTCTCCTCCCCGCCTATGTCTGCTCCTGAGTGCAGCCGAATGCGCATGGGCGGCCAGAGGTGCGCATGCATTCAAACCCACCCATAGGAAAGCATTACTCAATGCTTTCCTGTGGGGATCTTTATTGATAACCGATTCTGGGTTTTCAAACTATAGCGTTCACTTATTTTAATAGTAGTTTATTATTACCAGATTAAAACTTTAGTTTCTTTATAATTATGCTCTTTGTTTTAGCAATTTCTGCTACATCAGAAGTTAGGTGGGTGTTACAATGACAACCTGTTTAATAAGAATAAATTTAAAATATATGCAAATTAGTGAGTTTTAGAAATAAGGGTGTGTTAGGCTCCTAATAAGTTATGAACAATTTAAATACAGATTTTTTTGCGATCATAAGGGTTACTATGGAAACCTGACATCCTGTAATATAGGACCGCAATAAGCTGTTTCTAAGAAGCAAACATTTCATTAAAGTACAGTTCCAGGTGCATAAATATATGTCAAACATAAGTAATCTTGCAGAGATTTTAAACTGGTACCTACCATTGGAAATACCGTTGTAGGTGCGGGTTGCCATGGAAACCCAAATATAAAACTGGTCCATTTCTCTAATCTAGTGTGTAATTATAACTAAAATTAACAATATATTTTATCTATCAATGCAACCTGTAAAACGTTAGTGTGGGTTACTATTGAAACACGAATATAAACATGTAACTAACCCATTTTTCTAACTTAGTCTGCAATAACAACACAAATTCACCTGCTAATTTAACCTAATTACAAGAAACAATAACTATTTGTAGGGTTTTTTAAACACAGATGTATATACTGTCTCTCAGTGACTGCACACTTAATGTCTCTGGTTAGCTTTACATTCAGAGAGACTAACAAAAACACTATGAACCACTGATAAAGCCAAATGTATGGTGAAACTCAGTTGTGGACATCGTTTTTAGTTTAAGACATCAGCTAAAACCTCGACCATTACTAGTATACTGAGCCTGACAATATCATTATCGGGAAGATTTCTCGTATTGCTACAAGTACTCTGCAACAGACAGGATGCCAAACGCGGCATTGTTAAAACAAGAACCTCCCTAAGATATGTCATGCTCGTAAAATTTTTAGCAAATGTGAGAGTCCAACTTGTTACTATCTTTATATTACATTTGATTGATTTTACACTTTTTTACCCTATGAGTCATTTCTATTGTCTCTCCCCGCCCTTTTTTCTTTTTGAATTCACATGTATCTGTTCAAGTACAAATAGATTTTCTGCATCAAAGACTGGAATTAATTGTACTAGTGTAAACCTTAAAAAGACTTTCAATTTAAAGTGTATCTGTAACTATACATAGGAAGTCTTTTTATAATGTTTTCCAATCTCCAATATACCGCTGTACATCACCTATAAATTAGACTTCAAATAAGGCTTAATTGTCTATTTTAGGGCTGGGGAACCTGCGTTTATTGTTAGTTGAAGATTAGGAATTGTGATTCTAACTAACTGCTTGGGTACTGCCTGTTGATATAATTTAATCCTGAGGTAAAGTATTGCATGATTCACGGAATGAAGTTAAATGCTAGTAAAGAATTCCGTAGCCCATTTTCTACTTCCTGCACTGTGTCCCAGAGGTTCCACAGGATGGGTCACCCTTTGTCGTACTACACACGTTCCACATGCTCTCTAATAATTAGGATACAGTTAATTAAGTTCAGTTATTAGCATTGCGTTGCCAAATAGTTAATTAATTAGCACCTACCAGTTTCAAGTGTCCTAGATAAGTCATTTTAATAAGCAAGTTCAGATGAAATTTGATGCACTTGGCAACGTGTTAAGACTTAGATGTTATTTTCAAGCTATGTGTTCATGCACATATTTCCATAGTTTGCTACAATGGCTACACCCATTCAAATACAGTTGGAGAAATTTCTTAGACTATTGTTGACTCGTCTCTATATTGGTACCTAATAGAGTTCATGGGTTATTTGCTCATAGTGTCATTCACAAAAGTCAAAATGTGCTGTGTCAAATGGGGCATGCTGTGTATGGGCCCAATTAGACTGCAAAATGCAGACATTTTTTTACTATTTCACAATGTCCAGATCTTGCTAATCAGGTTTCAAACTAGCTATGTAGTTAAAAACTCTATTATTCGACCTACATTTAACACCACAAGATGACTGAAATCTGGACCTGGATGATTCAGATCCGGGCTCAAATTTAGAGAAGCCAAAATATTTACCTGCTGGCTGCCAGAGTTGCAAATAGTTTTTTTTTTGTTTTTTTTTAATCCCTCAGCGGTGCAAGTTTTAAACATGTGGTGATTGGCCAGAGCTTTTTAGCCAGCCATCAATAAAAAATAAATAAATAAATAAATTCTAGGAGGGATTAAAATGACTATAAAATAAAAAACTATTTATTAGGCAGCCACTGTAGAATAACAGGGTATCTAATCCAGTTCTGGGCTTTCTGTCCTGCTACATTGGCTATAATTTTCAGTTGTGCATTGGGAAGGGAATATAAATTATATAATGGTAGGTAACAGATCACTCTTTACCCACCAGCCCCCAAATGTGGTGAGCAGGAGGGGGCTATAAATAAATGGGACATACTAATGCCCCCCTCTGCCCATGGAATATTCTTGTGGCAAGTCTCGAGAGAAGTGAGAATTGCCTGTCTGAGCGCTCTGATTTATTGGCTTGTAAGCCAACCAATCACATGCTTTATAACTTCTTCAGCTTTGAAGCTCATTCCGTTCAGAGCTGTTGCAGGGCAAAGATGGATCTATTTTTATATTATTATTTTTATGCCAAGTTATTATTGTTTTGGATGTTTTCTGCAGATCTGGCGGAGGTTTTTTTGTTTGTTTTTTTTGCATTCATTATATGGCTTTTAATTTGCATTGCATTATTATGGCTTTGCATTGTATTATTATGGCTTTTAATTTGGCCATTATGGGTGATAGAGATAGAAGATTTAGAAGACAGAATACTTCTGATGGCAAGTATAATTTTTTATAGGTTTTAGTTGTATTACTTGCCGCTAGTTTATATTAATAGGGGTTTGGCTAGTCGCTTGGGGACCCCTAACTATTTAGGCGGGGAAATGGCACTAATTTGGGGGGTGGACAAGGGCATTTCCACCTTCCCTTGTATATTTTTTTTTGTATGCCCCAACCACCACCCATGAGGGGGGCTGGGGAGGGAACATTGGGTCAACCAGTCCTTATAATATTTAATAGCCCCTACCTGTCGCACGTAGAAGAGCATTGGGACTGATGCACAACTTCTCATATGACAGCATCAAAAGCAGCATCAGTGCTTTCTTATGAGCTGCAATGTCATCATAATCTACTCGAGGTGTGTTTAAACATGCAATGTAAGCATATCAGTTTCTACAAACTAAAGTGTTTTACATTGCATGGTAAAACTACAGAACCACTGCACCCAGACCACTTCATTGAGATGAGAGTTCATTTGTGGCAACATGGATTTACATTCTAGCAGTCATGCCAGTTAGATTCAAAGATGACCTTCTAGAGTGGTGCTGGATATCCATAATAGTTATTAATAGTTATCAGAACAGACTTGATACTCTGAATTCATAAAGATCAAAGCTATAGAGACAACATAATAGCAACTTAGAGCATCATTTTGCAAACACAGTAAGTTATGGAGAATTTTAAACAGTATTTTCTAAATGGATAATTTCTGTGTCTCATCTATTTGGACCTTTGCAAAGTTTGCTCTCTGAGGGGAGCAGTGTGGGATGAGAGGGAATGAAAAAGAAACATGGTATCATTGAGAAACTATTCTGTGATTAGGAGCTGATATTACCTGACGTTAGCACACTGGGAGTCCCCTTTTTATGTGAGCCTTATGATCTGTTTTTTGAAATCACACAGTGACTTGTGTAAACTATCACCAATTAGATTAGACACTATAACACAACTTGTGTTTGTTTCCACAGTTCTGCCTAGTAGTTTGTAGCATCTGCACTTTCTTCACCATATTGGGAAGCTACATTCCTGGAGTTGTCCTCTCTTATTTGATATGTAAGTACTCAAATATTATAATTTATACATTAAATATTAAATTTTGTTGTTATTAATGCCTGTAAGTGCATTGTCATGTATGATGCATTTAGCATATTACAGCAACACTTTCACCATCTTTGGACCTTGCAGAATTTGCCAACTGTGCCATCTCCGCTAGGGGCTTGGTGGCCGGGGGTTGGTCAGAGAAAAGTGAGTTTTACTTACCTGAACCTGTCCCTCGAGGGCGATGTCATCTTCTACCGATGGGCCCTCTTCAGCTCATGGCACTTTGCATACACGAGAGTCCAGCATTGAGGCCCAGGGAGGATCCTTCATAGATAAAGCCAATTGCCTGCAGCCATCACAGAGTTGTCCCTTTGTCTCATTATATCTTTTGACTCGGTTGGAATTTCAATGAGATTTCAAAAGTGTCACTGCCACTTCAACGACTGCATAAACACAAGCTTGTGATCAATATTATTTGTGAGAAAGCAATTATCAGATTATAACTGTATTTATTGTTGCATCTCATTACACCTTAAATCACAGGCACTTTGGAATGTGTTGCTGCTTATGGGACACTATAGGCACCATTCAGCTCACTGAAGTGGTCTGGGTGCTCTGTCCCAGTCTCCTTAACCCTGCAATGGTAATTATTGTAGTTAGTTTCTGAGAAACTGCAATTACTGCCTTGGAAGGTTAACTCCACCACTGGTAGCTTCCCACTTCTGAGTAGTTAGACGGCTTTTGGTCTTTTAATTTCCCTTTAAGTTTACTGCCTCCATATAATACATTCACAGTTCATTGTAATTGGAGAAAAAGATTCCTGATGCAAAATGCACAGGCTGAGTACTACTACAATATATAGTAATTAAAATAATTAGATTTGAGTGTGGTTCCAAATTTTGTATTATATGCTTAAGAAAGTTGTCACCAATTGTGTATTAAGAGGTATTTTACACAGTTTAGTTTGTACCCATACATTTCCATGTATTCATTAATAAAGTATAGTAAGGGGGGGGGGGCGTTGCCTTGAGAGACCAAGCAGACGTCTCCCTGAGAGGCTCCGTAACAGAAACGGAATAAACACAATTTTGGCTGCAAAATAGAGACTTACCCGACAGAAACTTCACCCCCCTACCAGAGAATACAATGGGGCGAAAGAATAAAAAGACTCAGCGCCCAGAGACCCCTCGCTTTCAAGATATCCGGCTCTCCTTTGAATGGCCCGTGCCGCGGCCGCAAACAAAGATGGCGCCCGAGGCCAGAGGGGAACAGGATATGTCGGGCGACTCCCCTGAGGAGGAAGAACCTCTCACGCCCCTCCAGGAAGGGAGATATATAAAAACTCCTGCTGGACCTCAGAAGAGTGTGGAAAACGGACCTTCAAGTGGTCCAGGCCAAGGTGGGGATAGTCCACAAAAAAGTGCAAGCTGTGGAGGCGAATGTGGCTGCCAGGGATACCCAGCTACAGGGGGCCAAGACACAAATAGAAGGCCTAGCCTCACAAGTACAGAGGCTAATCCGAACAGTGACAGCACTGGAAGCACGCCACAGGCGCAGGTACATAAACCTCAGAGGGATCCCTGAGACGATTGGAAACGAGAGGCTACTACACTTCACACAGAGCCTTATCGACACAATAGGAATCAGAGGAGGGTCTACCCCACAACAGATTACCTCTGTGTTCAGAGTCTGCAAGTCCACGGCGGCACCAGAGGGAGCTACCAGGGACGTCATAGCTGTGACACGTGATGTGCTAGTAAGAAACGCCATAATGAGCTTCTCTAGAACACAGGGGACTATACCCTTTGAGAGATGTAATGTGGCTATATATGGAGACATTCCGTTCTCAGTGCTGGTGGAAAAAATAAAATTGGCACCTCTGGCCAGGAAACTCAGAGACTGTTCTATGAAATATCGATGTGTAATGGAAGGGTTCCTTGAGGTGACCGTGACCGAGATACAGCCCACACCCTGACTTCAGCAGAGGACCCAGACGAGTTTTACAAGCACCTTGGCATGCAACCCCAGATCCTGCCAGAGACATCCTCCAGGCTGCATCAAGCGGGCGGATTGAAGACCAGCACCAACACGGTGCAGAGACTGACCAGGTTATCGGGAGGAACTGCCTCCTGGCGCTGAACCCCAGAGCACCACACACAATCCTGAACCCAAGTTGAAACCCACCCAGCCCAAATGAACAGGGATTGAACAACTCGTAGAGATGAATACCCTTAGCAATTAGACACCGACAGTTTTCCACTGATTTATCTCTGCATAATTGCCCTATGCTAGTGGTTGTTAAATGTTCGTATGTATATTACTTATAGTATGTATATATATATATATATATATATTGGATAAGTTGTGCATTAATCACAATAACTCAATAAAATACAATTTAAAAAAAAATAGGATAGTAAGTGGAAAAACATCTCTGGAACAAGAAAAATATTATTCATTCACTAAAGTGAAAAGTGTATGTAATTCCAAGTGAATTTCAAATTTAAGGCCAAAATAGCAGAACTGGAAAAAATTGCAAAGTCAGCTATGCTTCCAGTTTGTCTACTTTGGCCTTAAATTGAAAATTCAATTTGAATTCCTGCCAATTCTCACTGTCGTGAATAACCCTGAAAGTGAATTCAAATTCCTGGCCAGAATAGCCAAACTGAAAACAGCTGCGATTTTTCCAGTTTGGCTAGTGTGGCCTGACAGTTTACAAGTTATAATCCTGTTGCTGTTTATGTGAATCCTGAAACCTCTTTCTCTTTCTTTTTCCTCCAGTATTATGTGCCTTTTTGTGTCCCTTACTAAAATGCAATGACTTTGGACATAAAGCATGTAATAAAATGAAATCAGTTCTGCAGAAGCTGTACTTTGGAGTCAGTCAGTGGAAAAAAACAAGATCAAGTAAGTGTTTCTTGTACTGACCAAAAACAAAAACAATAAAATTCAGGGAAGTTAGAGTGACGCTCTAGACATCACAACCATTACAGTTTTTGAAGTGATTATGGTTTTTGTCAATGTTTCACTTATTTCACAGTATTTCACAGTATTTCAGGATGCCAGGCTTTTTTTGTGAATAATTACACACAAACTATTCAAATATTTAAAATTTGAAGCTAAGCAGAGGACTTAGTAAAAGGATAATCTATTACTTTATTTTCTCATAAACGCAACAGTATACTAGACAACACAAGATTGCCATTTTAGCGTTGACCTTTATCTAGTTGTACATTGCAATGGCTGGAGTATATACACCAAAGGTCAGCACGCTAAATTATAATTTCAGCTCTCGGCACAGAGGGTTATGTTATCCATGCATTATTGTCGATAAAGAGTTTATTCAAGTATTATAAACCCTAGAGCCCACTGTATTGGTTATCATGCTGGAATGGAGCAAACCATTGCGATAGGGGGGCTCGCCAGGCGCCGAGCTTACTTTTCTGTCAGGTTATGCGCATTCGGCTTCTCTCGATCACACTAGTCATTAATTGGCTAAGAGTGTCAACTGAGCGGACTGAGGCAATTAATGACCTGCTGTGAATGGATGCACAGAATTTACATTAGCTTTATGGTTTAACACCCTAATGATGCTGCAGGCAGTAATATAAAATGTCTCTGAATCTTCAAACTGAAACGCTTTACATACAGACTGCAAAAACCATTACCATTTTAAATAATTGAAGTGGTGCTTGGAATAACACTTAACACATTATTTGACTGAGAAAGTGCCGGGTGGCAATCCCTTGTCTATGCCTGAGATTGTTCAGAGTTACACTCCCAGGCAAATGCTGATATTTGTTGATACCCCAATGGTTCATTCATTCCTCTCCCACTTGTGAAATGTATGTTGGGAAAGGAGCTTCGAAGACATAAACAGCATGGTTCTGTTTTCTTAACTCCTCTCACAACTTCTTCTTATCACGAGAGGGACAGAATTAATCAAAGCAGCTGGTAATAGCAGGTGTTTCATGGGAGTGTGACCAATCTCAGCCATACTGAGGTATGTATGTCACAGTGTTGTCACAATGCCATTTTTAGTACTTTTGTGAATGGGCGTTCATTTGCAGCAAGGCAATATATAACACAGGAAGAAATCACTGACATTTTTATTAAATCACTGATATTTTACAGCATTTACATGTGATGGTTAATCATAACACTACAGATATTTGTGCGTCATGGAAAATGTGAAGGTTAACCATTGCTGTTTTACCAAGAGTTCTATAAATTTCATATATTTTTCTTCAGAAAAAGAAGCTAAAAAAAGCCCTGGAGATGACAGTGAATTGGATCTATCTGCGTTATGTCCTCAGGTGCTGTATTAATGACAATTCCATAAGTCCCTCTCTCTGTCGCATGAATTTATTTTATTTTATGAATTCTGAGTGTAGTGCCCTCGTAGCGTTATACACATATACCAGTCTGGAAAAGAAAAAAAATTCTAAATCTGTTTTGAGTTTATAAAGGGGTCCTCAGTCAGGGAATATGACATGTTGAAAGGCATTTAAAGGGGTATTCAGAGATAAAACTAGGATGTCACTGTTCCAGGAATCTAAAATACATTGTGAGGCTCAATTTCTATTGCTCACGATTTACTCTTCTGATTTTCTGTAGATTAATCCTGCAATGATGGCAAAGGAGCTTTCACTGTCTGACACAGAACCTTCAGAAGTGTCCTGGGACAACGGGACCTTCAACCTGTCAGAAGGATACACTCCGCAGACCGATACATCAGATGGTATGACATGAACAATGCTAGCAAATACATTCTCAGTCACTATTTTCTCTCTTAAGGTAGCAGTTGGGGAGGTGGGGACTTGTATGATGTGCTCCTACACAGCATGCATGTGTTATACATGTGTTCCCTATTAAGGGTTTATGTGTGTGGGATTTAGTGTGTTAAGTGTGTAAGAGTTTGGATTAATACCTCTCTGTCCTATTGGAGATTTTGCCTTTTGGCTGAAAATGGCAAGGTGCGTTGTTAGTGTGGGACTCGCCTAAGAGGTTTTGCCTTGATGTGGCAGGTGAGCTTACACTTTAATGGTCATTGGAATAATGCTAAATTTAAATGTGCATATGGTTTTTGGATAGTGCGCAAGTAACTTTTTTCTTAGTTTTTTTTCTTGTATGTGTCATATATGTACTTGCATGGGCATATAAGTAACTGTAACTTCTGCCCTTGTAGCTGCAGCATTATTGCCGGGAAGACATGGACAGGGGATCTACTTGGGTTTAGCATAGTTTGTTATGGTGGATTAAAGTGTCCATTTTAATAATTATCAGCATGAATTTAATGTGGTGTTATACCAGGGCTCAACAAATCCCAGGCACCAGGTCGCCATGGCACCAGGAGACTACAGTAAGGGGGGAAAGTATTTGATACCCTGCAGATTTTGACCATTTACTATTAAAATACACCAACCATTAACATTATAGACTGATCATTTCTTTGTCAGTGGATAAACTTTCAAAATCAGCAGGGGATCAAATACCATTTTCCCTCACTGTATAAGCTTCCTCCTCTGGCAGGTTCTCTCTTGCGAGCCCCAGATTTTAGAGCATTGCTGTGGATTACCACTGCAACACTTGCCACATATTGGAAGGGCTTGTGACAAAACCTTTCACCTGGCCGAGATAAAGGGTTCTCTGCAAGGTTCTCCAAATGTTGCGGAACTACAACTCCCTTGATTCTTTGAATGAAATAGCTAGATGATCTTGTAGTTCAGCAAAATCTGGAGCACGAGAGTTTCAACCAGACTACCAGGGAATGTTCAGTCCCTCTCCCTGGCCTGAGGTAAAAAGCAGGCTGGTAGGTAAAGCTTCAATAAAACAAACAAAGAAATGTATTATTAATAAAAAAAAATACATAAAACTGCTCCTTTCTCTCATCCCCAATAAAACACAGCCCATATCCTACAACACAGGAACACACAATGAATCCCTTACACACACTGCATCCACTATACACACACACACACTGCATGCATCCCTTGCACACACACGTTGCTTCCACTATACACACCACTGGAAAATCGAGGAATGTAGTATCCCCTCTCCCTGGCCAGAGATAAGAAGTAGGGAGGGTGGGCACATTTTTAAATAAAACAAAAACATATGAAAATATAAAGCAGCTGCCGTATCTCACCCCCCACAGAACACAGTCCCTGAACCCCTATCGTACCACACCAATTCTCACACAAACAAAGCACACAATATATCCCTTGCACACACATATACTCATCCACTCTATTCACACATACTTCATTGACTCTACACACACTGCATGCATCCTTTATACACACACACACACTGCATGTATCCCTTACACACACACACTGCATGCATCCCTTATATATACACACACTGCATATTTTACACACACATTGCATCCACTAAACAATCCTATAGACTGTGTCCACTATACTCACACACTGCATCCACTGTACACTTGTTGTAAACATCCAGTTGTTGCTACATTTATTCATCATCTGCATTAGGTTAATATTTATGACTTAAATGTTTTTTTTTGTCCTTTTACAATAGTAGAACATATACATTTTAGATATATAATACATGAACAGATGGGAATTTTCATCTTCTTTTCCTTATTTATGTTGCCATTTACCTATCCTCAGATTTTGACCGGAAAAGTGACCAGGATGAGATGTTTTCCAAAGACATGGCAGAATTTCCTTCACTGGAAAACGGCTCAGGATCAAACGATGATGACTTGAGCATAGGTCTACCTTCCAAACCAAAAAGCAAAGCTGAGAAGACCAGCAGAACAAGTAAAGAGAAATACTCTGCAGCAGCTCTTTCACTTCTGCTGAGTGATGAGCAACCCTTTCACCTAGTGAGTGGTGTGGCCAAGGAAGCTGTAACAGCTGCAGTTTCCGCACTTATAACGGACCAGTTACAATCAGCCTTGCTATCACAGCCTCCTCAAGTTGCCAGCTCCAGTGAAGATACTGATAATGAAGAAGCTGATGACTTTGAACTTCTGGATCAGTCAGAGCTGGAGGATATTGAGTCAGAACTGGAACATACACCAGACCAAGACCCAGTGGGCAAGAAGCCATCATCAGGATTTCTCTCCAGCCTTCTTGGAAGGCATTAACACATCCTCATGCGTGGGATGAAGGACAGAACATACATGACACACAAAAACAACAAATCAGAGAAACAAACACGCAGCTCAATAAAGTAGGGGAATTGTGTAAGCTGTTAGCTTTAAGTATTGCTTCTTTTAGAGTTTGTTGTTGCTGTACGCTCATGTGAACTGTACTGGTTACCTATCTGCTGTCTCACTGATTGTTTCCCCATTGAAGCCTTGTCGCATGGAGTTCAGTTATTGTGTATGTTCTCTGCACTTGCAGACATGAGCCTTAGAGGTTATATGTTTAAACAATATTAAGATATCTATTACTGCCTTTCTTTTATTCCCTCATCTGGAAAATGTTAAGGTTTACAAAACGACTTAGCCTTACTACCTAGAACAGTTTTAGTGGATAAGTCCATCTTTTCACAAAGTGTGAATGGAGAAGGTACAAATATAGAACCGTAGCAGCCAGTGTTAATATATTATTAGTAATGGAAGCTGGCTTAAAATCACTATCTGTCATTTTTCATAGGATAGGGCTGGGTGGATAGTGCATCGGGCAGGGCAATAAAGATGCTCTGCAGTCCAGTAACAGATATTTTCAATTAGTTTCTCCCAAAAAAAGTAAGATGTGGCCTTAGTCCTAAACTCATTTAATGAGTGAACCTATCAATACTTACGTAGAAACCATTTCAATGTTTAAGAGTTCTTAATCACATGATTGTTCACCAAACAGCTATATTTTTTTGAATGCTCAGGCACAACAATAATTGCACTTCCCACCAGTATGCATCATTCAACACTGCTAAAGGGAAGCCAATTACGTGAACACAGGAATGCCATAGGAACTGCTGTGATGAATCCACTTCCACGTACTGTAGCATATCAATACACATACTTACTGTGCAAGACACTTACAGTATCCAGTACCGAAAAGGGCTTCTGAGACCAAAGCCAGCGCTAGGTGGTGGTCTAATACCAAAAAAATATATTAACCAACAAACGTACTTCCCTATTGGAATGGTTGACTATTCACATTAAATGTGAAAGTGTCAAAATAAATCAAAGTGGAAAAACAGGACTTTTCAAGACCAATGTGTCTCTGTACCAGATGAGTTGATAACCCACGGCCCCTAAAAAGAGAAAAATAGCTAAAGTAACAAATTGCGCAGAACTGTATGTTCTTAAATGAGACAAATGTGTCAATAGAATACCTAACTCATTTCAACTATGGCCTTTGCTATATAAATACAATATTTTTGAAAAGAACTTCCTTAGAAGAAAGCCAGATACACTGCACTTTAATCTATGCACGGAGCATAGGCGGTTGTGTTATGTTCACAGTATCCCTATTAATAATAGCCGCAATATTATTACATTGTTTAGTTTAATCTGTTCAGTTTAAGGTAGCGCTGTTAGCATTGAACACCATGGAATCTTGTTATTTTTAATAAAGTACTAATGTCAGTGTCCAATGTTTTATTTCCTATGTCAGACAAAAACATCCATAGTACAGTTCCAGATGCGTATGCAAAACAGGGCCAGTAAGATTACCTTCCTTATAGCACCTTTACCTAACACAGGTTTCCTCTAAACTCCCAAATGGGAAGACGACGTAAGGACTAGAATGTGGACAAGCTCCACCTTTAGGTCTGGTGGACCCTCCTTTAGCGTTATTATCATGATAGGGTTCCAAGCGTAACGGAGAAGGAAAATACGGTGCTCAGCAATGTGTGTTTCATGGCGGCTTATTCTAGCTGTCTCATAAGAGAGATGCATGCTGCTAAATAGCACTTTTTACGCACCTCCTGACAACATGAAGTTAAAAGATGGAAGATCTGGCAATCCACTAATGCTTGAAAATAAATGATTGTAGATATATTGTCTAAGTAAACTATCTTTAATTAAACAGTGGGATGGGCCTACCTAAATAATTTTTTTTTTGTTGGCTCACATTCCTGGCAAAGTTTTAGGATTCCTTCACCTAACATACAGTTAATCTACATTCTGTGCATATCTCCTAGACTTAAAGGGGCAGTCTAAGCACCATAGCCACTACATGCCATTGTAGGGATTATCATGCTGTTTGGCTGTTGTCACTGTCACCCTGTTCTGGGTCAAGCTATTTTAAGCGGTTTGACCAAAACCAGTGGTCACTGAGACACCTGCTTATCGTGTGTTAATGCAATTCCTAAAACCCTTCTGGAACCAATATCCCATCTCTGTGATACTTAATATTTATGATAAAGTGCTAATCTCCAGTTATATTGAAAATAGAACAGAAGAGAAACATATTGACTTTTGGTAAAGTAAATAGAAATCCAAATTAAGGCTTTAATGTAGAATCTCTCATTTGTATTGCTTCCACTAAAACCCTTGTGAAAGGATATCTTCCATGTTTGCTGTAGTCTTGTAAAGACATCTGCAGGCTTTATATTACATCCTGAATGCACTGTATCTTGAGCCCAATGAGCATGCTGAACATGTGTTTAGTCCACACAAACGGCAGTTTTGGTATTACCCAATTCCTGACCGATTCCAAAGCTGAATTTGTCAAGTAACACTTCAACGTCAAAATTATTTATCCAAATTCATAAAAAAAACAAAAAACAGTTGTGTATCGTTGTGTTAATTATTATGTGCTTTTAGTTCTTCTGCTGTAAAAATGCCTGCTATTTTGTAATGTTACAAAGTACCTTCATCAGTAGTTGTAATTCTTAACTTTAAAAGTCGGTTTTCTTTTCTAATGCTGTAACATATGCTACAAGAATAGATTTGAGGTTTAAAGGCTCAAATGAAAAATATATGGCATTATGTGATCACACCATCTGCAGTGTGCAGTATTGCATAATGTGACACCATTCTCATTCAAACTTAAAATCCACAGTGTAAGAGAATTGTACTGCGGAGTGCAGCATGCAGGAAACACCAGAAGATTGTTCTTTGATTAGCTACCATCTCACTGTCACTTAAAGCAGCCCTGTCAATTCCAGAATCTTTGGATATTTTGCCAAGACCCCCAAATGTGTCATCCCTGGTTTGTGTGCGGTGATGAGGGGTGAAGCTTAAGGGAAATATACTTACCTGAAGCTCGCCAAATGTGTTCTTCAGCTCCTGGTGCTTTGTCCATCAGGAGCCCATATCACTGCTATACTCTCACTCAAGAGCTGGAGTGCAATACATTGGTTTATTAATTAAACAGAGGAATCCTACATAGACCAACTTGCAACATTTGTGAGAAGATTTTTCTTTCCTACAGCCTTTAGCTATGGCAAAAGTTGGCGGTGGCTTCTTCACTTTTCACCAGCTTTTATCTGCCTGGGCTTTGCAATGAGACAAAGTAGTCCAATACAATGAACATGAGTATTTCATAAAGATTCTATCGTTCTTAAATTATAATTTATTGTCATAAGTAAATATTTTACTTATAAAAACATTATGTGGAACTTTAATACCATAAAAATCTAAATATGTGCCTTTAGTTTTTTATTTTCTGAAAACGTGGCCAATTTTACAAACCATAGCAACTTATACAATTACTTACAAGGGTCCCTAAAAAGAACATTGTTGATCGTTTTAAAAGAATTGGAAAAAGCCTACTATACAGCCAAGGCAATTGTGGCCTTAATTATGCATTTCTATTATCTGGCCATAACTCACTGTATATTGTATAAGCCAGTTGATGTTTTTTAGAATATATACCTCTTACACAATGATATCCTACAGCAGAGTGTGTAGTCAGACTGTAATCATAACTAGATCTATGTCCTTTCGATGTAATTGGGCAAAAGTAGAAACCAGCTTTCCAGAATTAAACTTTTGATTACAATTTAATGACGTGTATTATAGATTTTAAGTGAGTGCAAAATGGTACTTAAGGCAGTTTTACAGAGATAAGTATGACACCTAAATATGAACTGTTTTGTTTAAAGACTCCTCTGTCCTTTATTCTAAATTGGAACAACTTACCTATTTAAAGGGTTACTGTAAGCACCGTGACCACTTCAGTGATTTGAAGTGGTCATAGTGCCTGTAGTCTGTATGTGCAGCATTTCAATGCACACACAACTTTTAACCCCCTCTGCTGCCGGAGATGTAACTTCACCTCGGGGCAGCGCCACTGCATTGTCAAAAGCCAGCCTCAACAAGAGTTCCTGGCTGGCTAATATCAATTCTGTCCATATCTCTCTAGAAGTAGGATGCATGTTATTAGAGCAGGAAGGGCCTGGCAAAAACCCAGGTAGGAGGGCAAACCAAGAGAAAATGGCGTGCCCCATTACTGGCAAACAAGGCCCAGGTACTGCTCACATCATAACCATTACAGTGGGCTGTAGTAGTGATGATGCTTGGAGTAACTCTTTATTCTTTTAATACCAATGTTTATGGATATAAGCACTTTATACACTATACCGAAAATTGTTGTGAATTAATAGGTGAATGTCAAGCGTTTGGTAAAAATTAGAAAGATTCTCGTAACACAGCTATTCCCCGAGATCAGGTATTTTGGGTTGCACTTTATAATGATTACCTTGTGAATACTCCCCAATACCTGATTGAGTGAATGATTCTGCCAATCATTTTGTTTTATTAAATCAATTATTTAAATATGGTAATATTTTAAATTTCAGACCTGACATGAACTAGATTTTATTGTTAATCAATTTCATTATTTTCACTTTAAAAGTGACCTAATCTCCTTTAGCTAAGCTGTATTAATGACTTGTGTGTATTTCTTTGTGTCTGGTGTTTACAAATAAATCACAAACAAATGAATTTTTTTTTGCAGCTTTTAATTAGTCGGGTATGTCATCATCAGCCTTTGAACTGAGTTTTGATTCACACATAACTAGAGCTGGACAGTTAATTTTGGTCTTATCTCTATTGCTTACTCTATAGGTGTTAAGGTTATAGAGCAGTGGTTCCCAACATTTTTTCACTTGTACCCCTTGTCAGCTCCTTTCCATAAATTGTACAACTCATACTAGCGAAATGTTTATTAATATAGTTGCTGTTATTTCAAATGTATGTGTTTTCCTCTGCCCCATCTCCCCTTTTCCTCTGCCCCAGGCTCCCCTGCTTCACCTCTGCCCCAGGCTCCCCTGCTTCACCTCTGCCCCAGGCTCCCCCGCTTCTCCTCTGCCCCAAGCTCCCCTGCTTTTCCTCTGCCCCAGGCTCCCCTGCTTCTTCTCTGCCCCCAAATCCCCTGCTTTTCCAGGGTCTTTGTGCTTGTCCTCTGCCCCAGGCATATATATAGTATGAATATAGTATAAACAGCGCAGATACACACACTGGCACACATGCAGATACACAAACACTGCTGATTCGGCCTCACTTCAGGTGCAGCCACATGACCAGAAGTGATGGGTGTAGGGAATCCTATCAGGGTAGGGGATTTTGATAGAACAACGCTGTAAAAGATATGTCTGCAGCATGGCAACCCTTGTTGTCATTGCTCTGTCTGCGGCTGCACAGCTTGCACATCCCTAAGGCTGGCTTTGAATATATGCATATGATATGGTTATAAAGTACATATATGTCATGAGTGTAATATCTGTCTAGGTTAGATGTTTAAAATACAGAACCAGACTGGGGTAAAAAATTAGCTCAGGTAAATAACATTAGAGAGGGGGATCAACACAAAAGGGGGAATACAGGACAAAATATTTAATCATATTATTATAATACATTTGGCCAGAATACAGCCAATATCTGGAGTACCTCCGGACTCATGAAGAGTCATCCTTCAGCACTCAGGAGAAGAAAAACCTCCTGTGGAGAAAACTTCTGTGGAACCATGGCTCTTCCCTCTAGGCATTAAGAGTAAATATAGAAAGCATGTGTGAATTAGTATTTTTTTTTTTTTTTTTTTATAACTTAGTTTTTATTATTTTCTGAAAATATAGGGATACAGAAGAGAAGAGGGGCGGGGAGTCAAAACGATCTTATACAGTATGACACACTTTCCAAATTACATAGTATACATTTCGTACTATGGGAATATTATTACATCACATGTCAGAACTTGCTATTAGTATAGACAGCTCGGGTCGTGCGTGGTAGGCTCGTATGTCAGGTTAACCATTGATGTGTGGTATAGGAACTGTGGGAGGTTGGTGATCAAGTGTCCGCCAGTTGCCCCTGTGATGTGTTAAGTCGCTTTTGACCTTCTGTCTTTGGTGCTGTCTAAAGGGTCTGTCAGATTAGGGTTTTAGTTTGGTCTACTGTCCCATGCCCAATGGGGTTTGTGGATTTCCTCTGCTTATGTGGTCTGAGCAATCGTAGGTGCCTGCGTAAGGTAGTTCCGTTGTAACGTTCTGGTTTATGAGATTGTGCAGATGTTTAGAGCGTGTTGTCATGATACTCTTCAGGTTTTGTCGCTAAGGCTTAATGGATAGGGGGAGGGGCATAGGAGAGGGTGGGAAAATAGGTTGATAAAGAATAAGGAAGGGGGGGCAGCTGAAGTGGCTCCTGGTACAGTCCGACCGGGCAGGGGTCATCTGGGGGGCTGACAACTTGACAGGGGTCTCGTATAGTCTCGTGATGTGTAGGTATGTTGTGTCTAGGATGGATAGGATCCTCGTGGCTGTGAACTCTGGAGTTTGACTTATGTTAGCCTTTCTTCGCGTAAGGCTTTGGGAATTTGTGTAGGCTGTTTTAGTAGGTAGGTACGCCACATCTCGTCTATGGACGGGCTCAGTTTCCCTATCCTCATTTGGTTCCACATTAGGAGTTCGTAGTCGACAGTTGTCGAAATCAGGGTAGTAATTTCTTGGGTTGAGGGGAGAGCAGGGGTCTTCCAGTTTCTCGCTATTAAGGTGGACACTGTGCTCAGAATGATGTATATCATTTTTTTTTCTGGTTTGGGGATGTTATTTGGTATTGACCGTAAAAGTATTATCTTTGGTTCGTGCGGTAAGGAGCAGTCTGTAATTTCATGAATCAAGCGTTCTGCTAATTTCCAAAGTTCGTTAACTGGGTTGCAGGACCACCAAATATGCATCATTGTGCCTCTATGTGAGTTACAGCGCCAGCATATGTCAGTCGTTGCTGGGTACATGGAATGCAATCGAGAGGGCACCATGTACCACCTGTATAGTATTTTACGCGACGTCTCAAAATGTGCTGCGCAGGTGGTCAGCCCTTCATGAGCTGTGTAGATTTTCTTCCATTCTTGTGGTGTGATTTGTTCTTGGAGGTCTTCTTGCCAATCCCTCATAAATTTCCAGGTGTCATCTGTCTTGGGATTTGCGAGATTGTAGTAGCAATTGGAAAGCGCTTTTGTCGGGGATAGTGCTGTCATGCATTGTAGTTCGAACTTCGTAGCTGTGGTACGTAGCGTCTGGTTCCTAGTGTGAAGCGAGTTGTCTGTCAGTAGCGCTTTCAGTTGGAGGTATGCGAATGTGAAGTTTGAAGGGAGTGTAAACTCGGTTTGTAATTCTGGGAAGGGTTTCAGGCCCCCAGGCTGGTATAGGTGATACATGTGCGTGATACCTCTTTCGCTCCATTTTTGATGCGGGAATGTGCCATTGCAGTGGTGTAGGGTCTTGATTGGGGCAGCCAGTGCCCATGGATGAGCTGAGCATAATTTGTCTCTGCAGCTGTCCCATGTTGATATTAAGAGTTTGGTAGTGGGTAACATGTCTGTGGTTCGTGGTCTAGTGTGTTGGGGGGTCCATAGTGTGGAAGATAGGTCTTTGTTGGTACAGAACTGGCTTTCTATAGCTACCCATTGTGGGGAGTTGTCGGTGGAGTGGGCGTCGATAATATTCGTGAGGAGGGCTGAGTGAAAGTACAATTTTAGGTTTGGGAACCCCATTCCTCCATTCTTTACGTGTCTGAAAAGCAGGGCTTTAGGGACTCTGGGATGTTTCCCACCCCAGCTGAAACGTAGTAGTATTGCTTGGAGGCTCGTTAAATAGCTTTGTGGAATCTTGATTTGTAGGGATCGGAAAAGATATAGGATTTTGGGGAGTATTGTCATCTTGATCGCAGCTATTTTCCCTACCCATGATAGGAATAGATGTTTCCAGCCAGCGAGTTGTTTTTCAGTTTCTCGGAGGAGCTTTATGTAGTTAGCTGTGAATAGATCGGCGATTTTGTTGGTTATTCTAATGCCCAGGAATGTTAGGTGGTCTATTCTCCAGTCATATTCATGGGCCGATTTTAGTATATCTTCTGTGGATCTAGGTACGTTGAGACACATTGCTTGCGTTTTAGTAATATTGAGTTTGTAGTAGGATTGCTGACTGTATGTGTGTAATTCTTTGTGTAATGATGGGAGGGATATGAGTGGTTGGGTGAGCGTGAGCAGTATGTCGTCCGCAAAGAGGTTTAGTTTGTACTCCAGTGGGCCAACCGGGACTCCATGTATGTTGGCGTTTTTGCGAATGGCTATTGCCAGGGGCTCCAAGGCGAGGACGTATAGAAGGGGAGATAGAGGGCATCCCTGACGGGTGCCATTAGTAATCTGAAAGGGTTGTGAGCAGAATCCTGAGGTCAGCACTGTTGCCGTGGGGTTGCTGTATAGGGCGTGTATCACAGACAGGAAGGGCGGTGGAAAGCCGTTAAGTGACAGGACTTCGTGTAGGAAGTGCCAGTTTAGGCGATCAAATGCCTTTTCGGCGTCTAAAGAGAGCATAATGCTCTCTTGTTTGGTTCGTTTTAGAAGGTGGTATATGTTAAGGACCTTCCTGGTGTTTTCCGGGCCCTGTCTGCCTGCTACGAATCCTACTTGATCTGTGTGTATTAGGGAAGGTAGTATTGTCTTGAGGCGGTCAGCATGTATTTTTGCATATAGTTTGGCGTCTGCATTGAGCAATGATATTGGTCTAAAATTTTGGCATGAAGTTGGGGGTTTCCCTGGTTTAGGGATGGTGATGACGTGAGCTGATAGGAACTCATTGGGGAATGAGCCTAGTTTAGTTGCTTCGTTGTAGAAATGGGTAAGAGGCTCGATCAGTTCACGTTTGAATGTTTTGTAATATGTGTTGGTGTACCCATCGGGGCCTGGTGCTTTCCCTCTGGGCATGGCATCTATATGGCGTTGTACCTCCTCTGTGGTGATGGGGGCAATAAGTTGTGCTGCCTGTTGTGGGTGTATAGTGGGGAGGTCGAGTTTACTGAGGTATGTTCTTATCGATTGTGGGGTGGGACGGGGTGAGTTAGGATCTTTTTTTAAATTGTATAAGGTGCTGTAGTAGTGAGCGAATTCATTACATATTTGCGTGGGTTGCATTACCTTGTGCCCGTGTTGTGTGTTTAGATAAGGTATTCTGGTTTGTGCTTGTTTGTCCCGTAGTCTTGCTGCTAGCAGTTTCGAAGCTTTGTTACCTATTGAGTAGGATGTGGCCTTTAGTCTCTTTAGTGCCGTGTGTGCCTTGCGTAGGTGGATTACGTTAATTTCATTTTGTGCGTGTTGTATTTGTTGTTGGAGAGCTTTCACGGGATTCGCCTGGTTTGATCTGTGGAGGTCTTGAAGTTTTTTGAGGAGTGAGAGCAAAGTGTCGTGGGTGCACTTTTTAAGATATGCCGCTCTGCCTATTAGGATTCCCCGTATAACTGCTTTGTGCGCTAGCCACAAAGTAGCGGGAGATGTGCCGTTAGGGGCGTTGGATTCGAAGTATTGGTGCATTTCGTTTCTTGTCTTTTCCATGAATGAGGGGTCGTTGAGAAGGTGTTCGTTTAGTCTCCAGGGGCTGCGGTTTTTGAATTGGTATGAGTCTGTGAGGACTAACGACACTGGGTTATGGTCTGATATTGTGGACGTTTCTATAGTGCATGATCTAACCTGTTGTAGGTGAGCATTGCGTATAAGGAACCCGTCTATGCGGGAGTACGTATTGTGAACTTGGGAGTAATGAGTATATTCCCTATCGTTAGGGTGTAGGGTCCGCCAGACATCGTAGAGACCGTGTGATGCCAGTATCTTGTTGATTGAGATGCAATACTTGTGTAGGTGTTTTTTGCGTTTCAGGGAGAGTCGGGCTGTAGAATCTGACATAGGGTCTAAGATATGGTTGAAGTCCCCGCAGATGATTGTGGTGCCGGTTTGTAGTTTCTCTATTTTGTCTAGTAGGGAGGCCAAATAGGACTTTTGGTTGTCATTCGGCGAGTAAGAGTTCACTATGGTGTACGTGGAGTTGTTCAAGGAGCATATGAGGATGAGAAATCTACCTTGTGGGTCGGGTACGATTGAAATTAGGTCAAAGGCTAGAGTGTGGCTCAATAGGATCGATACTCCTTTACTTTTGTTCGGAGAGGTAGCGTGGAATTGGTGTGGGAAATTATTGAGGCCCAGAGTGGGGTTAGAGCCATGTTTGAAGTGTGTCTCTTGTAAACAGACGATGTCCATTTGTGTGTTCTTGAGCTCTTTAAGGAGGGTATGACGTTTATTGGGCGAGTTCAGCCCTCGAATATTGTGGGTAATGATTTTCATATTTCGTGGGTGGTGGATGTGGGGTATGTGTCTTGGTATATGGTAGTTGCGTGACAAGGTTGTGTTGGCTATCTTGAGGGGAGGAGTGGAGTACAGTCCCGCTGGAGTGGTGGGCCTGCCGGTATGTCCGGTCTGATTGTCTATGCGGAGCAGTTAGGGGGTAGCTGCTCCTGGGTGTTTAGGGATTGGAACCAGGTAGCACTATATAGATATCAATACAAAGTAAAACAGGGTAATACAGGTAAGCAAATAAACAGTAAACAAATAAAGTATCTTACAAAAGTGACTTTTAGAGGTATGTGCCTTGACTATGGCACTTCCTAGGTGGGGGTAAAGTGGTCGGGTCGAGCGGGGGTCGCTTCGGGCTTATCGTTAACCGGTTTCCCTCCGCCCTTATGTTCTTGTTTGGTATTTAGTGACTGCAGCCACCATTGCCACTATGAGCAGAGAAGTGCCTGTGTTATAGCAGTAGAGGCCCCGGCCCTAGTGGTCGGTGATTGGAAGCTTTTGCTCAGTATAGGCAGTGAAGGGAATTCGGAAGGGCTTTTGTGGGGTATTACACTTATTGCCCCAGCCCGTCTCAAGGGGTGGGCCTCAAGGGCTTAAACTTATGGAGTAGTGTAAGCTTTATCTATGTAATAACATCACATTGTAACTGAATGGTAAACAAATAAGAGAGAAAAATTAACATGTGAAAACTTGCTGAGTTTCGTCGAGTAACATCAGTCTTCTCTCGGGGATGTGCGTCTCGTCTGTTGAGGGCGCCGTTCTTCGGTGTTTCCGGGGTTTCGGAGAGATGTTTGCAGGTTTCGAGTCATTCCCCATTGTCGCAGGAGGTCCATTCCCTCGGCTGGTGTGGTTGCTGCGATGAGTTTTCCTCCCTTTGAGATAAGGAGCTTGGCCGGGTAGCCCCATCGGTATGGGACATTATGGTGTCTCAGCGCATCCGCTATGGCTTTGAAGGTTCTTCTTCGGCGTAGTGTTTCTGCGGATAAGTCCATGAACATGAGGATGTTCTTGAACTGAACAGGTAAGTCCTTTTTGGTTCTGTGTGCTCTGAGTATTTGGTCTTTGATGTGGTAGTAATGGAGTCTCATGAGGATATCTCTCGGTGTGGTGGGTGGTAGATGTTGCGGTTTGGGGAGCCTGTGGATGCGGTCCAGGAGGAACATGTCTGCTGGGATATCTGGTAGTAAAGCTTTGAACATCTCTATAGCGTAGGCCGTTAGGTCTTGTGCTCCCACCTCCTCGGGTACTCCCCTTAGGCGTATGTTGTTACGTCGTGATCTGTCTTCTGCGTCAGCTAATTTAGTCTCATGGGAGTATAGTTGTTCTTCAATTTTGCTGAGGCGTGTTTCAGACTCTTGTTGTGCCCCTTTAAGGCCTTCTATACTGCACTCAAGGTGGGAGGTTCTAGCCTCTATGTCAGTGAGGTCTTTCCTCAAATCTTTAATGGCTTCTGTGACAGTGGATTGCATTCTAGTAACTGCAGTATCTAGCATGGCCTGTAGGAGGCTTTGTGTTAAGGGGTTATCGCCATGCCTACTCACTGTGCAGCCGTGCTCTGTGTCATACTCTGTTTCGGCGCCATCTTGGGCCTGGAGGTCGGCGGATTTGTGTTGCGGCGTTCTGGCTGCAAAGAAGGTAGATTTTTCTTTCGCCTCCGCAGTTTTCTTTGCGCGGTGTTGGGACATCTTTACGTGTGTGTGGGTCGGAGATTAAGCCGGTAAGAGCTGTGATTAGCCGCGTTGTTAAGCCCGTGGAAGCAGAGCTCCGTCAGTGTGCCTCCATTCCGCACGGTGTCCGGCCACGCCCCTGAATTAGTATTTTTTTATGAGATATTTAAATTAAACAAAATGAAAGAGAGGCAAGCAGAGAAACATACAGAGGGAGGGAAAGAGATAGACATACAGACAGATAGATGCGCATAGCTTAAACTTAGGTTTATCCATACTGAAGAAACTCCAATATTTTATAAAGGGTAACCGATGCACAAAATGTAATGCACCCAGCTGGAACCTCTATTGTTCAAAATCATATTGAGAGTATTCAAGCTCCAAGTCTTCAGAGACAACCGATTAAAGCCTAGCTATGTATGCCATTGGGATGGGTATAAGAACTGGACATGTAATGGAGCACCAGATAGAAGTGGGAGAAAGTGGAAAATGTTCAAGTAGTTATATCAGCAGGTATGTTTATGACATCACACCATGACATTGCCTATTGTGATTTCACTTGTATTGATCATCGTTTCTAAAGAGAAGAGATGGACATTTTTATTATGTGTATAAAAGGGTACTGTGACCAAATTTGACATTTAAATTGTAGGAACAAGGGTGTTGCTAAGCGTCAAAGAAACAGGGGATGTCATAGTTGCCAACATTTGATAGAAATTCCAATTGGGGATGATTTATTAAAGTCTACTTTTTGGCAAATATTTAGTGGAATTTATTAAATCTGTCAAGTTTTCATCATCTGTTACTTCTTTTGTGCTCTCATAAGTAGAGCAATACTCTAGGGTTATATAATCTATTCTATTACATTGCCATGGAATAATTCCCTAAGATATGCAATATCAGTAAGAGTGCTCTGATTGGTTGGCTAGTAAACCAGCTCTCATTGGTTGACTAACATCAGAGCATTCTTATTGATATTACATATGGTGGGAAATTTTCCCATGCAATGTAATAGCTGACATAGCGTGGGAAAGGCTTTATTTGGGCTTTTCCCAGTAGGGACATTTATGGATTTATTTTATTGCGTCTGTTTTTTGTAAAAAAAATTTGCATTGCCGGATTGAGGGTTTTTGGGGGTTGAAGATAAGAAGAATTTGAAAAAAAAAAAAAAAGCTTCAGGTGGGTAAGTATATATTTTACTTTAGATGTATTCATTTTATTAGCCCTCCTCTCTATTTTTAGGGTGTGGACAATTATTTTTAATGTGAGTGGCTAGGGGATTGGGGACCTCAAAACACATGTGGCAAGGGTCGGACAATGACACTATTTTCTATTGTCCACCCCACCCATTGTTTAATCAATTAAACCCCCCCACCCACTGCAATTAGTTAGGGTTTGATGGATTACTTTGTCCTCCTTCCTGAGTATTGTAATAGCCTCCACCTGCTGACCACAGGTTTACTGTCCACCCCTCATTCCTTATCCAGTGCCGACAGTTGGGGACATGGGGGGCATAGCCCCAATTGCTGTTATTTTACAGTTCCCCCTTAACCCTTGGATGGCTGCCCTATATAGTTTTACAAATCTAGCAGATATGGAGGTCTTATTTAGGGCAAAACTGGCCAACCGGATATTGTGAAATTTCCCAGTGGGCCGACATACATTCGGATCGGTGCAGCCAAGGGCGCATCGGCCCGGGAGTGCAATCACCATGTGATCATCAGGAGGATAAGCGCGCCCTTCCGGATGGTCCCGGTCTGAAAGGGAATGCCAAACTGCTCCAGAACAGCAGTCCCTCTATCACACTCTGCAGCTTGGCCATGCTACAAAGGTCAGCAAGCATGGGGGGAGGCACATGGAGGGGCTGAGGGAGTATAATAAGACACGTGGAGGCTGGGGGGGGAATGAGACACATGGAGGGGCTGAGGTTGAAATGAGACACGAAGGGGCTAAGGGTGGATTGGACACATGGAAAGGCTGGGGATAATGAGAAACATGGAGGAGAGGAGAATGAGACACATTGAGGGGCTGGGGAGTAATGAGACAAAAAGAGCTGAGGAGGAATGAGGCACATGGAGGGGCTGTGGGTGAGGTAATGAGGCACATGGAGGGGCTGGGAGGGTGAGACATATGGAGGGGATGGGAGATTAAAAGAGACATTGATGGAAAAACTGATGAAATGAGACACATGGAGGGGCTGAGGGTTGGGTACTGTGAAATATGGAGGTGCTGGGAGGTTAAAAAAGAGACATACAGAAGGGCTGGGGAAGGGGAGAAAGAAAAAAAGGGGATTGGGGGAGAAAGACACACAAGACCGACTGGGGTATAGAAACATACAGAGGAGTTGGAGAATGGGAAAAAGACACACAAAGAGGATGGGAGGAAGTAGAAGATACACAACTGGTGTGGTAAGAGACACTGAAGAGGAATGTAATTTACACAAAGGGAAAAATAGATACACAAAAGCGGGCAAGAAATTAAAAGGGGAAGTTAAAAAAACACAGGTGAAGATGCATTTTCTTTGGGGTGTGTGGGGGGGGAGAGGAATGCATCTTATTCTGTATCTCCTACTCTCCCTGTAACTCAGTTCTTCAGCACAGAAGTTGATTGACAGGTGTCAGGGTTCTCACCTGTGAGACAGACGGCCAGACGTGGTCACTCCTGGAATTCCCAACAGGGGACTTGAACCGGGGAACTTATCAATCCTAGTCCTGCTTTCTGCCTCTGAGCCACAGCAGCTTTACACAGAGACTACTGATTCCGGTCTTGTTCATCCTGGCATGGCTACTACACCGGGGGCTGCACCTTGACTTGTCTGTGTCTCACCTGACTCTGATCGATCATCAGCAGGGTATTTAAACCCAGCCTCGCCCTGTGCTCAGTGTCAAGTCTTTGATCTAGTGTTCCTGTGTCGTACCAGTGTTCCAGTTTATCTGCTTCGTATATTTGACCTCGGCTTCTGACTACGTTTATTCTGACCTCTGGCATCCCTTGACTTCGGCTACTCCTCGTTGTTCCTGACCTCTGGCATCCTTTGACCTCGGCTATCCCTCGACTATCCTGCTGGTTCTGTCCTTGCCTGTCCTGCGTATTTGGTACTGCATCCTGCACAGCCCCCGTGCACAGATCCACAGGCCAGGTGAATTCTTACCTGACCACCTCGGCCTGTGGCTATCTGCAAGGGTGAGCAACATATCTGCGCTACAGACTCCCAACTCAGGTAAGACCCTGACAACAGGTGAGAGAAAGACCTTATTAATACAGAAAATTTTATCATACTTACCGTAATTTTCTTTTCCTGGCTATTATTCATGGCAGCATCACTTATGGGTAGCTCCACCCCAATCAGGAACAGGACAGGAAAAAAATCAATTAATCTGGACCAGACTGGGGTATAAAAGGTCCCTCCTCCTTCCATCCCACAGTCGAGTTCCAAAGCTTAATAAAATCTTAAGGGGGGGTTGCTGATGCTGCCATGAATAATAGCCAGGAAAATAAAATGACGGTAAGTATGATAACATTTTCTGTATTCCTGGCTAATCATGGCAGCATCACTTATGGGTAATACCCAAGCTTCACCATAGGGTGGGAAAAACCCAAAAACTCCAAACCAGATGATGCTGAAATAAGTTTAATTTAGTTAGACTCCACAGAGGATAGAACACCTCTAGCAAAGGCCGTAGAGGATGATGCCAAATCCAGTTTGTAGTGCTTGATGAAAGTAAGAGGAGAAGACCGCGTAGCTGCCTTAAAGATGTCGTCAGATGGAACTTCTGCCCAATTTGCCCATGATGTTGCTAAAGCCCTTGTAGAGTGCGACTTGATCTTACTAGGAGGAGTAAGGTCTTTTAACTGATAAGCCTTGATTATAGTATTGGAGATCCAACATCTCAAAGTGGGACCTATCGGAAGAACAAACAGCTGTTGATGAGAAAATGATGAGAAACTTCGACGAACTTGAGTAGGCACTGTCTGACGTCCAATTGATGAAGTTTCACTTCCGCTGGAGAAGAAGGAGACGGATAAAAGGAAGGAATAACAATTTCCTGTAGGATGTGGAAATCCGAGACTACTTTAGGTAGAGACTCTTCTCTAGGTCTCAAGATCACGCTGTCGTGGAACATCTGAAAGTGGTTTTCATCACGGGAGAATGCATGAATTTCTGACATGCGTTTTGTAGTAGTTATAGCCACCAGAAAAAAGGTCTTATATGTTAGTAAATAAAAAGGGGAAGTAGGAATGCAAAGTGAAAGATGAACACTTCTAAGGTGCAGATATAAAAATATATACAACCTTATAATGATGAAGTAAGCGATATCTATATAAAAATAAATACATCGCATATAGTGTATTACAGAACCAAAGTGTTATAACACGCAAGATGATTTTATGGAACTCACAAGATTGCAATGTAAAACAGGCCCATCATCCTCAGTCAGGCAGGATCTTCAGTATATATGGAGTAACAAACTCTTCTATGGACTTGGAATAGAAGAAACCAAATGATAGTGCAGACAGAAATTATATAGAAAAGAATTTAATGTACAAATGCATTTACAAAAGGATCCAAGTAAAACAGCATAAAATCCACACTAAGGTGGTATCAACAGCATCAAAGTAAGTCCCCAAGTGGTGTAATCCGACGCGTTTCGTCTAGGTGACTTCCTCAGGGATTGTGATTGTTCCGTTCCAGGGGTCGCCATTTAAATCTGCCGCCGAAAATGCCGGGATGTGATGCACCTGTGTGTTTCCGTCTTCAGGTGCTTCTGATGTGAACTAGACTTATTGATAGGGCCATGATGTGAACTAGACTTATTGATAGCTGTTTTGCAATCTGTGCTTTTGAAAAAGTCTAGTTCACATCATGGCCCATGGCTTACAAATGTGCCTAAAGGCCAAATGATGCGTCTAAGACGTAATTGTACAGACTTATCTACATTTGAAGAACAAAACCAGATTATTTAAAAAAGATATTATGAAAAAGGATATGATCTAGAAAAAATGAATCAGGATGAGGAAAAAGTAAAAAGTTTAGAAAGACAATCCTTATTAGAAAATCAAGGTAATCCACAAAAAAACAAAAAGAGAAATCATATCAACAATAAATTTGAATATGCTTTCATCACTAGATTTAATTCTCAGGCTAAAAGAATGGAAAAAATCCTGAGAAAACATTGGCACATATTGAAGAAAGACGACATATTAGGAAAAGTGATCCCTGAAAAACCCACGGTAATATATAAAAAAGCAGAAAATCTAAAAAACCAGTTAGCACCTAGTTTATTAAATATAAAAAAAGCTAATACCCATTTATTTGATTTAAAAGGCTTTTACAGTTGCGGAAAATGTTCCACTTGTAAATTTCAAAAAAGAACCACACACGATTTTATAGGTACTTATACTAATAAAAAGTATGAGATCAAGAACTTTATTCAGTGCTCTACTATGTTTGCCATCTACCTTTTACAATGTGGTTGTGGTGCACAATATGTAGGAAGAACAACACGAAAATTACATACTAGATTAGCTGAACATTTTTACAATATCCGCACAACACTGCAACACATGTCCGGCCTTTTCATTGGAGAATTTTATAGCAATTGGGATAGATAAAGCCGAACAAAATTGGAGAGGAGGAAATAGATCCATATTATTAAATAAGAAAGAGGCACAATGGATTTATAATTTAGGCACCCTTAAAAAAGGCCTTAATATGGATATAGACCTCACAGGATTAATCTGACTTCTCAGGATAATTCTCTTCTTTTTCCCTTGTTGGGTCTTCTTCTTTTTTACTGGTCTTAGTTCACAATATATCTCCTTTCTTTTATATATTACCTGTATATTCTTTATGTATAATTTGTATATTATTACTATTCTTATATATTTATATATTTTATGCTTTTTTGTGATTTCTAATTCTTGTCTCTTAAGTTTTCAGAAATCTTTTGGGAGTGACAATTATTGTTTTGTTTACTGGAGTGTTATTAATTATTAATTTTGAATTTTATACTGTCTTGTTTTACAACAACATTAAAATATGTATTCATGTTATACAGATGGAAAAAGTGTCCCAGTATCACTGGGTATATACATACATTTTTCATTAGATTTTTATTAGATTTGTTTATTTTTAAATTTTTATTTTTATTCATATTTATATTTATTCTTCGAAGTATGTACCCTTTCATTTTGGGTCACTTTAAAATCACTATGTAGTAGCTTTTTGTTCGAGGGGTTCCTTTTTCGCTTATGCGTTTCAGTATGAAACGCATAGAAGTTTTTCTTGATCGCTGAACCGGAAGTGACGCCGGATACACTCAGTGCGTTCCAAGCTGAGACGCACATGAAGACGGAAACACACAGGTGCATCACATCCCGGCATTTTCTGCGGCAGATTTAAATGGCGACCCCTGGAACGGAACAATCACAATCCCTGAGGAAGTCACCTAGACGAAACGCGTCGGATTACACCATTTGGGGACTTACTTTGATGCTGTTGATACCACCTTAGTGTGGATTTTATGCTGTTTTACTTGGATCCTTTTGTAAGTGCATTTGTACATTAAATTCTTTTCTATATAATTTCTGTCTGCACTATCATTTGGTTTCTTCTATTCCAAGTCCATAGAAGAGTTTGTTACTCCATATATACTGAAGATCCTGCCTGACTGAGGATGATGGGCCTGTTTTACATTGCAATCTTGTGAGTTCCATAAAATCATCTTGCGTGTTATAACACTTTGGTTCTGTAATACACTATATGCGATGTATTTATTTTTATATAGATATCGCTTACTTCATCATTATAAGGTTGTATATATTTTTATATCTGCACCTTAGAAGGGTTCATCTTTCACTTTGCATTCCTACTTCCCCTTTTTATTTATATTATTGTATTGGTGTTTGTAGAGGGCACACTGTTTAGTAGGTTTGCTGTTTTCAGCTGTGTTTTTTAGTGGTTGGGAACCTTTTTGCCTTATATGTTAGTAAGACAATACCGGGGGGGGCGGTGCCTGACAACCAAGGAGAGCGGACGCATGATCCAGAAGCTCCGAGCTGCAAACAACGAAAATCGGCGCATAAATAGCCATTACCACCCCCAAACGCCAACGATCATCTGTGGGAACACCTCATGGGTCGCAAACACAAAAAACACCCAGAAAAAACGGCCCCGGGGCTCACAATCGGTAAATGGGGCAACAAGCACGCTGCCTGAGCGGAGCCAATATGGCGGCGCTCCATGGAGGCTGCTCGGACTTCTCGGATGACGGCTCAGGGGGAGCCGAAGATGATTACCTCCAAGCTCCAGACCCGACACCGAGAACGAAGTCTGGGAAAAGCACAGCAGACCCCGATACGAATTTGGTGACCACTGGGGTGCTTAAAGGACTGCTGGCGGAACTCCAGAAGAACATCCTTACGGATGTCACTGCTCTCCGGGAAGAACTACGAGGCCTCACAAGCCGCCTAACAACTCCCAGGAAACCTCCCAGGAACAACAGCGGACCATAGCCTCGCTGCATAAAGACATCCAGGACCTGCGGCACCAAAATGCGCTGCATGAAAGAAAGTTTGCCGCCCAGGAAGACGCGAGCCGGAGGCTCAACATTAAGGTTAGGGGGATCCCGGATGGGATACCAGAGGGGGAACTGCCACGAGTGATTACCCGCATTCTACACTCTGTGTTACCCCCAGGCCCCGCCAAGGCTATTGCGCCCACAGCCATGTTCCGGATACCGAAATCCCCTAGAGCACCGCCAACAGCCACAAAAGACACCATACTGATCTTTCAGAACAGCACAGACAAAACGACGGTCCTCACCGCCCTCAAGGGAAAAAACTCCCGTGCGGTTCGAGAACTCGGAGATCACCTTCTACACTGACCTGTCTCAGGGTACTCTGGCCTGGCGCAGATCTCTCCGTCCGTTCACCTCCATACTCCAACGCCATAGTATACAATATCGCTGGCGAGCCTCCACCACATTACTTGTGCAACATGACGGGAAAACGCACCAAATCCTGGGCATACAGGACGCTACCAACCTCTTACATACCTTAGGACTGATTCGAGACTCGATCTCACAAGGGGAACCCCTGACCCCCATCCCCCTGACCCACAACTGGGATCCAGCAGGAACGGCCCCATTCATACCGCGGAATACCACACCAATTTCATACGCATCTGTCACTACCTAAACAGACACGCGGGGCATGTTGCCCACCCGCTATGACACCTCCGGATCGACCCTACAGGATTACCCTCCTACCTTGCCCAGCAGACATATCTGCCTAACGGAACCATTAGCCAGACGGCCCCACAGACACCGCTCCCGATGGAGCACAGGACCTTCTTTTTTTTTTTTCTTTTTTTTACATGCTTGGCCCTCACGCTCTTTCCCAAGCGGTCCCCTGGTTGGACTGACCGATGTGTCTACGTCCTAAACCGCCCGGGACACACTGCATGTCTCTCCCCTCAGGACACTGCCAGGGTTTCTACCTTCAGGGGTGACAGCATTCCACGCCAACAGATCAACTATATGGGCAATGGCCGACACCGAGAAGCACAGCGGACATCTCCACACTATGGACGGCCGCTCAAACGCCAATACTAGCCCATAATATGTACATTTTATAAATGTTACAGACATCCGTGAATCTTCCCTAAGCAAATACTGATCTGTTCCATCCCTTTATTTTTATGTTTTCATTCTATTATGTTTTCACACTTATATCTCCAGCCAAGATCTCCTGATCAGGACCAAACGCAGCTTTAGCTACACAGGCAACGACATACAATTACTTATGCAACACATGAATACCCATAAATTCTTTCACCCTCTCGCAACCAATTTACAAATTTATGCTTCGCCGGCACTCAGTCACACTGAGAATAGCCGTCTCTCTTAGTCGCCTGTACAGGCAACAACACCGACACAGGCAGGACCATAGGCTCATACACTACTCATACACTACACTTTCTCTCTGCCTGTAATCAATAGTTTAGTTTGGCTACTTCTTGATCGATGTTAACGATGGAACTACAAATCCTGAAATGCCATCTGCCGACCTGGTACGCCAGCAACTAATATCAGATTTATCTCTCAAGTGTACAATATGTTTTTCCTCTTTATCTTATTTCTCATGAAACGTTCTCCCTCACCTCTCTGTCTAACTTAAGTGTTAATTGCATGTTTAGCTAAATTTCATCTGGAACCTAAGTCTGTCAAATGCTCAGTAATACCCAGCCAGATTTATTATGTTTCACAACAGGGCATTTTTAGCCTGACAAAGCGTGCACCAGTGTAAAAAGGTGGCCGCCGCACCTAGAAGCTACTTATGTTAAAACGTTAACACATCTGGAGTAAGTCTCTCTGATTTAGCTCCTTTACCTCTTGATACTCTAACTATGAACCTTAACCAAAAATTGTGCTGTCACATCGAAATGAAGAGGTCAGCTTAACCTCCATCCTACACTCTAATCATAGCAATTGTCAAGCATAGGCTGACATATTTAAGCATGCTGTATAACTCCTGCTTGACTAGATTAATGTTACACCTCTTGCTTTGACTTATGTGTTATGTGTTTTGCCATAAGCTTAAGTGTACCCAACTGTGATACCCTGACTGTTGTCTCAATGCACTATGACCTCGCCTGTACCAATCAGTTCATATATGTTTCCTCATGGTAATCGCAGTTAATCTAGCAAAGATGCACCCAACTACACCTGTTATGATAGGCTACCTTTTCTTTTATATTGTAATGATAGTTAACTATCTGTGACCCACCCGTATGCGGCAGCTGGACCTAGCCTGTACTAATCAGTTCATAAGTTAATTGTTTTTAAGGTAACCACGGCGACTCTAGCAAGGTTACATTCAGTTATAATGGTTAAAATACGCCGCCTTTTCATTTTTATTGTAATGACCTTGTCGTATAGCCGAGCTAATGTTCAATATCAATATACAAAAATGTGCAATTCCTCTTGCCACTGTTCAACCTAAGTACGTTCTTAGACACGCTGTTGTGGCATTTGACATTGCTATGTAAATCATGCACAACAAAAATAAAGAATTAAAAAAAAAAAAAAAAAAAGACAATACCCAGCTCATCTAATGGAGCAAAGGGGTTTTCAGACAAAACCTCCAGTACCATTGGTAAATTCCAAGGAGGAGAATAATTCCTGTTCGGAGGTCTAATACGGATGATTGCTTTAAAAAATCTAGCAATAAGAGGATCGGATGCCCATGACTTGTTGCAGAGAGCAGATAAAGCCGATGATTGGACTCTCAGAGTACTAAGACTCAGCCCTTTCTCCAGACCTGTATGAAGAAAATTTAGAATGTTGATGTTAGAGGGCTGAAGAAAATTTACATTATTATCTTGAGACCAGGAACAAAAAATCTCCCATATCTTATGGTAGCAAGATGAAGTTGATCCTTTTCTGGATTTAAGGAGAGTATTAACAACAGACTCTGAAATACATTGAGCTAGTAGTCTCTCCTTTTCAAGAGCCATGCCCCCAATTTCAGCTGGCTGGGGTTGGGATGAACAGCAGGTCCCTGAGTCAAGACGTCTGGTCTGTGAGGAAGAGGTCAAGGAGGTTCCAGGCTCATCTAGTTCAGGAGTGGAAACCAAGGTCTACGAGGCCTTGGTCCAATAACACAAGTTAATACATCATATAACAATGTAGATGTCTCCACCCTTTAGAAAATCCCATCATGAAATTCTGAAACTAGAAATAAGAATTAGAAAAACATCCTAATGGCATTCAGTAGAGAAGGATGGAAAACAAGGAATCCCAAACAAAAAAAAATGCTAAAAACAAACAAACAGTAGGATAAAGTGAATGTAAAAAGGATGAATGTCCCATAGGAAAATAGAAATAGAAAGTAAATATATGACAATAGTCGTAGAACATTGAATAAACTTTTTTATGTCATATTTTTTGTTGGTATACAAGTTGAACATTTCCCACAACTATAAAATCCTAATAAATTAAAAAAAAAATAGATTTGGGTTTATTGTCATGTAATAAGCTAGGCACTAATTGATTTTTTAGATTGTCTGCTTTTTTTATAGTTAAAGGGACTCTCCAGGGAGGAGATTTTACTCACCTCGTTCCAGCGCCGGGAGCCTCGTGAAGCCGCGCCCCCTATTTCGTCAAAATGACGAAATAGGCGGGCGCGAGCAGGGAGCAATCAGACGCTTCCATTTGGAAGCGTCATTGCTCCCTTGTGTGCATGCGCGGCTTCGCCACACATGCGCACCTACTTCAGAGGGCGGCATTCATGCCGCCCTCTGAAGTGCTGAGCGCACTACCGCGCATGCGCGCGGCCGCGAGCTGAGCTGAGTGACAGCTCAGCTCGCGGTCTTTGCCTGCCCCCCTCCTCCAATGACAGGCTGGAGAGAGAAGGCGCGCACACAGTGCCTTCTCTCTCCTGAACACGTCAGACGTATTTTAATACGTCTGACGTGTACAGGGCCTTTTTAGGGCCCTGCGTGATAGGAAGTCCCTCTAGTGGCCGTCTGAGTGACGGCCACTGGAGGTATTCCTATCAATCAATGTAAACACTGTATTTTCTCTGAAAATACAGTGTTTACATTAGATTGCCTGCAGGGAGCTATAGATAATACCTGAACAACTACATTAAGCTGTAGTTGTTCAGGTGACTATAGTGTCCCTTTAAAGGGAAACTCCAGTGCAAGGAAAACAATCCGTTTTCCCGGCACAGCAGGTCCCCTCTCCCTCCCACCACCCAATCCCCGATGTCCCTCGGCGGTGGTTTCTGATCACTGCCGCTCCTCCCAGTAATTACGTCAGCCGGTGGGTGAGACTGATCCCGCCCTATGGCTGAGGAAACCTAATACGCATGCTCTCTATAGGAAAACATTGAAAATGCTTTTCAATGCTTTCCTATGGGGAATTGAGCGACGCTGGAGGTCCTCACACAGCGTGAGGACATCCAGCAACGCTCTAGCACAGGTTTCCTATAATCCAGGAAGTGCACTCTAGTGGCTGTCTAGTAGACAGCCACTAGAGGTGGAGTTAACCCTGCAAGGCAATTATTGCAGTTTATAAAATGTATTCTATTTGGGAAGGACTATCAGATTATTTAATCTCTTTTATTGAGAGAATTCAATGTAACAAATATAATTTACACTTCACATCGGTGATACATGCCACCCAAATCAATTCTTTAGATCTCACTTTATATGTTGAGGAAGAACAACTTAGAAGTAAAACATTTTTTAAAGGAAGGATTGCAATACAGCTATAAACAAAACCAGTTTACATCGCGGTCCATGGCTCACAAATGTCCCCAAAGGACAAACGATGCGCATGAAACTATACTGCTCGGACCCAAAGGTTTTTCAGCAACAAACATCAATCATCAAAAAAAGATATTATGATAAGGGATATGATCTAATTAAAATGAATACGGATGAAGATCAAGTTAGACTTTTAGAAAGACAATCCTTATTAACATAAAACAAAATGGTAGGGATAATAACAAGTTTGAATACTCTTATATCACCAAATTTAATTCAGGCCCAAAAAATAGAACGCAGCCTAAAAAAACATTGGCATATATTAAAGAAAGACGACATATTAGGAAAAGCTATCCTGGAACGACCAACAGTTATCTATAAAAAAGCAGACAATCTAAAAAATAAATTAGTGCCTAGCTTATTACTTGACAATAAACCCAAATCTATTTTTTTTCAATTTATTAGGATTTTATAGTTGTGGGAAGTGTTCAACTTGTAAATTTCAGAAAATAACTACACATGGTTTTGAAGGTACATATACCAACAAAAAATATGACATAAAAAAGTTTATTCAATGTTCTATGACTTTTGTTATATATTTACTTCAATGTGGTTGTGGAGCACAGTACATAGGCCGCACCACACGTAAACTCCATACAATGTTAGCAGAACACTCCTACAACATTTGAAACAAAAAAACAGAACACAGTGTTCCTAAACACTGCAACTCGTGGTAAAAAAGAAAAAGAGGAAGATCTGTCCTTGAAAGTATAAGTTAATATACGTAATAGTAGAAAAAGAGCAGTTAAAAAGGGTATACTTTATTAGATCAAAGAAGAAAAATGTAAACCATACATAAAGGTAAGGGGAAGTGAGATAAGACACACATAAGTGAAAAGGTTTTTATACAATACATAAAACAAGTAAGTAAAGAAGTGCTGACTAAACGGTACCTAAGTAGCAGCACACAATACAATATTAGAAAACACCTAAAAAAGGTGAGTACTTTACACAGGGCCGGATTAAGAGCACAGTGGGCCTGGTGCTGACAATTATGATGGGCCTAATTACGTAATCTTATCGACCAAAAACACTAAAACAGTAATTCCTCCCAAGCGTCATGTATCTGATGGAGATGGTACTGGAGGGAAACTCATAGGGTGCAGCTATAAGAAAACACATACTCTATGCTAATCTCTCTCTAATTTATGATTTAATCTTTCAAGTAAATCCATACCCCCTAACAGCAGTGTCCAGTCAAGCAGGAAGTCAATGGGCGGGGTAAAAGGGTGTGTCACTGGTGCGAATCACGTGACCTGACCTGCCAAAAGGGGTGAACATGCCCAAAAAGGAGGCATGTCTGTCCAAAGAATTTGAAGGACAGCCTGGCATGAATGCATGTCAGGCTGCCTGCCAATCCTGCAGGCTGTCCAACTAAGGGCATACTATGCAGGCAGCACCCTGAGGTTGACATAAATGCATCTAATGACGCGCTCACTCCATGCTTTCCAAGGACTGTCCCCTAGCACTCGCTGGTCCACTTGGCTCCTTACCTTCTTACTAGCAGGCAGAAGTTCCTGGTATATAGTCTGAGACAGAGAAAAGGTGTATGTAGTGAGTGTAGAAGAAAGGGGACATGCCACAGTGTTAGAGAGACCAACGTCTGCATTACCTAAACTAATTTTATTGTCAGCCAGTCCATAAATGTTTTGTTCCCATACATCCCTCTTAAGCTTCCAAACTTAAAGGGACCCTATAGTCACCAGAACAACTACAGCTTGTTGTATTTGTTCTGGTAAGTAGAATTATTCCATTCAGGCCTTTTGTAGTAAACACTGTCTTTTCAGATAAAATAACTCCTCCTTAGATGGCTGCTAGAGGTGCTTCCTGGGGCAGTACTGCCTAGTGTGTAGCACTGCCATTTAGTGTCTCCACCCTCTGCATGCAGACACTGAACATTCCTCATAGAGATGCATTGATTCAATTTATCTTTATGAGGAGATGCTGATTGGCCAGGGCTATGTTGGACTTGTGCTGGCTCTGCCCCTGATCTGCCTAGTTGACAGTCTCAGCCAATCCTATGGGGAAGTATTGTAATTTGCTCAGACCACCACTTCTGATGATGTCAGCAGACAGTCAGTTCAGAGGCAGAGCCAGCAGCTGCAGACTTGAATACAAGTTATATTTTACTATACTTAGGGAGGCAAGAAGGGGCCAGGGTGGTGATTTTAACATAATAGAGTCAGAAATACATGATTGTGTCCCTGACCCTATAGTGCTCTTTTAAGCAAGAGTATGTGAAGAGTAGTTAGGGTTGCCACCTTTCTTGGAAAAAAATACCAGCCTCATTTGTATAATCAAAAGGAGTGAATCAGAGAAAATTCTGTAAAAACACCAACAAACTACTCACAGTTTGATTCTGCTGTATAGATGGATTGCTCCCAGTGTCTCAGTCTCGCAAGTCACCCAATGTCTCAGTGTCCCTATGTATCACAGTGTCAGTGTCCCCATGTCACCCAGTCCCCTAGTCTCCCAGTGTCTCAGTGTCCTCATTTCTCCCAGTGTCCCAATGTCTCAGTGTGTCCCTGAGAGACCCGGGGACACTGAGAGACATGGGGACACTGAGACATTTAGGGAAACTGGGAGACATGGGGACACTGAAACATTTGGGGACACTAAGACACTAGGGACACAGAGACATGGGAACACAGACACTGGGAGACTAGGGGACACTGGGAGACTTGGGGACACTGGCTGGGAGACAGACACTTGGGGACACTGGGAGACATGGGGACAGTTGTGGACATAGACATGGGGACACTGGGACATATAGGGACACTAGGCACACTGAGACACTAGGAACACAGACACTGGGAGACATGGGGACACTGAAACATTTGGGGACACTAAGACACTAGGGACACAGAGACATGGAAACACAGACACTGGGAGACTAGGGGACACTGGGAGACTAGGGGACACTGGGAGACTAGGGGACACTGGGAGACTAGGGGACACTGGGAGACTAGGGGACACTGGGAGACTTGGGGACATTGGAAGACTAGGGGACACTGGCTGGGAGACAGACACTTGGGAGACAGACACTTGGGGACACTGGTAGACATGGGGACAGTTGTGGACATAGACACGGGGACACTGGGACATATAGGGACACTGGGACACATGGGGACACTAGGCACACTGAGAGACATGGGACACAGACACTGGGAGACTTGAGTACACTGAGACCCTAGCAACACTGGATGGGGGACATGGGGACACTGGGGGAAATGGGGACATAGTGTCTCCGTGTCCCAATGTCTCAGTGTCTCCCAATGTCCCTATGTCTCACAGCATCCCCATGTGTCTCAGCATCCCCATGTGTCCCAGTGTCCCTAGTCTCTCAGTGTCCCCATGTTTTCCAGTGTCCCCAAGTGTCCCCATGTTTTCCTGTGTCCCCAAGTGTCTCAGTGTTTCCAGGTCTCCCAGTGTCTGTGTCCCCTAGTGTCTGTGTTCCCATGTGTCCCCTAGTGTATGTGTCCCCAAGTGTCTGTGTCACCTAGTGTCTGTGTCCCCATATGTCCCCTAGTGTCTCAGTGTCCCAATGTGTCTCAGTGTCCACATGTGTCCCCTAGTGTCTCAGTGTCCCCATGTGTCCCTGCTGCCTTTCCCCCCATCCCTCACTTACCTGAGCTGTAGAGCTGCTGTCTGGACTCTCTGTGCTGTGTAGCTGCTCCCCCACAGATCACTGAGTAGTAGAGAGAGGCAGGGAGGGTTATGCTGTAACTTCCTATCCCTGCCTCTCTCCACACACAGTGACCCCTAGTGGCCGGTGCTGGTATTGCAGAGTAATCTCCATTTATTCTGAGAAAAATACCTGCATTTGTATTGCCGGTATTACTGCAATACCGGCATGGCCAGGCAACCTCAAATACCGGCTGTGCCAGTAAAATACCAGTCAGGTGGCAAACCTAAGAGTAGTGTGTAAAAAAAAAAATATATATATATATATATATATTTATTTTATTTTTTTAAATGGGCCTATTCCATGGGCCTGGGCCTGGAGCTGCAGCTCCATCAGCCCCTATGTTAATCCGGCCCTGACTTTACACAATCAATACCGATGCAACAAAATGTCAAGAATAAGTCTAAGTCTCTATAATGTGGCTATTTGTTTGCTACGCGAGATGTCAAATAGTAATTAGCAACGGTATATCAAAAGTGCATAAAGGGAATGCAACAATCTGATTGACACATCAGATTAGATCGGTGTACCTCAAGATAAACCGCCACATACTAGAGTCTGAAAATATTATGCTAGTAATAAGCTAGCTAAAATAATCACCATATTTTGTTATAAGTACTAAACCTAGAAGTAAGAGCTAGCAGGGCTTCCTAATCGTGATAGAATTAATAATGGATAGGAGATTGTTAGGCTGCAAGTTCGCTCTAAACAATAATAGTGTACACAAAACAGATGATAATGTGTATGTACACTATGTAGCGCTAAAGTAAGATCATGCGATCACAGGGGGGTATTAAACCACAGAAATAATCTTGAGGAATCACTTAGGGCTTGCCAGGAAGCTCAATATATATCGCACAACTACTACTAAAAAAAACACACTCACATTGCGGGCAAGCCGATCTGGCTAATAATGTGGGAGAGGTTGCGCAAAGAATGAGTCACTAATAAGATAATCTGATTCGGTTCAATACCGGGAACTACACATTCCAATCACCATAGCCCATATATGGAATCAGTAGCACTAACACTATTGGAGCTAAAAACATAGAATGAAGTAGGTGGAATGATGCCTTCATGGGCGCCAGGTATAGTAAAGAGATATCAGAGAAAGATCAAGATGAGGTAGCTGTATGTGCGGTATAGTTAGAGTGTACACGTCCTGCAAGTTTGAATTGTAGTGAGTAAAGCACCCTGATCGGTATCAGAGTTCCCGTTCAACTCGGGCGGCTGTCAGCCGTCTAAATTATACGTGTCCCCAGCGGGCAGTGTGATAGCGCAAACGGAGAAAATAATAATCAGCAAAAAAGGGGAAAGAGAAGGATGATGCCTGAGGAACAGGCATAACCGAAAGAATCGGGTAGGTGTCCAACCCGACGCGCGTTTCGCCTGTATTAAAGGCTCATCAGGGGGAAATGACTTCCCAAATCGGCAAAGGTTAAAAAGCCCGCTCTAAAACCTCATTGGTTACCTAGAGGATGAGGGGGAGGTACAAACATACGGTAGCCGAGAATGCTCAAAAGAGTGTTCCAAACCTCTTAGATTGCAAATATTATGAGTGCCGCTCGGATCACGACATAGGTTGTGATATAGTAGTCCATTAGGCTGGAGGTGTAAGGTGATAGAGTTGTTCATAGACAGATATATGTTCTTGAGAGCAATTATTTAATAATAGATGAAAAATACGTTACTATGTCAAAATATAGAGTTCGCAGATGGTAATATCCAGATTGCAACCAATCACATGCCACTTATAAGGGATGGAAAATGAAAATGCCGAAGCAAATTTCCACGGGAGTTAATGGGGATCACTGGGCTTCTGGAGGACGTCATTAATTATGATTGTACTGTAGACAATGTAACTTAAATTTATGATATCTTAGAAGTTTAATGGGACAGAAGACCATATCTACAGAATTATTATGTCATGTTGGGGTTCATTTTCCCATATCATACTTATGTGTTGCAGAAAAAACTTCACACCTATCTAATACAGACAGTGCGGCTTTAGGGGGGTCCAGAGTTAAACAACACAGCCAATAAGGCCTAGTCTGGGAGCTGGTTAGTCACATGCCATATACAGAGGTCTGACACACGGTGATATTTTGTTACGCTGATAGTACCAGCAGGTGGCAGCATGGTCACGCGTTGTACATCACCGCGTCTACAGAGCTACACTGAGGGCATTAGGGCGATCCAACATGGCCGCACCGGCCTCATCAGAATCTGCCATCGTCACCATTGCGACTTTCTGGCACATATACGGATCTTCTCTATGGTTAAAGCGGAAACGGAAGAGACCCTGTTGAAACGTGACAGAGTCCAGAGAAATCCACTCAGCCCGTGCGGGTATGTGAGTGACGATATATACCCAGTATGACCCCATATACCGAGTGACTGGCAGCGTGTGTCCTGTAATGTATGATACCGTGACAGAATGGCCGCACTGACATATATAGTGTGGGCTGTGGCTGACTGTGAGTGCAATCAGATCCTATCACTGAGAGAATGGGCACCGAGCTGGATTAAAGGCACACTGTGGGCAGGCAGTCAGACCACTTCAGCTCAGTGGCATGGTCCGGGCGCAGTGTCCCTGTCCCCTTAACCCTACAGTGTTAGTTATTGTGCTTTCTGAGAAGCTGCCATAATTCCCTTGCAGGGTTAAGGCGGCCTATAGTGGCTGTCAATCAGACGGCCGCTGGATGCACTTTCTGGTGGTTTGGCGAATTGGTCGCCCAACTGATACTGGTGAGGATGTCCAGCGTAAAGCATGGCAGCAATGCTGTCCTATGGGTAGAGCCTAATGCGCTTGCGGTGTTGCATGCTGGAGGAGCCAGAATGCCGACCCTGCGCCAAGGGAAAAAGTTGCAGGAATCTGGTAAATTAACCCTTACTATGCGGAGGGTGGCCACGAGGGAGGATGGAAATGCGAGGGAGCTATAGTGCTAGGAATACAACTTTGTATACTTAGCACTATAGTATCCCTTTAACTGGGATTCAATGGGGACCGGAAAATTGATTACATGAGAGCAATAAAATTGAGCTTAGTTTATGGTACAGGGTCTAGCTCACTGACTGAAAGCAATCAGCTGATGCCCTCAACCAGTGTGCTGACCTTACATGGCATGCTTTATATCTCAGGAGAGCTAACAACTGCCTGGAGCAACTGACTCTTAGTGGAGGAAGTGGTAGGCACCTGTTGTACCCCAAGAAAGTTGATAGCAAGTGGCATTACTACTTACATTGGGGGGGGGGGGGGGGGGGCTGTCAAGGCACCACTAGCACCATAATCTCTACAGCTTGTTATAGAGCTTAAGGTCCCTAAATAATACAAATTTGAAAAAATTAAGCTGGGTTCAACGCTTTGTTTTTAAAACATATCTTAATGGTTTAACACCTTAAAGAAAGCTGGTGCAAGGAATCTCTTGGTACCATAACAACCTAATTCCAATGAAGTTATGATGCCTGGAGGGTCCCTTTAAGTGATGACATGTAATATTCTGGTGGATGGAATGGAGAGTTAAATGTTGAATACCTCTATATGTGGTGTGGACAGTTCAGATATTGGCTCTCTGCTAATCATCAAGCATACCCAAGAAAGACCCTATTCACTACTGTTGATTTTTGAATGTTTTTTTCCTTTTAACTTTTTTTTTAGAAATTCAAAGACTTTAGAAATGTCTTCTTACACCTGCATCACATGCCGGGTGGCATTTGCAGATCCTGATATTCAGAGAGCCCACTACAAGACTGATTGGCACAGATACAATCTGAAGAGGAAAGTAGCTGATATGCCCCCTGTCACAGCTGAAAACTTCCAAGAAAGGGTGATGGCCCAGAGAGCAGTTGTAGAGGAGCAAGGCAAAGAAACTGCCACCTACTGCACGGTTTGCAGCAAACGATTTGCCACTTTCAATGCATATGAAAACCACTTGAAGTCCAAAAAGCACTTAGAGCTTGAGAAAAAAACAACTCGGGCTGTTACAAAGAAAGTAGAACTATTAAATGAAAAGAATTTGGAAAAGGGCTTTGAACCAGAAAGTGTGGACAAAGATGCCATGAACAAAGCTATTCAACAGGCTATTAAACCACAACCTTCAATGTCTCCAAAGAAGAATACTAGCACTGGGCAAGAAAGTGTTACATCGTCTGTTCCAGGAAAACAAGTAGTGCAGTCCAAGTCCAGGCCTGACAAGCCTCCTCGATTACAGTGGTATGAACAACAAGCCAAGAAGCTAACCATGCAGGATGGCGAAAGTGAAGCAATGGTTGAAGACGAGGAGGAAGGTAAAATTAATGGGTTGTATTTTTCTATATGAAAGAAGACTTACCACTCACATAAATTTAGCTTAATGAGGTTTTTATGGGAACAGGACTGCCTGGGTGGTGTTTTGCCTTCATGGGGAAAAAAACCCAAAGATGAACCCTCAGCTCCTTACACCTATAGATGCTGCTTTAGTAGGAAGATTTACTGGGCTTGGTTATAGGCAGACGGTGTCATTTGAAGCTCTTGGCTTATCACTGGCTGTCCACTGAGATACATAGTATTTACTGTTTCTCTTAATGGGCAGCTAACACTCAACCAAGCACTGGCTGCTCGGAAATCCTTCTACATGCTGCTGTGGTTTGGAGAAAGAAATTAGGAGGCAGACATTTGCATTTAGGGGAACCAACTTCGGTGCTCAGCCGGTTGGAAAACGGTTTAACACTTGGAGTAAGACAGCAACCAGATATTCCTTCTCCCTTAACGGCTTAATTGATTTGAGGTTGTGAGTGTTCCTTTTATTCTGTATTGTATACAATATATTATGAAGACACTTCGGCATAAAACAAAAATATTATTCTGTGAAATACGATATTTCAGTATTACATTATTTGGCTAACTTTCTCTGTTTATACCAGTGTTAATTTTGTGGACTAACAATTTTAGTCCACTAATATTTTTGAGATTTAGTTGATTTAAACTAAAACAATTTATGACTAAAATTACCTTTTAGTCAAAAGACTATAATTAAAACCAATTTGAAATTTGCTGCCAAAATTTACACTGGCTGGGTAAGACACATTGGGGAGGGAGGAGAGAAAATTACACATGGGGGGGGAATGAGCATATGGAGGTGCTTGGGGAGGAATTGAGACACACTGGTGCCTTTGGGGAAACAAAGCTGGGGTAGAAAGAGGTATTGGGGGGGGAAGAGACACAGCGATGGGACAAAGAGGCACACAGAGTGGCTGGGAGGCGGGCTTCAAAGGCCACAGATGGGCTGTGGAAGAGGAAAAAGAGACCGACCAGGGCTTGGGAGAGAGACACTTAGAGGGGCTGGGGAAGGGGCAAAAGAGACAGAGGCTTTAACTAAATGTATTAGATTTCTAGTCTTGTCTACTAAAATCTACGGAAGATTTAGTTGACTAAAACAATTCAGATGACAAACTAAAATTACTTTAGTCAAAATACTACGGCTAAAACTAAATTCAAATTCGCTGCCAAAATTAACACTGGTTTACACCTCTATAGTCAACAAATATTCTACTGTGGCCTAGAATTATTCTGTTCATGTAATTGTATTGTTTTCTTGCTGTAACAGATGTTATTGAAAGGTTTTCTTAAATTAGTTCTTGATGGTATGTCAGATGAAGCAACATGACATTAACGACTTTCAACTTGCCAGGGTTGGTGTTCAGGTCTTCAAGAAATGACTGATCATTAAAGGGTTATTCCAGTGCTAGGAATACCAATTTGTCGTCCTAGCACTGGAGCTTTCTCACACTCCCTCCCCTGCAGTGTAAGTGTTTATAAACTCTTACTGTACTTACCCTATTCCACCGCTGATGTCCCTCAGCGCTGGGTCAGTGCTCCACCCCCTCCAATGGAGGTTGCTGCAGTGTTTTACTATGGGGAATTGACTAACACTGGACGTAAGGACGCCCAGCGTCACTTAGGCGACCAAAAGTCTGATTGACAGCCACTAGAGGGAGTCTTACACTGCAAGGTAATTATTGCAGTTTCTCGGAAGCCTTGCGCGCATCAATGCTTACCTATGGGGGATAATGACGCTGGATGTCGTCATGTACCGGACCAGAGGTCCGTTTCAATCCAGGAAGCCCTCTAGGGCTGTCTGGTAGACAGCCACTGTGGGCAGACTTAGTGCTGAAATATAAACATTGCAGTGTCTCTAGAATTGCAGTGTTTAAAATTGCAGCACTAAGTGCAAAAGGGACACTGCACCCAGACTATTTCAATGAGCTGAAGTGGTCTGGGTGTCTACAGTGTCCCTTTAAGCGGACAATGTTACTGCACCTTGACCACTTCTATGAGATGAAGTGGTCTGGGTGCCTGTAGTGTCCCTTTAACAAATACTAGCTGTGCCTAAAATGCTATGGCTTTAGCACGGTAGAGCTAACAGAAGCTCTTTGCAGGTGCTTCCAGTAGCAGTGAATGCAGTGATGAGTGTTTGCAGGCACCAGGTAAGTTGCCAAACCATTTAAAAGAAATCTGGAAGGGTATCCGAGCATTCGCGCACCATAACACCTACAGCAGGCTTCAGTGGTTATGGAGTTTGAAGTGTTCATTTTATTTTGTTATGTATCAAAATGTGTGCTGTTTTGGCAGGCTGGGAAGATATGGATTTTCCTGAGGAGGAAGAGGAGGATGATGCTGAAAGTGATGAGGAAATGGAGGCTGTAGGTGTTGATGAAAGGACCCTGACTTCTAACGAAAGCACCTCACCAGTAGATGGCATTCCTATCACAGACTGCTTGTTTTGCCCTCATCACTCCCGCTCATTGATGAAGAATGTTGCTCACATGACCAAGGTTCACAGCTTCTTCATTCCTGACATTGAGTACCTTCAGGATCTTCAGGGCCTAATTGCATATTTGGGTTAGTGTTCTTCGGTAAATGTGTTCCAATGTATATTGAACTTACCAAGAAGTTTTTTCATATTTTTTTATTTATTATGCCCTATTTGACACTATTGATCCTATCAATTCCCTTTATTTAATTGAATAAACCTATAAATTAGACTAAAACATACCTTGAATACAGCGCTGAGGTCCTCCTTGCTTCGTTTTCACACTTAGTCTGTCATCACGCCACGTCTTTTGGTAGAGAAGCATTTGATAGAAATCTTCTACCGCTCGGAACACATGGGCCGTGGAGAGGACAGAGCGAGGGATGGGCTTTAATTAACCCCTTAAGGACTGAGCCAAATGTACACGTTGTGATTAAAACAAAACCTGGCATTTGACTGTGTCCAACCGTAATTCACCCCTTTTATTCAGGGGAAGAGGGCTTTCATTTAACATCAAATATTTAGCTATGAAACATAATTTAATATGAATAAAATGTAAAAAAAAATGAGAGAAAATAATAAATTTTTTATTTTTTTTAGTTTTACATGACATTTTAACTGTGTGTCATAATACTGTTTGCTTTGATTGCAATAAAATACACATTTGTTTTCAGGGATGTCTCGCATGTAAAACAGTACCCCCTATGTACAGGTTTTACGGTGTTTTGGGAAGTTACAGGGTCAAATCTAGCATGTTACATTTTTCTGTTTTTTCACATTGAAATTCGCCTGATTGGTTATGTTGACTTTGAGACGCTATGGTAGCCCAGGTATGAGCATTACCCCCATGATGGCATACCATTTGCAATAGTAGACAACCCAAGGTATTGCAAATGGGGTATGTCCAGTCTTTTTTAGGGGGGGGGGGGTGGATTTCAGTTTTACTGTGCTGTGGAAGTGCCTCTAGCCGTTGTCAATATGACAGCCACTAGAGGAGGAGTTAACCTGCAATGTTTACATTGCAGGTTATCAAAAACTGCAAAGTTTTACATTGGAGTGGTCTAGGTGAAAAGTGTTCCTTTAATTAAAGTATCTTTCATTACTAACTTAAAGGAGCACTATAGGGTAAGGAACACAAACTTGTATTCCTGACCCTATAGTGTTAAAAACACTATCTGACCCCGCTAAATATAGTCACTTTATTTCAGTCTGCTGCTGGGTTTGCCTCTGATATGCTTACTTGGCTGACATCATAATTTACGATCTGATTCAATCACAATGCTTTTCTATAGGAGGCAGATCTGGGGCAAAGCCAACAAAAACCAAACGCAGCCCTGGTCAATCAGCATCTCATCATAGAGATGCATTGAATCGGTGCATGAGGCTAGTTCAATGTCTCCATGCAGAGGGTGGAGACACTGAATGAATGGCAGTGCTGCACTAAACTTGGAATATAATTACCTTCAGTCCCTTTTGTTTGGGTGTATGTGTATCATGTATATTTCTTGTAATTTTTTCACTATATGTGAATTTTTTTTGTCATAATGTTGGTTATAAACACACACTTGTATTTTGTATTTTATCTCTTCAGTTCAGGTAGATACACAATTAATTTATTGACTTTTGTGAATTGACTTATTGAAGTGTTTCTTCCACTATAGGTGAAAAAGTTGGTGTTGGGAAGATCTGCCTTTGGTGTAATGAGAAAGGAAAGTCTTTTTACACGACAGAGTCGGTCCAAGCACATATGAATGATAAGAGTCACTGCAAGCTCTTTACAGATGGGGATGCTGCATTGGAGTTTGCAGACTTCTTCGATTTTAGGTAGCAAGTCTGCCCTCCATTTTTATACTCTGCACAATATTTTTATTAGAACTGTATGTTTGCATACCTCCTATACTGGAATAGAATTATGGGACCTGAAAATGCACATACCAAAAAAAACCAATTGGCGGCGACCCACACTGCCATTATTATACATTTCATGCACAATTGAAGCAAAAATGGCAAGCTAACTTGCATACACTTCTTTAAATGCATGTATTTTAATGCAAGTATAGTGAAAAAATATATATTTATATTTAGCTGCCATTTTAACTGTTTCCTGAATTTAGATGTTAGAAGCTAGACACTCAAAACATGCATGTAATGCATTTTATTGCTTTTGCACAAAATGAACTGTATTTTGAATACTTGTATGTTCAGCATTTTTTCTTACCTGTACATCCTCCAACATCTAGGAGGTATTGTGACTGCAAACCATATATTTAATTTAATTTATGTTTTCAAGGTTTTTTGATATTTTGGTTTTGTAACAGGTCCAGCTACCCAGACCAAAGAGATGGGGAGGACATTGAGATGCTTGAAAAGGAAGTGCTAGGTGATAAGAATCTGGAATATGATGAAGACACAATGGAGCTGGTTTTACCATCTGGTATGGAATATTGATTTTGCTCCTGACCTACTGCACTGTGTGTCTCTTGCCATTTTCATTGATTGGGTGGGGAAACATATCAAAATGGCAACTGCAATAAGCAGCAACAAAATATTGTGTATCTGGTTCTGTGCAAGAAGTGAATATCTTCTGTATTAATCTCTATTTTGCTTAGTAAGAGTTTTTTTTTTTTTTTACATATCCAATTCTTATACATTCATACATGGCAGGTCATGTAAGCAGGCAGTCTGTTTCATCAGACATGAAAATATCAGTGGTACTGTAACATATCGCAAACTTTTGAAGGCAATTATTATCCAAAACCGAGAGTCTTAAACTAATTTGAATGAGTTGGTTTCCAGTGGGCTTTAATTCACACAGCTATTAAACTTGAGAGCTCAGTCCCTATAGGGGTACACTAATTGCAAACATAATGCATCTGAACTGTAAGGTACGTTCTTCTTGTCTAAAAACCTGCTTAAAAGCTCTATGCTAATTTTAGTAAAGGGTGTATTCTCAGTCCGTTGAAATAGTGACACATTTGAATTTAAACGGTTGATAATCGACATGCATATCAAATGTTGTTCCAATGTTAGGAAGGGAGAGGTGCTATAAAAGCACTATACGATGAGCCCGCAGGCTATGTAATACGAGAGCTGGTTTCTTCCATGAACAACCGATTAATAATCTCCGGATGGGGCGTCTATCACTAGATACCTCTCTTAGGAGAGTTGGAGAGAAGCCTAGCATTCCCTGCCATACACGCAAGGATTGGCTTGTGATGTATTTTATTTGAGGTATTATAGATAATAGACCAAGAACAGGACATAGTCTTGGCTCTGCTGATACTGATGTAAAATAGTAGTAAAATTTGATGAAATAGAAACATTTGAATAAAATAGAGTAAACTAGATGTGTAAATCAATGTTTATATCACACTGCTGTCACTTTAAAGATGGCAGTGCCTGCAAGGGAGATAATCCGGTAAGTAATGGATTTAAGATTAAGGTGACTAGAGGCTTTGCTGCTGCTATAGCATGTTATCAACTTCCCCACCTAGGTAGGAATCTGGTATTAAATTGTGATTGGGTACATTCTGAGACAGGTTTAGTGATGTGTTCAGTATCTACTAACTGATCCTGTTGCTGTTGAAGAGAGTGTTATGGTATCTGGTTTTGGCACCAGCTCTTCTGCTGGTACAGTTTTATTTGAAGTAAATGGTGAGCATGCTTGGATGATATCTTCATTGTCAGTTTTGTGTTTTATGAAGTTTGCTTTGAACTATTTTTAGATGTTCTTGAATACAGCTATTATGGCGGTATGTTTTCTCCAACACTTAATGGAACATTATTGGAAGGTATTGGATTGGGTGAGATTGCCCATTCTGACAATCTCAGCCAAGGAGGTAGAGCGGGGGCACTGACAAACGATACCCTAGCCAATCTGCATCTCGTTTTGGGGAAGTTCAGCATCTCCATGCAAAGCATAGAGACACTGAACGTAATGTGTAGCACTGCCCCAGGAAGCACCTCTATTGGCCGTCTGATGATTGGCCACTGACGGTGTCCCTAGGCTGTAATGTAAATACTACCTTTTCTCTTGATTACCATTTTTCCAGTGCCAGAATCTCCGCACCTGCTCAGCTTGACTCCCACGCCGATGCTTCCAAAAGTCCAATCAAGTGCATCCTTCTATTGGAGGTTAGCTGTGAACTGAGATTGACTCTTGCAGCAGAAGCGCCACTAGGTTGAGTAAACGACCACTAGAGGCATATTTTAACCCTGCGAGGTAAACATTGCCATATTTACTTAATGACAATGCGTTATATTGCAGGGTTAAAAGAAAAGGACTACTGCTCCCAGACCACTTCATTAAGTGACCGCATTTAAGTGGTCCTTTTAAGCTTATTGTCTGTGAAAAAGTTACACACTTAATGCACTGATAAAAATGAATCACTTCTTAGTGACTTGTTTTAGAGTGTTGGATACTTTTATTTCATTTGTCAATAAGTAAGAAATGAATACAAAGAAATGTAGTGCACAAATGCAGCACTTCACAAGCAGTTCCTATTATCTGCTTTGTGTGATGCATCTTAGAAAATAATTAAATGATACAGCCATAGCAGTTTATTAACAAAGCTCAAGAAAATGCAGAGGATTTTGAGGCACAAAACAAATGGTGCAGATCATGTATATCAATCCCATTAGGATTTATATTTTTTACTGCAACAAACTGCATTTCTAGAACTTGTTCTCATGTAAGAGGTAGAATGTAGATGAGGTAAACTTACATGGAGATTCACATGCTCGTGTGTATTTTTTATTTTTATGCATGCTAAACCCACTAATAATGTAAAATGTTTGTTTCCAGGAGCTAGAATAGGTCACCGGTCTCTGATGAGATACTATAAGCAGAAATTTGGTGTTACTAGGGAACTGGTCGTCTCCAGAAACCAGAAAGTTGTGGGTCGAGTTCTGCAGCAGTACAAAGCCCTAGGATGGACAGGTTGTACTGGTAAGTCAAATATTCATGCTTCAGATCTGCCCATAATGGCAAAGGTATCTTGCCTACTGCTGTGAGTTAATCAACTGTGTGTGCGCAGTGGGTTGTTTTTATTTTGCCTTTTTCTTCAAATGTGTGTATTCACTCACTTGAATTTGTTTTCTATCTGTGAAAGGTTCATCTCTCCAATACGGCGGTGATATGCAGTATATTCAGAAGATGAAATCCAAGTGGATGCTGAAAACGGGAATGAGCAATAATGCAACCAAACAAATGCATTTCAGGCCTCAAATTAGATGTTAAACTGGTACTAAACTGATTAATTTCAAAAGCATTGCTCAGTGTATTACATCAAACATTCAGATGATACAGAGGATGTCACATGGCTGTAAAAGGATTGGCAGTAAATAAAGATTCAGTGGCATTGGTTTTTGAAAATTTCAATTCCGTGCCATTACTGATTTATACACACAAAAAATGGGTAAAATGGCGCTAAACAATATGCAGTTGGTTAACACGTTAAATCCCAGTGCGTCTAAAACCAGCCCAGTGTTTCAGTCACCTTAAAAACACTTGCATATACGAAATTGGATAAAAGAAAAGGAGGTTTTGCGCACACGCTGGACGTATAATATGATCTGTAACAAACAGCTATCATAGGATAATATGTAACATCCCAACTATAATAAAATATAACTTGAAGCACTCACACTTTAGAGAGCCATATCAGTCGGCTCTCTACTATAACAGCACATAGAATATTCCCAGTAAAGTGCTCTGTGCAAATAAGTCCCACCAGAAATGGACTTCAAATTTCGTCTGGATACAATCAGGAACCAGGATAGGTTAGAAGTAAAATACTTTATTTAAAATAAAAAACTAGCACAGTGCTAGATTTTTATTTTAAATAAAGTATTTTACTTCTAACCTATCCTGGTTCCTGATTGTATCCTAACGAAATTTGAAGTCCATTTCTGGTGGGACCTATCTGCACAGAGCACTTTACTGGGAATATTCTATATGCTGTTATAGTAGAGAGCCGACTGATATGGCTCTCTAAAGTGTGAGTGCTTCAAGTTATATTTTATTATAATTGGGATGTTACATATTATCCTATGATAGCTGTTTGTTACAGATCATATTATACGTTCAGCGTGTGCGCAAAACCTCCTCTTTTATCCATTACTGATTTATGTTCATTAAAAAAAGTCAACAGTTCACAAGTACCAAGTCTATGATCTTTTCATGGTTGGGATAGCGTCTCTTGAGTAACATTTGGATTAGACTGTTTCTGTGTCATTTTGATAGATCCATGAAATTCTGGTTCATGGTTTGTAGTCCAACCAACTTTGCTAATTGAACTTTTACTACATCGGTTTACAAGTAAAGACTTGATTTTTTAAAAATATTTAATAATAAAGCCACATATAGAATATGAAGATGAAAAAACATGAATTTAAATCCTCTATATTTAAAATTCAAGCTTGATTTTGAGTAGACTCTTAATTAGTGTTTTTTAATCTTTTGAAAGGGACTTAAGTTCTGTACATGGTGTTAGGATGGTGACCAGTTTTACACCTGTAACTTGGCTCTAAATTTCTACTTTCCTATTAACTCCTGGCAGATGAACATTCAATACTGAAAAATTGAAATTCACCCTTGGTGAGTGTACCATGGATTCCAGGCTTGCAGTGTTGAGTAACGTTCAGGCCTGTTCAGTAGGAATTTTTGAGCCCTGCTTGTAATCTAAATTATATTGAACATCTTCATTAAACTTTTTTCCAGTGTCCATAGGGCTCGCAATCACATTTGAAAGTGTTGTAGTATTATATGTATTGTGGAATGATTAATGTGTATATTCCAACCTGTAGAGCTCCACTCATAGGGACACACTTAATTGCTTAAATCCGAACAAAAATTACTGTATATTAGTTCTACTTCCAATAAAACATGCTTTTAATCCTGCTCCATTGAACTAACCAACTAGGAAGTAACCGGATTGGTTGTCTTATTGACAGCCAGGGGGTTTAGTTTAGTAAGGTTCATTTCTAAAAGAGGCAATTTCAATAGAAATCTACGCTTTTTTGTAAAAGGAGAAAGGAAACAAAAAAGGGGGGGGGGACGACACCCTTCACACACAAACCCCTTTTTTAAGCTGAAGAGCTTTAGGTGTCTGGAGTGTCCCTTTAAATAGTAACCGAAACCATTTTAGGACCCAACCCAGAGGTTATAAAAAAGTACTCTAAACTGATGCAGAGTCTCTAACACTCTGTTCGTGGGTTACCGTACCAGTACATGAATTTGTTGATGCGCAATACTTTGAAAAATTTAAAATAAATGATAGTGCTCCACAATACTGTTTTTTATTTTTTTTATTTAACATAATGTTCTTATCAAATCTGTTTCAGTCCTGAAAATCAAACCTTAAAAAGTACAACATATATTTTGGCAATTCAAATAAAACTTTGCACACTTCAATTCTTGTGATATTATTTTTCTTATCGAAATAAAATAAATCTTGGTTTCCAGAATGTAGGTAAGCCCTAATAAGAGAACTGTCTTATTGCTCTTGTCAAGGATAAATCATCCTTTAATTATGTTCAGGGGAACCCAAATCAATTCAAATGCTTGGAGAAGCAATTAGGCACATGACACGTGGTGATAGTTGTGAATCCAGAAGAATTGCTTCTAGCTTTAATTGGGGCAAATCTGCTTTATACAGTAGAGGATACGTGCTTGCATTCAAGTAAAGGAATGTAAGAAGAGACCTATTTCTAAATGTCAAAACATAAGCAGTTTACAAAAGAACTCCAGTGGGCGATAGTTTTTGTAAGAAAGAGAACGTAATGTAGGACAAAGTTAATTTAAGCATAAGCATTACATGAGTCCAAGTTATCCAATTTTAATATAGGCTAGCCATGTATGGCACCTACAAGCTTGAGCCTTGGAATAAAGGTGCATTCCTTCACAGTCCCCTCTTTTGATGCAAGGGTCACCCAATTGTCCAAGGTATTTCCAGGTGTGCTAGTCACACCTGTGCGACTTTCATTATATTTTCACCACGGTTCCCTTAGACCGGGCAACCTGATTTTATTAATCAGTTAAGCGCTGTAGACTCCAGGAGCAACTGGAATATAGGTTAAGGTTCGACCAACAGTAGATTTGGTTTAACAGATGGTGGTAGACAAGAAATGAGCTTAAAAGTTAGAAACGTTGCCATTATGATAAACACATTAACAACACGTACAAAAAGTTCTTAACCTCCCTGGCGGTATGATTATGTCAGGAATTTTGTACCAAAAGCGGTACCATTTTTTTGCATTTGAATTACCCGCCCAGTTCCGCCTCCATGTCAGGCATGTCAATCAAATTTTAATTAATCAAATCACATAATTACGTTAAAAGATTATTTAAATATACATGTAGAATTTTAATATATATGCATTTATAGGTATTTAAATTCTACGTGTATACTAATGTAATTTTTTATGTAATTATATGTATTATCTCTATATATATATATATGCGGTTATTTGTATTTTATTTATATATATATATAGAATGTCATTCTAAGTGTATTTTGTTACCGATATATATATATTAATAACAAAATACAGTTAGAATGAAATTACATATGCGTATAATTTATATTTTTGTTTCAATATTTTATTTATTTTATTTATTATTTTAATTATACGTATTTATATATAATATGTATATGTACATCTATTATATATATATATATATATATATATATATACATACATATTATATATGTAACGTCATTCTAAGTGTATTTTAATATTAATATATATATACTTATATTAATATTAAAATACACTTTGTATGACATTACATATATATATATATAATATGTATATATATTATATATATATTTATTTTTACACTTGTCTTTTATTTATTTTTTTTATACTTCCCACCAGCAGGGGGACTGTCTGATATTTCAAACAGTCCCCCTGCTGGCAGATCCACAGCCAGCTATAGAGGGCCATGTGATCGCTCTTTGAGAGCGATCACATGGCCCCCGGGGGCCTGATTTGCCGTGGGAGGGCTGCCTGGGCTGTGAGGCAGTCCTCCCGAAGCGGATCGCGGCGGAGGTAAGTACATCTTATCTACCCCGAGCGTGACTCGGGGTTACCGCTTCTGGCAGCGAAAATTAACCCCGAGTCACGCTCGGGAATACCGCTAGGGAGGTTAATCAATAAATTCAACCATGTTCCCAGTCCACATGTCAAATTCCAATCCTCAAATAACCTGGTGTCTTGCTTAATTTCTTTCACTAAATTGTGTAAGTTCTGTATGTGTTTGTGTATCATGGTCCCATGATCAGAGGGGTTAAAACAACACATACCCTTAACAGCTTCACATCCTAAGTCATGTTTCAACAGTAAATAATCAATAGCTGCTCTATTCTCAAGGATTGCTTTCTTATTAACCTGGGTATCCATTAGAAGTTCCTCCCGGGCCTCGGATGTTTTATTTAAACCTTTGGCGAGGGAAAAGGCTAGGGCATTATAAAGTGCTAAGCCTGGGACTCCTACCATAGAGTACACAAGGGCAGAGTATTTGGAATTAGATAAGAGAGTGATTTCAGGGTTACACTCTGAAGTAAGGGTATTTTTGACATCTCTCCTGTCTCTCTTTGATTTGCGTAGGTGGGTGGTTTCAGAGATCTCCTGTAATGTTACCTGGAACATAAGCATAAGTAAAATTTCCACAGGAGAAAGTCCATCCTTTAGGGAGATAGACATGGTGATGGCAACTCATAACTTGGTGAGTTTGGTTACATTACATGGTGGTTTTCAGAGCTCTACAATTCATGGTATTTATCCACCATGTGGGGCAAAACAGGGATTTAGTATTAGGGTCTCTTGAACAATTACATGAAAAAGCCCAACATAGTTCAGCTGCTCTCACATTAATTGTTTTCAGGGCTAAGGGGGGCTTGCCTACCAGTGGATTGAAAACATAAGAATGTAATTGTAGCGTTTTATGGGGTCTATGGGTATGCTGGTACTTCTCCAAGAGTGAGATGGGGTAGGCACAACTATAAGACAAGATTGTATGGCGTTTTCAGTACTGAGGAGAGAGTTGAGGCAAAAGAAGGTTAGATTAAAAGCCTTTGCTATCTGCATCCATATATATATATATATATATATATATATATAATATGCCATGCATTAATATTTTCTGGTCTCAAGTCAGAGTAGCATACCTGAACAGAGCATAGAATGGTAAAGGATAAGAACACTTTCATGATGGTGAATCGGTAGGGTGCACTTTTTTGCAGTGGCTGGCGTGTATCCATGTGGGATTGCCTTACAGTTTTCCAATACTTGGAAGGGACCATCAAATCTTGGCTCAAGTCCTTTTCTCACGTGTCTTTTTATCACTACCACATCTCCAGGTTGTAGTTTGACTGGTAGGACTGGAGTCTGGGTGTGGAATAGAATCAAACACTTGTTTATGCACCTGCCCTAACTTCTTATGGAGGGCCTGGACATAGGTCATGTTACTATGTTGTAATTGCAGTGTTTGGGGAAAATAGAGTCCTGTCTTTGGGACACAACCAAACATAATTTCAAAGGGAGACAAACAACTTCTAGGACAAGGGATGAATCTAATAGAGAAGAGTGCTAGGGGAAGGCATTCAGTCCAGGGTTTCCCTATCTCTTGCATGGCATTTGCAATTTTATTATTTAATGTGCCATTTGTCCTTTCTACTTTCCCACTACTCTGGGGATTGTAGGGGGAGTGGAAAGCCTGACTGATCCCTAGTGCAGTGGTTCCCAAACCAGTCCAGGATTCATGGATCACTCTGTTGTGTCCAAGGTGTTTTTTTTTTTTTTTTTTTTTTAAACACCTTATATACAACTGAGTAATCCCTGCATCCAGGACTGGCAGAGGTTCTACGAGGACTGGGTTAGGAACCACTGCCCTAGCGCATTCATAATTTCTTGCATTATCTCTCCAGTGAAATGGCTACCTCTGTCACCTTCAATCACTTCAGGTACCCCGTATCTACGTACCAGTTCCTTCAGAAGCTTACTTGCTGTGACCTTCGTTGTGGCTTTCGATACTGGGTGGGCCTCAGGCCAACCTGAAAAGAGATCAATGCACACCAGCACATATTCATTCACTACTACCTTAGGCAGTTGAATATAGTCTATCTACAGTCGCTGAAATGGGTAAAGTGCCCTTGGTATGTGTTTACCTGGTGTTTTAACAGCCTGTCCTGTGTTATTTCTAGCACAAATCATGCAAGCCTGGGTGTGCTTAGCTGCTAGGTGCCACTCAGTGGGTGCTTACTATACATTTCATGTTCATTTTGGACAAATGGATCTGCCATAATAGGGTATAGAGTTTGTGATAAACATAGCTGCGACGAATTGAACTTCGCCATTGGCTTTTGGAGAGGCACGCTTGCCAGCCTCTTGCCCTGTGACTATGGCCCTGGGGTGTATTGTCCTTTAAAAATGCTGTTTGTGTCTATTGTATTTTGGAGCACCGTTTCTGCCTCTTTAAATTGTACTGGTACAGTTCTGTACTTGGGATGCAGCCGAAGTAGTCAAAGTGGCCGCCATTCGACATATGAACACGTGACGGCGGCCATTTTAATTCAGTTGAACACATTCAACGGTGTTTGGTCGTCGAGTTCATGGAACTCAAATCGGAAACGCGACGGCACGAACCCCGCTGAACTTTACCTTCTCCAGACTTCGACGCTTCGACTGGATTCGAATGCCGTTCAACAATTTGAACGGCACTTTAACATTGACAGTTTGCATGATCGGTTGCCGTTCGTCTATTTGAACTGAATGTAACATTGGAAATAGACCGGCTGCACAGCCTAATTCTCTGGAACTGTTTTGGGCATGAAAATGTGCGTGCGTGCGGTCGGTCAAATGTGACTTCTGTGGAACTTTTGAACCCCTGTTCTGATCTGGGTGATTTTTAAATATATTGTTCACCCAGATCAGGGCTATCCAGGGATATAACATGGGCATGTGTTGTATTTTGGGGTACTTTTTGGGGTTTGTAAAAATGTATGTTTTTTTTTCTGCCTGTGGATAATTAAGTTATTCTATTAGCTAGCTTAATTATATCACAGGCAGAGGGGAGGGCTTGCTGACTGTATGTGGGAGTGTTACTATGTTATTTATTGTTTCTATTGGTTTGGTGACTTTGTTTCCTGTGCTCCACAAGGTCCACATGGGTGGTAACCTTGTGGGGAAAATGTGCATAAAAGAAATCCCTTTGTGCTCATTAAACCAGAGTTCTTCTTAACCCTCAGTACATAGCCTTGTCTCGTTATTGTAGGGGAATTGCTATAATCACTCTGGGGATTGCTATACTTGTATACTCCCATATGCTCTAATCACTTAGCTCTTTTAAGAGCTGTTCCTGATACACTCTCCTGGAGGAGAGGTCTTTCCACACGGTCCTGGATGTCGGAGGTTCATACAGGGTGGAAGGAAGACGGCAAGACTCCAGTTAAGCTACGGCGGTTGTGGAGTCTGCGGTGGTTGTGGTGTCCGGTGCGGTGCTTATGGTCCTCGGCGTCAGCTAGGAAGCGTCCGTCAACAGAGGTGCCCAGTCGGGGTGCCAGGTGACCCGTTACAATAGTCTTTTACCTTTTCTCCACATCTTGTCATCATCAGGTTCTGCATCTTGTTTCCTCCAGAGGTCTTGTTCTTCTTTGCTTGCTTGCTTCTGCAGGCTCAACAGTATATTGTAGTTAACAGCGTCGTCTGTAAGGACAACCTGTAGGGAGGTATTCCTGAGAGTGTGGAAGGTTGAAGTTGGATTGCCGCTTGCTTGGCAGCTTCTTCTGCTTTGTGGTCTCCTCTTGTAATTTCACGTGAGCTGGCACCTTGATGATGCCTACTTGAGTGGGTAGCAGGATAGCATCCATTAGGGTATTCACGGCTTCAGAGTTCTTAATTGGAGTTCCTGCTGAGGTGAGAAAATCCTGAGCCTGCCATAAATCATGGGCTATACCGAATGCATAGCGAGAGTCTGTGTAAATATTAGCTGTCTTACAGGAAGCCAGTTTGCACACTTCAGTGAGTGCCTTCAGCTCAGCCTTCTGTGCAGAGCCGTGAGGGGTGAGTGGTTCAGCTTTAATTACCTCATGTGCAGAGACTAAAGCAAATCCAGTGTGGAAGTTGCCCTTCTCATCAGCATATCTGGAACCATCTACAAAAAAACTCAAAGTCTGGATTAGACAATGGGGAATCAATTACATTAGAAAAACCTGCTGTCTCTTGTGCCATTAGTGCTGCACAGTCATGGGGTACCTGAGCTTCAGCTAACTCATCTGGTGACAGAGAATTTACAAAACGATCAGAACTACCACTCCCCTCTTTTAAATCCAGGGAAAGTAATGTAGATGGATTTAATACCATGCACCTTTTTAAAGTGACATTTGGAGGCATGAGGAGAGCACACTGCATCCTGAGATGCCTTGTAGTATGTATGTGTTTCGGCTGAACTTGTGATAGGATGCTGTTAATGTCATGCATGGTGTAAATGGTGACGGAGTTATCTAGGGCAATATCAATGACTTTGTCCAGTAGGGCAGTAACAGCAGCTAATACTCTTACACAGGAAAGGGAACCTCTGGCAACAGGGTCCAACCTGGTAGAGTAATAGGCAATGGGTCTCTGTTTCCCACCATGGTCCTGATATAGGACAGCTGTTGCATAACTAGCCTAAGGATAGATTGGGGTGAGGTGTGAGAGGAGCCGCAGGAGAGAAAGATCAGCCTGGCAGCAGCATTCCTCACAGATTGTAGGTGGGCAGTACAGCTTCTGAGGGGACCAATTAGGAGAGAGTTACAGTAATCAATGCAAGAGATTACTACAGCATGAACAAGCTCCTTGACAGCATCTTGTGTAAGCTGAAATCAACAGGTTTTAGCAACGGACTGGACATGAGGCGCAAAGGTGAGGCCAGGATCAAAAATTACACCTAGAGAGCAAGCTTGCAAGGATGGAATGAGGCAGGTAACATCAACCTGCAGGGAGAGTGAAAGAGGAGGATCAATGTTAGGAGCAGGAAAAATAAGAAACTCAGTTTTAGAGAGATTAGGTTTTAGAAAGGGGGAGGACATCCAGCCAGAGATAGAAGAAAGGTAATTGGTGACACATAGGACAGCAAAGGAGGAGATATATATCTGGGTGTCATCAGAGTACAGGTGGTAGCGGAATCCAAATTAATAAATGAATTTGCCAAGAGAGGAACTATAGAGAGAGAGCAAAAGGGGATGAAGAACTTAACCTTGAGGGACTCCAACTGAGACAGGACGAGGGGAGGATGTGTCATTGGAAAATGAGACACTGAATGAATGTTGGGATAATAGGAGCAGAACCATGAGAGAGCTGTGTCACAGAGACCAAGAGATTGAAGAGTTAGGAGAAGGAGGCCATGATCCACAGTGTCAAAGGCAGCAGAAGAATTAGTACGGAGTAGTGGCCTTTGGATTTAGCCGCAATTAGATCATTTGTACCATTAATCAGAGCGGTCTCCATGGAGATGAGGGGGTGAAATTCAGACTGAGGAGGGTTGAGGAGAGAATTGGAATTCAGGGAGCAAGTCAGACGGGTAAAGACAAGCAGGGCCGGTGCTAGGATTTTTAGTTACACAGGCGAAGATGCATTTTGGCGCCCCCAACACTCATTAAAAAAAAAAAAAAATGCATCTTCACCTGTGTGTCTTTCCTCCCAAGCCACAGGCACCCATGCATCATTTTTCAGTCACACGGTCAAAGTCATACAGGTACACTGTCATACAAAGACAGCAATAATCATACAGAGACATACAGTCAGAGACATACACGCAGAGATATACATGCATACAGAGACATGCAGGCATATAAAGACATACATGCATACAGAGGCATATCGTCATACAGACACATACATACAGACAGGCATACAGAAACATACATACAAAGACATTCAGGCACAGACATACAGGCATAAAGAAACATACATACAGAGACATACAGGCATGCAGACACATACATATAGACAGGCATACAGACACATACATACATACATACAGAGGCATACCGTCATACAGACACATACATACATACAGAGGCATACCGTCATACAGACACATACATACATACAGAGGCATACCGTCATACAGACACATACATACATACAGAAACATGCATACAAAGACATACAGGCATACAGAGACACACACATACGTACATACAGAGACATAAAGGCATACAGTTACATACATGCATACAGAGACATATATACAGACATTCAGAGACAAACATACATCCAGTTACATACATGCATACAGAGACATACAGAAACATACGTACAAGACATACAGGCATACGGACACATACATACATACAGAGGCATACCGTCATACAGATACATACATACAGACGGGCATACAGAAAAATACATACTCACACACACACACAAACTCACAGACACATACTCGAACACACACACACTGACAGACACACATACTCACATGCGCACACACACACTGACATACACACTCACACACACCGACAGGCACACTCACACACAAACTCATAGACACACTTACACACACACTGACAGACACACATACACACTGACATACACACTCACACACACACACTGACAGACACACACACTCACTCACACACATACACACTGACATACACACACACTCACATGCACACACAGTAATTAATAATCTAAATTAAATTTAAATGTCCCACCCAGCCTCCCTACCTGGAGAGCTGGCGTGGGTCTCTCATTGGTGGTCCAGTGGGGCTGCTGGGAGGCGTGTGGCTGAACTGAATTAGGACGCGGCGATGGAGGTCTGATCTCTCTGACCGGCTCCCTCGCAGGCTGTTTTCTGATGCCGCGGGAGCCGGAATATGACGTCATATTCCGGCTCCCGTGGCATCAGCAAAAGGCGCGCGAGGGAGCCGGTCAGAGAGATCAGAGAGCTCCCTCGCCGCCTCCTAATTCAGTTCAGCCGCACGCCGCGCCGCTCCGGGGATCCAGGAGGTGACCAGGCAGGAGGGAGCACTTCCCTCCTGCCGGTCACTGGAATTTTGCGCCCCCAGAGCCGGTGCGCCCTAAGGCAGCCGCCTGTGCCGCCTTATGGACGCGCCGGCCCTGAAGACAAGTCTTTCCAGAAGCTTTGAGGAAAAAGGGAGCAGGGATATAGGACGATAGTTGGAAGGGGTAGCTTGATCAAAAGATAGCTTATTTTTAGGTTGGTACAACAGTACCCGTAGCATGTTTAATGGGAGCAGGGACAATACCAGAAGAAAGAGAGCAGTTGAAGATGTGCGTTAAGGACAGCACAAGACAAGGGGTGAGAGATCTAATAAGGCGAGATGGGATGGGATTAAGCAGACAAGTGGTGAGATAAGAGGAAAGTGCAGCCACCTCCTGTTCAGTAGCTAGAGAGAAGGCTTGGATGGTACAGTCCAAGTGAGGTTTAGATAGAGAGGAATGATGGGGGTAGAATTCATTACTTAGCTTTGCATGTTACTTTTTATTAAACAGTTATCAGCTAAAAGATTAGTTTGGGGGGTGGCCACAGTAGAGCAAAGAAGAGAGTTAAAGGGACACTATAGTCACCAGAACAACTACAGCTTATTGAATTTGTTCTGGTGAGTGGAATCATTACCTTCAGGCTTTTTGCTGTAAACATTGTCTTTTCAGAGAAAATGCAGTTTACATTACAGCCTAGTGATAACTTCACTGGCCACTCCTCAGATGTCTGTTAGAGATCCTTTCTGGGTCATGGCTGCCTTAAATGCATCCAAACATTCAGTGTATCCTCCCTCTGCATGCAGACACTGAACTTTCCTCATAGAGATTCATTGATTCAATTCATCTCTATGAGGAGATGCTGATTGGCCAGGGCTGTGTTTGAATTGTGCTGGCTCTGCCCCTGATCTGCCTCTTTGTCACTCTCAGCATTGTGTGGAAGCATTGTGATTGGCTCACGCCACCACTTCTGATGATGTCAGCAGGCAGTGGGCAGGTCTAAAGGAAACAAGGACAAACTATGCAGCTGGAGGCTTGAATTCAAGTAAGATTTTACTTTAGTTTTAGAGGCATGAGGGGCCCAGGGGGGCTCGATGGTGGTTTTAACTCTACAGGGTCAGGAATACATGTTTGTGTTCCTGACCCTATAGTGCTCCTTTAAAGGTATTACAGTGATGCCTAGGAATGTGGGAGCATTAACTAATGAGAAAGGAAAAGTAAGACTGTTTAGCAAGGGTAAGGGCTGTGCTGTATGAACGCAAGACAAATTTATAATGGAGATAGTCCAAAGACTTCCTCCATCAGTGTCCGGTATAAACCCTTTCCTAATTATATCTACTAAATGGGGAAAAGACAACTTAAAACCATAGTTACTTACACAATATTGTCACCTTCCCAAAAAACTGTTTATAATTAAACCAAACTTTTTTTATATTGTAAATGTGAATTACTAATTTAAGCCTTGATTTAATAATAGAGAGGATACATTTTATCGACTTCTTATAAGTCTTTATTGAATTTGGATGAATTAAATCACTGTCTTTAAAGGCTTATCAGCAACCCAAAAATATCTGAAGCCAATATATTTTACATTAAAAATATCAGATTAAGTGATTTAGTTCCATTTATCTTGCCTCGTCTGATTCGACAACAAAAGTTTTTGTTAAATACTTTTTCATCACTACAGGTCCCTCCCAGTAATATTGGTTGCTCAAGAGGTGTATAGATGTTATCTTTGTGATATTATGCATACCTTGTGTTAATTTAAAGGTGTGTAAGCCCATTCTTCTTGTAAAATAATGAAGGGGAAAAGTTCATAAGGAGATTTTAAATCTTTATCAAACCTTGACAAAAATTACACCCCTCTAAACACACACCACTTGTGTACTGCCAGCCATTGACACTGGAGATTTTAGGAAGTGAAACAGTAGCTTTCATCACTAGGATGCCATCCTTTCTTTGGTGAGGTGTTAACATTCAACAGTATCTCAGATGTAGGTTCTCCTTAATATAAAGGGATAGTCTCTGAAACCTAGTGGCACCATGAATGATGCTGCACTCTTGTAAACTCATTGTGTCATTACCTGGTTTACCAGACCAGCACAGTTATTGTTTTAACCCCAGCAACACATTAACTACACATGTTGACAGGCAGCACCCAGCAGAATCCAGTAAATCATGTGTTCTGCAGAAACATGGTTGACTGGCTATCTGGTGTGTCACCACAGGGGTGCTTAGGGGCTCCAATCTTGAAGGTGGGGCACATTTAGCCCCAGATCCTTTTGGCAATGAATTGCTGTGGCTACTGCTACCATACTACTTTTCATGCCTGCTATCCTAGTCTCTGAGTCTAGGAGGGTGGCAGGGAGAGGAAGCAGCACAGTGATAGAGATACATGTAACATGGCACTCTATAATATTCCCTATTTGTCTCTATGTCTGAGCTGCTTTGCACCAGGATGAGATTCATTTAGAAGACTGGGAAGGGAGGACAGAATATCAGAAATAGCCCAGGGGAATAAAGTGTAGTACAGTGTCATGATGCCTACTATTTTCCAACTCTCTATGCTATACAGCTGTGGTTCCCAAACCAGTCCTCACCCCCACCAGTTCAGTGTTAATGGAATTACCAGGTTGTGTGCAAGGGGGCCATTAGGATTGGTTTGGGAACCACTGCTGTAAAAGGAGAGGCTTGGGCCACTGACCCTGCATAAAGACAACCTCCACTGTACTGGGAAGCGAATCAGTATCTTTTTTTATGGTGCGTATGTGCCTGTCTGTGTGTGCATGAATACGTATCTTCAGGCCTGCCATCAGAAATTTAGCAGCCCCTTACACAGTTGAAGGCCTGGGACACTGGATCGATCCCAACAAGGATTAGTACAGTGTGTGTATAAAGATGCAAGGTTAGTGGATGCAGAATGTGTGTGTGTTAGTTTGTGGAGTTGGATAGGGGCTGTAGAGTGGGTGAGCAGTAATTTTTAAATTTAAAATTAAGTTTATTTCTCCTTCCTGCCTCGTAACTGTGGCCAGGGAGTGGGAATAAATTGTCCAGTGGCACAGCAACTTGTATGGTGAAGAGGGGGCCCAGTAGACTCCATCTCCAAGCTTGGTTGCTTCATCTAAGTGTTGTTTCTAAGTGTGTGGTTGGAGATATCTGGAGAGTTTTACAGAAGCTTCAACTGTCTAAGAGTTGTGCTAAGAGTTTTCTTTTCTACTGTTACAGGTAAGATTCATCTGTAGGAAAAGGTTACTGATTGCACAAGGTTTGATTTCCTGTTGGTAATTATAAGGCATTTGATTAGATTAGTTAGCTACTTGCTATTGATTGCTGTTTAACCCCTTAAGGACCGAGGACGGTTCAGGACCGTCATCGGCATTTTTGCATTGCCGACCGGTGACGGTCCTGAACCGTCCTAACGGTCTTAGTTACTTACCCGATCGCCATCGTTCCCCCGGTGGCGATCAGCGGTGCTCCCGGTGTGGGGAGACTGTCTGCAGCCCAGACAGTCTCCCCATGGCGGATTTGGACCCCTGGGGCCATGTGATCGCTCAACAGAGTGACCACATGGTCACAATAGGTGTCCATGTGTCTGCCTGCAGGGGGACTGTCTGTGCTGACAGGCAGCCTCCCTGCAACTGTAAAATCATAAAAAAATAAAGGTAATGTTAATAAAAAATTATAATAATTATATATGTGTATATATATATATATATATATATATATATATATATATATATATATGATATATAGACATATTATACATGTCTATATATCATTTGTAGTCGGGGACAAAAGCCGTATACATGATAAGTTAGATATATGAGCAAGTCGGTTGTGGTGTGCCGAAACCGACGTATCGGGTAGGCCTGTAATAAAAGAGGGCCCACCTGTAATAGTAATATGTATAAGGGGAGAGGTGGGAGGGATGAACCAGGCAGCATCAGCCCTGTGGTGTAGGGGGCCTGAGTTTAAATAGCCGGGTAACCCCTCCCACAACTTCAGGCTACGCCTTCCAATTTGTAGTCGGGGACAAAAGCCGTATACATGATAAGTTAGATATATGAGCAAGTCGGTTGTGGTGTGCCGAAACCGACGTATCGGGTAGGCCTGTAATAAAAGAGGGCAAAAAGTTGAATAAGATACTTTATTACACATCTTGACGTTGCAAGATTCATAAAGGCTTGTCCTACTCAACTCTAGCTCTGGTTGTGGTATGTATCTAGCAATATACTGTGGATTTCCAGCGTCCTAATGTTTATGGTGTGAGCAGGGACATTTGTCTGGAAGCAGCTGATGCTGCCCTGATTCTGGAGGAATGTCCCGAAAAGGCATTGGGGTTGAGTCCCCGCCTGGTTAACAGGGTTCTGAGGTACATTATGAATTTAGCTGTAGTGAGTGGTTTGCCCTGCAGTTAAATAGGGGCATATTGAGATTTGGTCCAGTGAGTGATAACCTGTAAAGGTCTGACATTTTGACCGGCACCTTATTGTCCGTAGGATAGTCCTTATGTCCCTACGTATTACATATGGTAAGAGGATGTGAACTGTTTGGTACTAGGATGGGCACTTAAGATATGGTGTATTCCAGCCAGGTAAGTTTGTGTTAAGAGAGATTTTATAAATTGTGTGGGCAAAAAGGAGAGGAGTGTCGCAATGGCGACTAGTGAACGAATATCGGTATTATGGTAATCAGTGGTAAACTTGTTGTAAAGGTGAAATCTCTATTGTATGCTCGTGATGTATAATCAGAGAGGGCAGCTCAATCCAGAAATCTGCCAAATGCCATGAGGCGAGTTAGTGCAGTATTAAGCCATGGAATGTGGGTATAGCCAGCTTCTTTATTGTCAGAGAAGCACTTGACAGGTTCCCCTATCCACTCATACCTCCCCAGGCCTTGTAGGCTGCCACTATGGGGTAGATTCCAAAGAAATGTTGACGAGGAATGGAAAGTTGTTTTTTTTTGTTTTTTGTTTTTTCAAGAGTCTCAACTGGCCAGGCATCTCAGAACCAAAAGTCACCAAATTGGCTGTGAAATCAGTGTGTGCGGACGCATTGGTTCATGTAACTGGGAAATGATGAGATATGGTGGGAATAACCTGGCCTCCTATTCCAGTGTGGCATGAACCTGAGCCATATGTGTAGGTCTGCTTACAACTAGTGCCAGAATGCAACTGTCGGTGGGAAGAAGACTCAGCGGTCACGAAATAAATGTTCAGAATAATTCTCATGGCGAACTTCAATGTGCCCAGTAGGACTGTAGATCCATTCTCCCCCTCCCCCACCCCCGCTTGTTCTTCAGAAGGAAAGGTTCCCAGGACTCTGATGCGCTGTACCTTCTCTGTAGGTGGACATGTTGTGTAGCTTATTAGTGTCAAGATGAATGCCTAAGAAGGTCAGTTTGTGAAAGTGGAACCCATAGTGAGGAAAAGTGCCATCGTCTTGTGAATACTAACCAGAGCGGATTGAGGAAGTTATCTAAGATAACGGGTGACTGCAGGACATTCGCTAATATTGAGTGTTAGTCAACATAGTGTGTTAGCAAATAAGACAAACAGCTTGGGGTTACTCTTTGCTCTAAAAGTTACACGTGTGGGAAATTCATGACAATCCCTCCATAAAATGCCATGAACATGCCCTCGGGATGGCTGAATAGGTAGAAGCTTGGAGGCATAGGAAATGTCTGTCTTGGCCACCCAAGCTCCAGTCAACCCCTTTGGCATAGTGCTGGGAGAATTCCTTAGAGGAAATCAATGAGTTGAGGCTAGGGGTGGGTAATTAATATGGTTGAATACCTTCTTAAGCAACGTGATTGTGTTGCGGGGTCTATTAATGCGGACTGAAGGTTCTGACACTCGTGAATACCAGGCAGGAGTGTGACTAGACCTGTGTGGAACTGGTGTGTGGAAACCTTGATGTAGAAGTCGACTGAGTGACGGAAAGGGTGTGCTTAGAGGTAAAACTCCAGGTTGTCGATGCAAACCTTCTCTATGGTGAGGAGAAGTAGAGCCACTTACGTCACGAGAGTCTGAAGGCTAGGATGAATTCTGGCATAGTGAGTTTCTGATTGAGTCTGAGATTCTGGTGTATAGAACGACGTACAGATCATCGTAGTAGTAAGACTTGTAATCGTGGGAGGCAATCAGTAAGGAGACTAAATTAACCTTTCCAGATGTCTTTGCGTATGGTCTGGGACACAAAGTACGAGGGAGTAATAATGTAAACCGATGTGCTAGGGGCGGGATTTGAAAGGATAACATAACCATGAGAGAGATTTGGGAGTCCTGTGGCTGGGATGTGCGTCAGTGCCTGTGGAGATTCCAGTCTCTGTAGTCCATCGTTGATGTTATGTATGGAGGCAAGTAGAGTGGATATCAACTGTTTGACTTAATGTCATTTGGCCTAGTGAGCAGGGGCCACTGAAAGGTGTGGCAAGAACGTTGGCCTCTCGGGGACTATTAAAAGAGTCAATATAAGAGGCCATGCTGGGTGAGGCCCTAACTCGTAACCTGGAGAGGTTGATGTGAGGCGTTAGCAATGTATTGGGCCGAGGGGCGTATACCTCCATATGCGGATGAAGTGGCCTCACGGGTTTGATAATGATGAGGCTAGTTACTGGCATAGCTGGGAACCAGGCCGCCAGTTGACATACCGGATCCGAGAATGGGACGGGTGATGGGTAGTAGCGAGGTGGGTAAACATACTTGGGGTAGAATGTGGTTTCCTTGCCAGAGGGATGAGATATTGGAGAACCTAAAGGGAAATGATGGTGGGAGGCAAGTTGGAACTTGAATTGGGCTTGACTTAATGTGAACGGAATACACATAATCGGGGTGGTTGTTTTAGAGGCTGGTATATGAATAGGTAACCTGAGGACATAGTTGTTAGAATCCTGACCCTACGATGGTGGGTACAAGATTCATAGGACATAAATCAAATATCCCTATAAGTGAGTAGGGTGAGGATCCTAGGCCACTACCAGAGACCATGGGGAGTGTTTACCCAATACTGCGACAATAATGGGGGTTAGGCAGAGTCATGAGTGACCGCTAATTGGTCCTGTGACTTCTGTAGCTAAAATACATATAGGGGGATAAGGAATACCAAGCTATGAGGGCAGTTTTGAGCTATCCCGGTAGGACTAATATATTTAGTTATGGTCGTGCCAGTAAGGGAAGGGGGGTGTATCTGTGGGGAATTAAGGATCCCCGGGCATGGGCCTGTGTATGGCCTGGCGGAGGAATTGCGTGCCAGCGTTGGCTGATGCAACATAAAACAGTTAGGAGTAGATTTGCTGTAGGTTTGGTGATACTATGCCTGAATAGCAAGGGTCGGTTAGGATGATGAACTTGCTTGAGTAGAATATAGCAGCGATGAGTAAATAACCTTTTGCATAATACGTGATTATTTTGACGTAGAGTCAGGGGGAACATATGATGGTATGGTAAAGCCTGGTACACTAGGGTTTGTCCCAGGGAACATGACTATACATATACTGAACATAGGAGTGTGGCACGTTAGAAAAAAAGGTTTAGCGAATAGGTGGTCGTCTGCCAAATAAGTAATATACCTATCATGGGAGCAAGTAAACAGATTGGCCATAACACATGGTAACAAATGAAATGGTGATGACTGCCTCAGAACAGTACCAAGTCCATGAGTGATAAAATAAGACATTTGCGATATATATGATGGTAATGCAATATACGTAGTGAATATTAAACGCTTACCAGAGCTGAATTAGTAATGGGAAACTGACCATATCCGTGCACAATCGTAAATAATAACAAGAAATATAGCAAACATAACCGAACTACAGGGGGCATGTAAGGATAACTAGTAGCAGGCTAAATACTTTCAAAAAGGAACTTGGACATTTCATGTATCAGGGAACAGTGTAAAACTAACAAATGGGTACTATGATTGTGGTGGCCGCTAGATGGAAGCATGTAACTGAGATAGACTGGAGACTAGTTCGGTAGAAATTTAACGAAAAGAAACCAGCGAATAGGAATGGAACAAAGAGCAGGCAGGAGTAGATGAACTGACTTAAGTCCTGAACGGGAAAAAATCCAGAATGGACGGTATGTAAGAACGTAAACGTTTGAACAATTGTGTGTTCATGGATTTTGCCCGTACAGGCTGACTCACGGTTCGTGGATTTGACTGGTACAGGAAACAAACGACTTGACCCGGAAGCTTGTGGTGAGGTGAGAGGTCAGCTATGTGGCTGGAAAGTACCCAGACTTTGTGGACACGGAGGTTTGGTCCAGGAAAAGGCCCGGAAAGCCAGTAAGGGGTCTCATAGCGCCGGCGGGAACGAACGGCCAGTTCTGGAGAAGAGGTGAGTAGTCTCTGACTTCGTGTGGCTGGAACAGCGTCATGGGAGTTGTCGGAGCAGGGAGAACTTGGTCCAATCGGCGTGGGAGTCTCTGACCGCATGTGGCTGGAACAGCGTGATGGGAGTTGTTGGAGCTGGGAGAACTTGGTCCAATCGGCTTGGGAGTCTTTGACCGCATGTGGCTGGAACAGCATGATGGGAGTTGTTGGAGCAGGGATAACTTGGTCCGTTCATCGTGGGAGTCTCTGACCACATGGGGCTGGAACAGCATGATGGGAGTTGTTGGAGCAGGGGGAACTTGGTCCGATCATCGTGGGAGTCTCTGACCGCATGTGGCTGGAACAGCGTAATGGGAGTTGTTGGAGCAGGGAGAACTTGGACCAATCAGCGTGGGAGTCTCTGACCGCATGTGGCTGGAACAGCAGGATGGGAGTTGTTGGAGCAGGGAAAAACTTGGTCCGATCGGCATGGGAGCCACAGTAGGCCCAGACCAGCTTGTTTGGAGTTTTAGGCAGTCTGTGTTGATGACCTTTGAACCGGAAGTAGAAATGAACCAGGCAGCATCAGCCCTGTGGTGTAGGGGGCCTGAGTTTAAATAGCCGGGTAACCCCTCCCACAACTTCAGGCTACGCCTTCCAATATATATAATGTCATGCTAAGTGTATTTTTATATTAGTATGTACATATATTAATATAAAAATACACTTATGGGGGCGTGGTTCCGGCTCTGACCAAGATGGCCGCATAAGGAAAGTGCTCCGCTCCACCGGACCCCGAAAAGCCGAATAAGCACCATATTTTTCACATTAGCTGACCTCATGGGGCGCACAAAACGCCCGGAACACCCCCAGACCCCTAAAAGCTCGCAACAGGGGCCGCTGGACGGCTTCTTACAGCCGCAACAGGGATCGAGCGGAGGCCCCCCTAGCCCCAAAATGGCGGCGCCTACTACACCGGCCCCTGACATGGAAATGCCAGCCCTGAGCCGCATTGAAGCTTCCCTGCGGGACCTAAAAGACGCTGCAGTAACTAAAGCTGACCTCCAAACCATAATCGCTGCAATCCAGGATACCCTGCGATCCGAGATAGCGGAGATGCGTAACGACCTCACCGCGCAGGCAGGCCGCATCACTGTAATGGAGGAAGCGACTGAGGCCCTCACAACCAGGGTGACGGCCACTGACACCGCGGTGGCGCGACAGGGCGAGATGTTACTCTCCCTACGCCGACAGATGGAGGATGTCGACAATAGAGGGAGAAGGTGCAACATACGGGTCCGTGGGGTCCCAGAGACTGAGGGACCGGAAGATGCAGTGGCCACACTCACGGATCTCTTTAGCTCTCTCCTGCAACCGTCTCCCCCAGCAGAAATTGAGTTTGAGAGGGCACATAGAGCCCTGCGACCCCGCTCGGTCGAGGAGGGACCACGTGATCTTATTTGCTGCCTACACTCGTTCCCACTGAAAAACGCCATAATGCTGAAGGCCAGGGAACGGCAGACATGGCCCTTCCGGGGGACTCAGGTCTCCCTCTATAATGACTTTTCCCCGATGACTCTTGAAGCCCGGAGGGCCCTACGCCCGGTCACTACAATATTACGTGACCGTAACATACCTTATAAATGGGGATTCCCCTTCTCCCTGCAAGTCCGACATCAAAACCGGTGGATATCGTTAAGGTGGCCAGAAGAGGTACCTCGCTTCATGGGAGAACTAGGCCTACCCTCTCCGCCGGTCTCTGACTGGATCCTGGGTCCACTGAACCCGCCACCAAGACCGCAAAGGGGACCCAGAAACCGGGGTGGGAGACTGCCCCCTGTTCAACATGTGGGAAGCCGCGGTGATCCGTTATCTCCGGAGGAGTGACACCGGAGGCCAGCCAGGACCCATGCACTGCTTGGTTCCGACCCGAGACGGCTCTCCTTGTTTGCGCCCTCTACATCTCAAATGCCCCTCCTGCACGACCACGATGTAATCCCTTAAGCCGCTGCCAACTACCTGATTTCGCCTACCAGAGCCTACAAGAAGCAGGTTTGACTTAACACTCCGACTCAGGTACTATGTACTTTGGGCTCCAAGCACAGAGATAAGGGTTTTGGGAGGGGGGGAATAGGGACATACAGTTTGGGTGGGGATATTGTTCCTATCTCTGATACAAGCGAGGGTCCCATGGGGGCTATGGCACTGACATATGCATATCTCCAACCGCCAACTCTTTCCAAGCTAGAACGGGTTCACCCTGCCTTGGGGTGGGGGGAAGGGGGGGGTATTGCAATGTATACGCACCTACTGTCCTGTGGGGGACATCCCTCATGAGTTTCCTCCAAGCGCAGACTACTTGGAATTGAATGTTCAGCTGCTGTGGGGGACTTCTTGTCAGGGACGACAAGGGGAATGTTGGTATCTTCTTGGTTCGATCTGGGGGGGAGTTGGGGGGTAACGGGAATTGCATTTCAAGCTTTAATATACAATGTAATGTTTTGTTGAATTTGTGCCTGCACCTTACATAAGGTCCGTACCCATATTCATTTTCAACTATGTTGGAACGGAATGTTATAAAAGCCCGTAGCCCTTTACCACCACATCCCCAGCCCCCCTCCCCCCCATCCCCCCCTCCTCCCCGGCTATTTGAAAGATTGCATGACCCACCGCTACACCCTGGGCCCTCTAGCGCGTAACAGCGCACACAACGCTTGCCCTCAACCGAGGTCCTTTGATGTGGTCCCCCCCCCCTTTCCACCTCCCTGGTTGGTGGGACACCTGCACGGCTTACCGCTACATCGTAGGCCTACTGGCTCATAACAGCGCATGCGGTGTCCACACTCCACCCTAATTATTTAGTGTAATGGTGACCCCGAGAAATTCCCCCCCTCCCCTGCCGACACACTTGACCGTGCGGTCAATCGGGGACATCTGGGGCGCAGGGCTCCCGGACACTAGAGGTAGATATGTGGGCATCAAGGGGCCACACACATTTTATCTTGGGGGACGATGTATATATGACCATAATGTTTGATGTTCTTACTTGCTCGCTCCATTTGTGCGCGTACTGTATATATGTTGATATTGTTTATTTAGAGCTCTAACTAGGGGGCTCGGTGGAGCGGACGACCTCGTATTTGACCCGTAGACTCTCTGACGCCTCACTTGGCTGGGGCTTGACCCACGTTCTCTATAATTTACACTCGCGCTAGTTGGTTGGTAACCGGACGGTAGGAACTTGGACTCCTGGGCTGGTCCCGGAGATACCCTCTGCTGTACCCGGTTACCGCGCGAGTCTCCCCCCCTCACCCTGTTGAAGGGATTCTACCTGGAATAGCTCACGGGGATCGGGGAAGTGACCTACGTACAGTTACACGACTCCCTATACATACACAAGACACTGCTAGCCTGACCCCCCTGTGCCGAGTTCGGTTCACCGGCTACCGACCTCTACTATCTCCCACTCTTCCCCCTCTTTCTCGCCCTCGCCCTCCCTTCCACACGTCCTCCCCCCCTCTCACCCCCTGCTCTCTTCTTGCCGCCCGCCGGCCGGCCCATACCTCGGGTGCGCGATTGCCCTTAGCCCTCTGCGTCTTGGGGATACGGCCCGGCCCTCCTCCATTTGGAAACCCTGCCGAGACGTATCATGGCATTTCAAAGTGCACCTCTGAGATTCCTCACCCAGAACTGCAGGGGACTTAACATCCCGGAAAGGCGCACGCACCTGCTGCGGGAAATGAAAAAGAATCACATCTCAGTCGCCCTGCTGCAGGAAACGCACTTTAAGGAGGGATCGGCACCTGGATTACGGAGTAGACACTATCCTGTCAACTGCTTCTGCAACCACCCTACGGCTCACAAAGCTGGTGTAGCTATATTGATTGCGAGGGAACTGGATTTCAAAGAACTGGAACGTGTTCAGGACTCTCAAGGGAGGTATCTCTTCCTCAAAGGCGTCATAGCGGATAAGATTTACACTATAGCAACTATATATGTCCCCAACAAAAAGCAAGCAGCGTTCATTCGCAATGTTTTACTCCAACTGGAGGACTTCACAGATGGGATATTGGTGGTGGGTGGGGACTTCAACGCCCCACTTGACCCGACTCTAGACTCCTCCACAGGTCATAGCTGTATACCACAACGCAACATTAGGACAATCCGGCAGTCACTCGATTCCCTTCGGCTAGTAGACTGCTGGAGGGCCCTTAATCCCTCGACAAAAGATTACACCTACTATTCCGCACTCCATAATCGATACTCGCGTATAGATTATATCTTCATCGCGAGGGAAGGACTCTCCCATCTCCGCGGGGCCGACATAGGAACAACCACCTGGTCAGACCATGGTTCAGTCGGGATAGAGCTGAACTCACCCCTCTACAGACCGAAGACCTGGACCTGGAGGCTCAATCCGTCTTTATTGCTGGACCCAGGCGTTAAAATACAAATCCAACAGGAACTGGACCAATACTTCCGAGAAAACGACACCCCGGAGTCTTCCCCGATCACCATCTGGGAGGCTCACAAGAGTGTAATCCGGGGCACACTCATACGCATCGCGTCCCAGAAGCGTAAGGCCCATATGAAGGATATGGTTGAAGTCTATGCTGCCATCTCTACTCTAGAAAGCCAACATAAACGCTCCCAATTTAACGCCACTTATGGCGAACTAATGGAGCAAAGGAGAAAATTGAAGGACCTTATCCTTAAAAGGCATCTTAGTTCGGTCCAACGCACAAAGGGCTTCTACTACACGCACGCCAATAAGGGGGGCAAATATCTGGCGAGACTGCTGAAGGGCCCCCAGCCCCGACAACAAATTCATAAGATCCAGCTGACCTCCGGAGAAGTCTCCCCATTCCCGCAGAGAATTGCGGAAGAGTTTCGGCTATTTTACGAACGATTGTACAACCTCTATGGCCCTACTGGAACCCCTACAGACTCGAGGGTACGCAACGCGACACGAGAATATCTGTCCGGAACGATCGCCAAGGTGATCGATCCGGAATCAGCTACACTTTTGGATGCCCCGATATCCACGGAAGAAATAGCTGCGGCCCTTAAGGCTTCCAAAACGGGTAAGGCCCCTGGACCAGACGGTTTCCCCACGGGTTACTACAAGTGTTTTACGGATATACTGTTGCCCCGGCTTTCTAAGGCGGTCAACGCAGTTGGAGAGGGAGGAATCCTAGGGACGGAATCCTTGGCTGCCACCATCACGGTCTTACTGAAACCGGGGAAAGACCCCTTACAATGTGGTAGCTATAGGCCGATCTCCTTGTTAAACGTAGATGCCAAGCTGTTCACGAAGGTTATAGCCACCCGTCTTAAACATCTACTTCCGGACCTTATACACCCTGACCAGACGGGCTTCATCCCGGGTAGGGAGGCCCGGGATAGCACATTGAGACTCTTCTCCATTCAGCACCACGCGAGGAGGTTGGGGACACGGTTGCTCCTGTTATCGACCGATGCCGAGAAGGCATTCGACCGAGTCAACTGGGCATATATGCTGGAGACCCTCCGATTACAAGGCTGCGGGCAGAGACTCCTAGCTTGGATATCCGCGCTATACAGCAGGCCACGAGCATCGGTACGGGTTAATGGGGCCACGACTGGGGACTTCGCGATCAACAACGGAACCCGACAGGGATGCCCGCTTTCGCCCTTACTGTTCGCTCTCTCCCTGGAACCTTTATTACAAGCGATTCGTAGTAACCCGGACATCCAGGGGTATGACTGGAAGGGGGTACAACACAAAGTGGCAGCGTACGCGGATGATCTCCTCTTCTTTGTCCGCAATCCCAGGATCACGTTGCCGTGCCTCCTCCAAGAACTCGAAAGATACGGGCAGATATCCGGATTTAAACTCAATGTCTCGAAGTGCGAGGTCTTGAACATCACGCTCCCCGCGGAGGAATTCCGTTCCTTGGAGACGGAGTTTGCATTCCACTGGTGTCATGACAAGATGAGGTACCTGGGGGTTTGGGTGTCTGAGAACCCGGATAACATCTATCAACACAACTTCGCAACCTTACTGAAGACCGTACTCTCGGACCTCACCAGGTGGGCGCACCCGCACATCACGTGGCACGGCAGAGTCGCGGTCATCAAGATGAACATTCTTCCGCGGGTTCTGTACCTTATGCAGACCATACCTCTTGCTCTACCGCCGGTTTTCTTCTCTACCCTGAAGACGGCGGTGCTCAAATTCGTCTGGAGAGGCGGTCGATCTCGGATCCGACACGAAATCATCTGCCGACCTAGAAACCAGGGTGGCCTGGCATTGCCCGACTTTAGAAAGTACCATCAGGCCACGATCATGCAACGCATCCTAGACTGGCATGTAACGTCCTCCGCCAAGCATTGGGTGGTACTGGATAGAGGCCTTATTGGTCCGACCCTGGAAGAACGAATATGGGGCACCTCGGGACGATCACCGGCCCACCCCCCAGTGGAGGGACTGGTCCTCCAAACCCTGACGGGATGGAGATCTGTGAGACAGCTGGACCACATATCCCCATCTCCTAGCCCGATGCTCCCGCTCACGTATAATGAAGCCATAGGGGGGGGACTTCCCCCCTTGGCTTGGCCTATCCAAGACACAGGGACATACATACCGATACACAGAGCTCTGGAGGGTGGGGGGCTGAGGACTTTGCCCTCGCTGTTGGGTGACAGACCACGAACGCCTCTCATCTGCTTTCGTTACTTCCAACTACAGCACTTTTATGAAACATTACCACATAAAGAAAAACTACATAGAACCCTCACATGGTTTGAACGCCTCTGCGACCGGGGTACCGTGGTAGAACACGCCATCTCCGTCTTATATCAACAACTCCTGACCAATCACGCGGAAACACCTCAGACATTCAAAAGACAATGGGAGGAACAACTTGGAAAAGCTCTTACGGTACAACAGTGGGATACAGCATTATTATGGCAACATAAGAGCTCCATGAGTTCTTATTACCAAGAGGTGAATTATAAACTCATTTCCCATTGGTACAGGACGCCGGCTTTACTGCACCGCATATTCCCCTCCATACCCTCTGTATGCTGGAGGTGTCAAGAGACGCGAGGAACAGTTCTGCACATATGGTGGGACTGCAAGGCTATAACCCCATACTGGGAGATGATCAGGGAAACAATCATACTGATTCTGGGGGATATCCCAGACTGGACTGCAGAATTCGCCTTACTACACATCACAACGTCCTCAGTCGCCTCGTACAAGAAGTCGATACTGCGGCACCTGCTCAATGCCGCTAAAGCCAACATTCCAGCCCATTGGAAAACATCTGATGTACCTTCCAAATCAGAATGGATTCGCAGAGTAGAGGAGATACAGGGTGCCGAAGCAGCCTACTCGGCCCTAACCGGCAGGGAGACAAAACATGCGGAGGCTTGGTCGCCGTGGTATATGTATATCTCACGATGCTGTGACGCTGGGGGCATATCGGGGGGCCCGACGGGGGCGCGCGTCGTCCCGAGCTATGCAGAAGAGACAACACCCTGACTATCTCATCCACCCTATCCTCTTTCACTCCCCTCCTCTACCCCTCTTGTCGGTGGCCGGGGTTCCGAGGTCGGCCCGGAGGAGTCTCCTAGACACTTACTGTAAGATAACGACTACACACTTATTTCCTTGAACACGAAGTGGTGCCTTGAGACACACACACGAAATTGCCAGAAGTTAGCGAACACTTATGGGGGGTGCTCCACATCTGGCTAATAGATGTGATAACCAACTGCCTTATGACGAGATAACACCCACCGAGACGTAGGTCCCAGTTGTGACGCACTCACGATACAACCTCTCTTCATACAACAATAGCACCCACAACACACACCACAATGCACACCTCTGACGAAGCTCGAGAGAGGGAAATCCCTTACGTTCCCCCCCCCATGTCTCAGATACAATGACGCGTGATGACCTATAGGTCTAACCCAATGCTGGGATGATGGGGCTTGTCGAGGTGACAAATACGAAGCTACTGTTAGACATAGGACCCGACTCCCAGGTTAACTTGAGATCTGGGGTCTTCACCTCAGTACCCGCAGCTATCCTTGCTATAACCAGGGTTTCGCTCTGGCATTATCACTGCTAGCTCGCAAATCTTGGATACCTTACTCTCCAAATGGATACTAAAGTCGAGCGCACTGTAGGGTAGAATTCTACACTGAGTAGTGCACACAAGGGTAGGTCCTCCCGGACACCGTCCATTCCTGAATACCACATAACGCACCGGGATTCAATGTATAAAGAGTCTACTACGTGGGGCTGCCCACGTTTGTTTTTCTTTCTCCCTTTTTATTTTTCCTCTCCTTATCACTGTATGTATACTACTGTATTGATCGCCGCTGATCCTTTGTTAACCAGCCGTTAATAATGTTTAACCGTTCTCATATATAGTATGCTCAGCAATGCTGGACCTGCGCGTCCTAACCGCTTGATTTTATTGTCTTTTTGAATCTCACAATAAACAGATTTACAAAAAAAAAAAAAAAATACACTTATAATTAAATTACACACGTATATATATCATATATAATAACTATATATATTGTATATATATTATTATAAAATACAAATAATAAGTAATTTAAATTAAATTAAAAAATTTAAAAATAATAACATTTTTTGAAAAAATTATATATCTATATGAAATTTTATTCTAACTGTATTTTGATATTAATATATATATATTTATATCAAAATACACTTAGAATGAAATTGTATATATATCTATGTATATATAAATAAATAAAAAGAATACGAAATATATATATGTCCATATACAAAATTACATAAATAATTATATAAATATACATGTAGACTTCAAATATATAAATATGCATATATATTTAAATTCTACGTGTGTATTTATGTAATATTTTTACATAATTAAGTAATTTTATTGATTGCAATTTGAGGGACCGGCCTACAAACCCAGGACGAAATTCCAGAGAATTTAATTTGCTAGCACTGTATTTTACCCTGTAACGTTCTACGACACCCTAAAACCTTTTCATGGGGGGGTACTGTTTTACTCGGGAGACTTTGCTGAATACAAATATTAGTGATTCAAAACAGTAAAACATATCACGGCGATGATATTGTCAGTGAAAGTTACTTTTTTTGCATTTTTCACACACAAACAGCACTTTTACTGATGATATAATTGTTGTGATACATTTTCCAGTTTTGAAACACTAATATTTGTGTTCAGCAGTCTCCTGAGTATAACAGTAACCCCCATGTACAGGTTGTATAGCGTTTTTAAAAGTTACAGGGTCAAATATATGGGTCAAATATTTTTACATTGAAAATGGCCAGGTTGGTTACCTTTCCTTTGAGAGCGTATGGTAGCCCAGGAATGAGAATTACCCCCATGATGGCATACCATTTGCAAAAGAAGACAACCCAAGGTATTGCAAATGAGGTATGTCCAGTCTTTTTTAGTAACCACTTAGTCACAAACACTGGCCAAAATTAGCGGTCAATTTAGTATGAACAAACAAGTATGAACGCTAACTTTGGCCAGTGGCTACTAAAAAAGTCTGGACATACCCCATATTGAATACCCTGGGTTGTCTACTTTAAAAAAAAATATGTACATATGGGGTGTTATTCAGAGATTTATGACAGATAATAATGTTACAATGTCACTATTGATACATTTTAAAAATGTATGTTTTGAAACCGCAATATCCTACTTGTACTTATAGCCCTATAACATGCAAAAAAATTGCAAAAAGCATGTAAACACTGGGTATTTTTAAACTCAGGACAACATTTTAAATCTATTTAGCAGTTTTTTTTTTATTCGCTTTTGTAGATGAGTAAAATATTTTTCACATAAAAGTCAAAAAACATGTATTTCTTTCAATTTTTCATCATATTTTTTCATTTTTTTTAAATTAAATTACATGAGATTATATAAATAATGGTATTTAAAGAAAGCCCCTTTTGTCCTGAAAAAAACAATATATAATTTGTATGGGAACAGTAAATGAGAGAGCGGAAAATTACAGCTAAACACAAACACCACAAAAGTGTAAAAAGATGCCTGGTCGCAAATGTACAACATCGCAAAAACAGTCCGGTCCTTAAGGGGTTAATTAGCTATTGTTTGCAAATAAGCAGAGGCCTACCCAGGTGTTAAACATTCCTAGTGGGTGGTGATTTTAGGGGTTATATAAGGGTTGTTGTCATTAGCTTGCCTAATATAGCTTAGTTGCTTCATCTAAGTGTTGCTTCTAAGTGTGTGGTTGGAGGTAACCTGGAGGTAATCTGAGGTATTCAGGAGGATAAATATAAAGTTAAGATTCATTTGATTTAATTTATTAACCTCATTGGAATGGCAGACTTAGTTCAATGTAATAGTTGCTATGCATTTGTTTCACATTCCACTTTTTGGAGGTTTGGTTGTTGTCTAATCTGTAGACAATTCTCTATCTTGCGGCAGGAGATTGTATTTTTGAAGTCTGAGATTTGTAAATTATCTGGTAAACAAACTCAGGCTGGAACTGCTGCAAAGTCACTGCCGCAGAGACATACTAGGAATGGCAGATGGATCACTGTAGGATCTGGTAGACTTAGAGTTGTGGATAAAAGGCATATTGCACAGTCTATTGCTCTACATAATTCATTTTCTGCACTTTCAGAGTGTAATGGTGTTATGGAGACAGGCACTGAGGCTAGTGGTGTTGTGGAGAGAGGCATTGAGGCTAGTGGTGTTGTGGAGAGAGGCACTGAGGCTAGTGATGTTGTGGAGAGAGGCACTGAGGCTAGTGATGTTGTGGAGAGAGGCACTGAGGCTAGTGATGTTGTGGAGAGAGGCACTGAGGCTAGTGATGTTGTGGAGAGAGGCATTGAGGCTAGTGGTGTTGTGGAGAGAGGCACTGAGGCTAGTGGTGTTGTGGAGAGAGGCACTGAGGCTAGTGGTGTTGTGGAGAGAAGCATTGAGGCTGGTGGTGTTGTGGAGAGAGGCACTGAGGCTAGTGATGTTGTGGAGAGAGGCACTGAGGCTAGTGATGTTGTGGAGAGAGGCACTGAGGCTAGTGATGTTGTGGAGAGAGGCATTGAGGCTAGTGGTGTTGTGGAGAGAGGCTTGGAGACTATGGTGAGGCCTAATAGAAAGCAGTTGTTGGTGGGGGATTCCATCATAAGATGTGTGGATATGGACAATAGTGGTCTTGTGAGGTGTCTTCCCGGAGCTACTGCTCACAGAGACAGGAGACGTATCTGTAATATTGTTAATCGAGCAAAGCAGGAAGGCGAATTGGATGTACTTGTCCATCTAGGGACAAATGACTTGGCTTGCAGTGAGGTTCCAGAGGTTAAGGAAGTTTTTAGTGTTTTTGCCAATGATATACGGCAGGTTGCTTCCACACTGTCATTCTCTGAAGTTCTGCCTGTGCATAACACTCAGAACGACAGGCGGATGCGTATTAGGGACTTTAACTTGTGGCTTGGTGAATGGTGTCGGGAGCAAGGATTTGGCTTTATTTCTCATGGTAGTTCTGTTTGGAATGGAAATAAACTGTACAAAAAAGATGGTTTGCATATTTCTCAAAAGGGAACAAATGTTCTCAGTGAGCAGTTCAGAGGTTTTGCTAGGATGTATTTAAACTAGGAGAGGGGGGGCGGGGCCGGACCGCCGGGCTGGACGGTCGCACTCGACACCAGCTCCTGCAAACTATGCCTGACTTAGCACAGAAAATGCAATTGCAGGCAGAAAAAACGTCCAGCACCGGTGGCCCACAGCGGGCAGAGAGCCCTGGATCCAGGGAGAGGCTGGCCAAACGGGCTTCAGTCCCCAGGAGGAGGGTTCCTCATCGGCACTTTAAGGCCTACTCTGGAGGTGAGCGGGGTGGACGGCCGCTGCCCCGCTGCCTGCCGATCAGCGCTCAGCCATGAGTCGGACCTGCGGGGATCTGGCCCCGAACCCCCCCCTTGTTGGACCGGGGGGGTGATCCCGGTCCCCATTGTCAGGACCTGAACACCACGGAGGCACCTGGGGCGCCGTAGCTGGGCCGCCAAGACCCACATCCCAAGCACTGCAACCAAGATGGCGGCGGCCACATGCGATGGCACCGAGACGAAACACCGTCCAAACGCAAGCTCCCACTCGCAGCTACACATCAGCAAGACCCGCTCATAAGCGACACCTGTGAAGCATCTACCAACCCAGCCTCTCATTGCCTGGCTCAGTAAAACGCGACCTCCCGCCGCCTGCGCTGCAGATCGAGAGGCTGAGCGACAGTGAACCCCACAGGTCGCCATTAAAGTTGGATCCAGATATGAAGGCACCTCAGTTTCCAAGAAGGCTAGGCAAGAAGGCAAGGGGAATCGGCTGACAAGTCCACCGCTGAGACTCTCAAGTGCATATGCCACACCTGCATCTAGAGGGCACACTCACAGCCGGCAATCGGGACCTCAACAGCCCACACTGGCTGAACTGACCACTGCGAGCCGCACAGGATCCAACGGTCCCCTCCATAAGTGACTGATGTGCTGAGTAACATGCCAGTAACCTTTAATTGCACTGCTTTTCCATGATTATAAGCTTAGACAGCCATTAGGCAAACTTGGGCATCTCTCTCTGCACTTTTACACCCTCAGATCACCTGCCTAGACCCACAGTTTAGCATGTTTACTACACTTATGCCAATTAGCCAGCATGTTACTCAATGTTGATTAGTGCAGATGTCTATGCAGCCACATGTATAGTGTTGCTCTCTCTATTTAGCCTGACCTACACAGACCTCGTTTATATTTACCAAAGCTAACTCGTGACTAAACTAGTACAAATGCAGACTAACCATAAAAAAGTGCAAGTACTAACATACCCCTGATTGTTGAAAATGTTACGCAAAAGCATGTGGATTGCCTTTGGGGTACCCCATGCGTGTGTTAGATACCCTTTGCACGACAAAAATAAAGAATTTAAAAAAAAAAAAAAAAAAAAAAAAAAAAAAACTAGGAGAGGGGAGCAAAAGGGTGATAAAACATCAATCCAATTGTCCCCCAAAACAAGGACAGAAGGTGCCTGTAGCAAGTGTGTTAAAAAATGATAAGCTTAGAGTCATGTCTACAAATGCTCGCAGTTTAGGGAATAAGATCCATGAACTTGTGGCAATAATGGCAACTGATAGTGTAGATTTAGTCGCTGTTACTGAGACATATTATAATGAGAATAATGACTGGGACATAGCAATACCAGGGTACTCTTTATATAGAAAAGGCAAGAAAGGGGGAGGGGTGGCCCTGTATGTGAAGGATAGCATAAAATCTAGCTTAATAAAAGTTAGTAAGGCGAACATAGTGTCCGTTTGGGTTACGTTAGAATTTGGTAATCACACAGTAACTCGTGTAGGTGTGATTTATAGGCCCCCAGGACAAATTGAAGAGTTAGATAATCTACTAGTTGAGGAAATAGCTAAAATTACATTGAAGGGGGAAGTTATCATCATGGGTGACTTTAATCTTCCTGATGTGAATTGGAAAACAAAAATAGCTGCTTGTGCCAGGAGCACACATATTCTAAACTCCTTACTGGGATTGTCTCTAAAACAAGTCGTTGAGGAGCCAACTCGTAAAGAAGCCATACTAGATTTAGTGTTAACAAATGGAGATTTGGTATCCGATATTACTGTAGGTGTAAGTTTAGGATCCAGTGATCATTAGTCAGTGTGGTTTAATATAAGAACAGTGACTGAGTCACACCACACAAAAACAAAAGTTTTAGACTTTAGAAAAGCAGACTTTTCTAAAATTAGAATATGTGTAAAGGAGTCACTATCAGGCTGGAGCTATTTAAATGGAGTCCAAGAGAAATGGGATTATTTAAAAGTTGCACTACTGAAGGCAACAGAAAATTGCATTAGGCTTGTCAGTAAAAGCAAAAAATTCAAGAAACCACTGTGGTACTCCGCAGATGTGGCCAAAATAGTAAAAAACGAAAAGTTAGCATTTAGTAATTATAAAAAAAAAAACAGAGTGAGAAAGACAGAATGATCTATAAGATTAGGCAGAAAGAGGCTAAGCAAGTTATAAGAGCTTCCAAATCACACACAGAAGAGAAAATAGCACAGTCAGTAAAAAAGGGGGACAAAACTTTTTTTAGGTACATAAATGAGAAAAGAAAAGTAAAACAAGGAATAGTTAGATTAAAAACAAAAGGAAGGATAAAGGTCTAGCTGACTGCCTCAATGAATATTTTTGTTCGGTATTTACAGATGAAAATGAAGGAAAGGGACCTCAGTTAAGAAAAAGGATAAATGAGTAATTTATTACACGTGAGTTTACAGAGGAAGAGGCTCTATTTCAACTGTCAAAAGTAAAGACAAATAAGTCAATGGGACCTGATGGAATACACCCAAAGCTATTAAAAGAGCTTAGTGGTGTACTAGCAAAACCATTAACAGATTTATTTAACCAATCATTGATAACAGGAGTAGTCCCAGAAGATTGGAAGTTAGCGAATGTTGTGCCCATTCACAAGAAAGGTAATAGGGAGGAGCCTTACTTCAGTAGTGGGGAAAGTGATGGAAACCATGTTAAAGGATAGGATTGTTGAACATCTAAAACCACATGGATTTCAAGATCAGAGACAACATGGGTTTACTTCAGGGAGATCATGCCAAACTAATCTTATTGATTTTTTTGGATTGGGTTACTAACATTATAGATCAGGGTAGACATTGCTTACCTAGATTTCAGTAAGGCTTTTGACACTGTTGCACATAGAAGGCTTATCAATAAACTGCAATCTTTAAGTTTGGATTCCAATATTGTTGAATGGGTAAGGCAGTGGCTGAGTGACAGGCAACAGAGGGTTGTAGTCAATGGAGTATATTCGAAGCTTGGGCTTGTCACCATTGGGGTACCTCAGGGATCTGTACTTGGACCCATTCTCTTTAATATATTTATTAGTGATATTGCAGAAGGTCTTGATGGTAAGGTGTGTCTTTTTGCTGATGATACTAAGATATGTAACAGGGTCGATGTTCCAGGAGGGATAAGCCAAATGGCTAATGATTTAGGTAAACTAGAAAAATGGTCAGAGTTGTGGCAACTGACATTTAATGTGGATAAGTGCAAGATAATGCATCTTGGACGTAAAAACCCAAGGGCAGAGTACAGAATATTTGATAGAGTCCTAACCTCAACATCTGAGGAAAGGGATTTAGGGGTGATTATTTCTGATTACTTAAAGGTAGGCAGGCAATGTAATAGAGCAGCAGGAAATGCTAGCAGAATGCTTGGTTGTATAGGGAGAGGTATTAGCAGTATAAAGAGGGAAGTGCTCATGCCATTGTACAGAACACTGGTGAGACCTCACTTGGAGTATTGTACACAGTACTGGAGACCGTATCTTCAGAAGGATATTGATACCTTAGAGAGAGTTCAGAGAAGGGCTACCAAACTGGTTCATGGATTGCAGCATAAAACTTACCAGGAAAGCTTAAAGGATCTTAACATGTATAGCTTGGAGGAAAGACGAGACAGGGGGGATATGATAGAAACATTTAAATACATAAAGGGAATCAACACAGTAAAGGAGGAGACTATATTTAAAAGAAGAAAAATTACCACAACAAGAGGACATAGTCTTAAATTAGAGGGGCAAAGGTTTAAAAATATCAGGAAGTATTACTTTACGGAGAGGGTAGTGGATGCATGGAATAGCCTTCCAGCTGAAGTGGTAAAGGTTAACACAGTAAAGGAGTTTAAGCATGCGTGGGATAGGCATAAGGCTATCCTAACTATAAGATAAGGCCATGGTCTAATGAAAGTATTTAGAAAATTGGGCAGACTAGATGGGCCGAATGGTTCTTATCTGCCGTCACATTCTATGTTTCTACGTTTCTATCTTCCACCTTTGGCTCCCAGGCAGCAGGTTCTCTCCTTATCTCATGAGCCCAGGATGTATGCGATGGCAACATGCGGCAACATTCTGACAGCCATAGACTATAAATCCACAGTTTTATAAAATAAAAAAATACTTACCGATGATTATTTTATACAATTATATGTTTTTCTACCATGAGTAAGAGCATTTGCAGTGATAAAAAAATTGAAAAGCAGTGATTCTCACTGATGATCATTTTGATATGCTAATAAATGTCACCTTACACTAGATACAACAAATTTATATTAATTATTTTAGTACATTCAGTTTGTTCTCAATAGATGATAATGTCATGTGTGCATAAAATAAACATTAAAATTCAAATCACATTATTATATTCACTAAATGAACACAAACGCCTTCTGGCTTTTTAAACCCAGTATCACATAATTAACAACCATTCCATGATTAACTAACCTACTTTATGATTATTATCATTTTCCGGGGAAACACAAGATATTTCATCTGTAAAAATTGATTAACTACACTACAGCTAATTATAGCCTACATTGAATTATTATATTTGTTATTACTATTTATATCAACATATCAACTGCGTTAAATATTTACTTATTTACCCTGCTGTGTGTGCCATGTTGAACTTCCAGTGACCAGTATGAGAGAGTGTGAGAGTGATAACACCAAATTTAACATACTTGTTCCCCATTCACAGACCTTGTAACAAAAACGAATCACATGACACCGGGGAGGGAAAATGGCTAATTGGGCCCAATTTGGACATTTCTACTTAGGGGTGTACTCACTTGTATTGCCAACGGTTTGGACATTAATGGCTGTGTGTTGAATTACTTTTAGGGGTCAGCAAATTTACACTGTTATACAGGCTGTACACTTACTACAAAACATTGTAGCAGAGTGTCATTTCTTCAGTGTTGTCACGTGAAAATATATAATAAAATATTTACAAAAATGCGAGGGGTGTACTCACTTTTGTGAGATACTGTATGTAACGGAGCTCCCTGTACCCTTGACTGGGTACCTCCGCCAAGGACCGCTTCCTAGCTGGAACAGAGGACAAACCTCAGCACTCTTGCCCTCAGTCGCCGTGGCTTGACTGGGGTCCTGGAACCACTCCCTCCTGGAGCCGAATGGGGAATTTGCTCTAGACACCCCAAGGCACTGGACGACACTCAGTCCTGGGAGCTCTAGTCCTTACAAGGACTTTCCCCGTTGAATCCTCCACACTGGAACAGTGATTTAAGAATAGCCCTTTCCCCTCCCAGTAACCAAACGACACATAGTTCTGGGAGTACAAGCTGGAATATGTTTATTGGCAGCCACAACTGGCCTTATATGCAGGTCCTCATGCAAGAGGCCCTCCCCCCTGGACCAGAGAGTAGACTACAGTAAAAACACACAATTACATTGGCTCTCAGGTCCACGACACTCCCATACAAAACAAGATATTCCCTCCCCTGTGTGCCTGGGAGATAATTGAGTCAGGAACTGTACAAAACTCAATTATCTCCAGGCACAAAAACACACACATTTCCCAAACACCCCAAAAGTACCTTAAAAATATATAAAACACCCTAAACGTTACATCCCCTGATAGCCCCGATCTGGGTGATATGCAAAACATATGCAAAAATCATCCAGATCAGTTCAGGGGTTCAGAATTTTCATGGAAGTCAAAGTTTGACAGACCGTGCACTTGGTCCAATGCCCAACACAGTTCCATGAAATCAGTGCTAACGGTTGGTCAAGTTCGGTAGTCTTTTACAGCTTTCCCTGCAAGGCCCATAGTCTGTGGGCAGGAGGCTGGCAAGCAGGCTCCTCCAGGAGCTTGTAGCAAACTCACGTGGGAATGGGAGTTTGTCACGCTGTATGTTAAAAAAAAAAAAAACTTCATGGTGGCCGGACGCATTTACTGAAAGCTCTGCATACTCCTTCAGATTTAATTGCTTACATGCATCTTGGCTGCAAATTTTGTTTTACTGATCGGCGTAGCTGATCAGAGTGCCTCTGGGAGCCCTGTGGTGTGCCCCACCCCGCACAAACCGAAGAGTCAGTTGGGACCTGGTGCTTCTGGTTGCAGCATACCCTCACAGCAGACTTACGTGCCCACCGTCCCCTCCCTCTGCACCAGTGGGAAACACCCAGTTCCCACTGGCTTGCTGCATATACCAGCCTCACATACTGCAGATGGATGCTGTTAAGGCACCTAACATTGCAGACACTATCAAGATGGCAGACATGTCTCTTTATTGGAGGGTGAAAGGCTGCTGAAAAATTACCACAGGGTCCAATAAAATCCTTACGCTGCCATGGACTTATGCACTAACATGTTTCTACTTTCCTTGTCTCTGTGGTAAAATCAGCTGCTGGGAATACTCAAATAAGTCACACCAGTTCAGATGGATTATTAATAAGCATTCAAAGGTTCAATGCATCGTACATCGTATATATAAAATGGCATTAGTTTACTGCGCATGTGTACATGAAAACAAAGGACAATTGCTTACTTGAGAGTCTGTCTGAACTTATCTTATCTACAAGGTTAAAGCAAAAGTAACATTTCATGAATGTGCTGCAGAAAAAACTGCTGACAGAAGCAGGAGTTAAGAATTTAGCTTTTAACCCCTTCAGATGTGGAAGGACCTAACTAGGGCAAAGGTTTTAACCATTTATTTACTTTTATCTATAACAATTGGCCTCTTCAGACACCACAGGTGAGAGTTTTAGGTAAGGTATATCCAGGTATACTAGTTATTTTAATTAGATCTTCACCTCAATTCCCTTGCCATCTCACACCAAAGGAGTCTTCAAGGAAAACTTGTCTAGATATCTGTGGGTTACAGGATAATATGTGTTATTAAATCCACGTCTCATTTTGCAATACATTCATAGGTTAATATATATATCTCTGTATGTCTAGGGGAATATTCACTAAGCATTGCTTAGGTAAAACAATTCATGTTCCATCAGAGGGCTACTCCTATTCGACCTTTTGGAGAACTCCCTGAGGAAATGTTTTTTTCTGCTTTTGGAACACTTCAGAGAATTGTAAATGCCACAACTTGTATCACAAGAAGAGCTGTGGGAGTGACAACTGGGAGGTGAGCAAGGCACCTTTGAGTGCAGCCTTCGCACAAAGTTCTGTCTCTCTTATAATTCGCCCACCTAGGCCAAAGGCCATCAGGAGACAATACCTTAAGCATCATCTACACAGGTGGAAGATTACCTGATTCCAGCGGCACCAGAACACCCGGGTTTTCCATTACCCTCTAATGTGGAGGAGAACTAGGACTTTGGCTGGAGGGCTGTCTTGCCTCCCAATCCATGGAACTGTCCCCATCGACTCTTATATATCATTAATTTGCTCTTGCTTTCCTAATGGCTGAAGGTGGACTGTTAATTTTACAATAGGAGGGCCATCTTGACCTTCTCAAGCAACCAACATTATTATAGGAGTGTTATTACTGTTCCTCGCATATTTATTTTGTTTTTTTCATTTGCATTTATGATTTGTACTGTGTATTGTGGTGTCGAGCCCAGTGGAATATTAAGCGTTTTCTAGCCTCTTGTCAAGTAGACTGATCATAATATTCATATCTAGTTAGATAACATTACACAAGCTCATTCTCTGCCTTTATATTGACATGTGTGCCTAGCCTCGATTCATAATTTTACTAAATTGTACGTATTATTAAATTGCCATGCCTATGCTTGCGTTAGCTGTTGTGGCATTGCAGGCATGCTTGTACTTTTCTGCACAACAAAAATAAAGAATTTTTGTTTAAAAAAAGCACGTTAGAATGACATGTTTAAGTGGGCCTTTAGAATTTATTGCTAACCTTTAAGCAGATATGGAGTGCCATTCTGGAACTCATTACATAATTTTGCCATCACTGGTCTATAAGTACACAGGAATATAGCCACTTTGGTGATAGTGTATAAATAGCATTCACTGTGTTAGACTTTTGCAAAAACATTTTTTATCCATTAACAAATCTGTTTATATGAATCAAAACCCTTTTAAGCTACACCTAAATATATAGATTGGTTTGGAATATTCATTTTTTTTTTCTAAACTAATATATTCATTCAGGTGTATAGTAAATGATTTATAATCATTTACTATATGATTTTTATTTGTACAAATTGATTAGTATATAAATAAAACTAATTTTTGAATGAGTCTACTCCATGTGTACAAACTTTTGGCAGATATTGGTTGAGTGGACTGTGGACAAAAGAGTCCTGGTTGAAACACCAGGATTCCTTATGTCCTTAAGGAAGGCTAGAGCAAAATGTTGCTTGTTGTTACACAATCACTAGTTTCTTTCGTATCAGATGGTATTTTTACCATTTTGTATACCATTGTATTACACTTGTAATTGTATTAAAGGAACACTATAGTGCCAGGAAAACATACTCGTTTCCCTGGCACTATAGTGCCCTTCCCACTCCCGTGGCTCTGAAGGGGGAGGAAGGGGTTAATCCCTTATGTTTTTTCCAGCGCAGGGCTCCCTCTGCGCTGGGAGCCGCGTGCGCATTCAGCCAGTCTCATAGGAAAGCATTATCAATGCTTTCCTATGGACACTGGCGTCTTCTCACTGTGAAAATCACAGTGAGAAGTAGGGATCGACCGATTATCGGTTTTACCGATATAATCGGCCGATATTCGGTATTTTTGGCAATATCGGTATCGGCCAATAGAGACACCGATATTGCCGATAATACCTCCTAGGACCGCCGTGCTCATTACAAGCCCGGCGGTCCTGGGGGGGCCGGCAGCAAGCACTGACTTACCCTCCCAGCAACTCCATGTCTAAATCTCGCGAGACCCGAGGCCGCAGAGCGTTGCCACGGGTTACCATGGCAACGCTCCGTGCGGCACTAAGTGCAGCGAGATTTACACTGGGGAGCTGGAGGAGCTGCTGGGAGGTAAGTCAGCGCTTGCTGCCGGCCCCCCCAGGACTTAACAAACCACCGGACCACCAGGGAATACTATATCCCCCCTCCCTGTAAGAAGCAGGGAGGAGGGACTAAAAGAAAAAAAAAACACAATTTAAATATAAAAAAAAATAATTAACATAAAAAATCCCCCCCCATTTTACACAAATTACATCACTACACAAACACACTACACACACTGCATTACATACATGCACACTACACAAACACACACACTGTATTACATATATCACTACACAAACACACACACACACACACACACACACTGCATTACATACATAAATACACTACACAAACACACACACTGCATTACATACATACACAAACACACACTGCATCACATACACACACTACACAAACACACACTGCATTACATACATACACACACTGCATTACATACACACACACACACTGCATTACATACACACGCACACACTGCATTACATACACACACTACACAAACACACACTGCATTACATACATACACACACACACACACTGCATTACATACACACACTACACAAACACACACTGCATTACATACATACACACACACACACACTGCATTACATACATACACACACACTGCATTACATACATACACACACTGCATTATATACATACACACACTGCATTACATACATACACACACTGCATTACATACACACACACACTGCATTACATACACAAACACTACATTATATACACACACTACACAAACACACACTGCATTATATACACACACTACACAAACACACTGCATTCACTTTACCCACACTACACACACTGCATTCACTATACACACTACACAAACACACACTCTGCATTCACTATACACACTACACAAAGACACACTCTGCATTCACTATACACACTACACAAACACTCACTGCATTCACTATACACACTACACAAATACACACAGCTCCCCTGTCTAAATACACTTCATCCACTACATGTGGCATGTATATTTTGTGCATTTGCCGTTATAAATAGTTTATTTTTTCAAAATGGTAAATGTACAGAATATCGGCAAGTTATCGGCTATCGGCCTGAAAGTTCACAGATTATCGGTATCGGTATCGGCTCTAAAAAATCAATATCGGTCGATCCCTAGTGAGAAGCACGGAAGCGCCTCTAGCGGCTGTCAATGAGACAGCCACTAGAGGCTGGATTAACCCTAAAGTAAACATAGCAGTTTCTCTGAAACTGCAAAAAGGGTTAAACCATTAAGCTGAAGTGGTCTGGGTGCCTATAGTGGTCCTTTAATAATGCAAATCCCTGCACACTTTTATGTGTAAACAGTACATGATAGTAAAATACAAAACAAAGTAATCTAATGCAAAAACTGGATGAGTTATATTTCCAAATACTGCATATATAAACCCTTTTGAATCCTTATATACAAGGGATTAAATAGGTGAATGATTGACTCAAAACATTTGTATCCTTTTATTTTAGAATTTTAAATCTTGGATTAAGAACATATGTTTTATCAATTTGCAGACAAGAGAAAAATAATAATAGAAATAGAATGACAATCTTTCAAACCCCCTGATTTGTGTAAAACAAGATTAACTTTCCCAGTTGAAAGGAAAAATCTTTTTTGAAAGACAGATATGTGCTATAATAAATAAATAAAATGAAAATGCCAGACTCTCAGACATTAATCTGCATTAAGTGTTGGCAGACACTGACAAGGACAAGTAAGTTGGTGTTGTAAGTCTGATGGAAAGTACTACCACAAAAATATAAAGACAGATGTTTCATGGTTGAGATAAATTGGCAATTAAATGAAAAGAATGCAAAGTATTACCATCAATATTTTATAATGTGCTTGCAAAGAGAACATTGGGACAATAGCAGCCGTAGAAAGGTCAGAACAATCACATTAAACTCTACAAAAAGTCCAGCATATATTATCCTGTTCACACACAGGGGCAGAAACATTTCTCATTGGGTTCATGTTGCCAAGTTTTTTTGGAGTCCATGATTATCCGCATGTCGGCACCAAGTACACTGACTATTGAACACGAAATATACACATGGCAACCTCGAACATCAAAATTAACCAGAAAGGTTACGTCAAGTTGTCTCTATTTAGGCCGTATGTTAATGTTTTTTCTTTCTGAGTATAATTAAAATGTCAATGTATCTTTTCTTTCTGAGTATAATTAAAATGTGGCATAATTCCATTGAATGAGTTCAGCATTTCAGTTGCACAAGGCACAGGTCAAGATTTTTAGAATCTTTCCGTTCACTTTTCAGTTCAGTTTGAATCATGTTCAGATGCTCACTGATAGATTTGATATCTCTCCTATATTTGACATTATCTTCACATCCCTCTGTTCCACTACCTACATAGACCTTTTGTTTGGAGAATTGGTATGGAAGACACAATCAGCCTTTGGCAGATCACCATATGCGAGTATCAGTTGTAAACATCCGTAAGATTACAAAGGCTCTACACTTTAGGAGAGATTTATCAAGGTTAAACAGGTGTTATTCTGTGTGCAAAGTGCTATTTGTTGAAGGACATTCTATTTGTTTCCTGTTATCCTGTGTTGTATGTGTGTGGTGGCTGAGTGTCAAATATGTATAGGGGAGACTGAGTGTTGTGTTTGTTTGAGAGTGTGCTTAGTGTGGGGAGGAGGCTGAGAGGTAATGCGGGCTGAGTGTGCCTCATGTGTGCTGGTGGATCTTGTGAGCTGGATCCCTGAACTGGTGGGGAAGCATTCTGGTTTGCAACTCTTATCGGGTACAGATCACTGTAAGAGTTCTATCGCATTCCTTGCACTCAGTCAATGAGTGTTGGCTGCAGTGCAAGGGACCACGAGGCTAGGATTGGATTACTAGAGTAGTATCTACTCAAGCTATTGAAGAATCACCTGTCATTCTTGAAACCAGTATTATTATGTCACATGAGAACCAATGCTTCTTATAGTACATCATATAAATGATAATATACTGTATTCACTCTTTTTTCTTGTTCACAATTAATATTCCTAGCTACGAATAACAGAATCAATACAATTATTATATAGACATGAACATTGCAGAATTGTTTGGATGTCTACTTGATTAATCAATTAACAAAAAACCTTCATGATTGATCACGGAGAGCCTGGTGGGGGGGCGGGGATGGGGCTTTTTATATTAGCAAAGGATATACTTGCAAAATCACCTCATAGATATGCATAAGCCTTGTGACAAGCGAGACTCTGAAACCCATAGTGGGCATTATATAAATTACAATGAAATTGTTGGTTTCCATTGTAGACTCAATAGAATATTGAATGTAAAATTATTGTCCAGTAATTAGTTCAGTATGTGCTCAGCTATAAATTCCTGTTAACAAGCAATCAATCATGTTTGTAGGTGGTTGTGTATAAAAGTGTAACCATCACAAAATTAGAAATAGAAAACTGATCTATTTATTGTTTGAGAATTTTGCTGCAAAAAATGCACCCCTATACCTCCCGAATCTCGCATCCAGACAATCGGGTTACCGCTGGAAGGGGGGAAAGGGGCAGAAACTACCAGAAAGTGGGCAGATCCATTTCCTTTACTGGCAGTTCATGCCTGCCTATCTTCTAAGGCCAGCCCAATGAGGGCAGAAGGAGATTAAGGAAGGACTGTTTCAGTTGTCTCTGCACAGTCCTAGTGACCTGAACATAAAGCGATAAATATACGTGTTGGGGAGAGTTCTGTGGTGTTCCCAAAAGGGAAACACCAGGGAACTAAGTGGGGACTTCAAATCTGGATTGTTGGGTTGCATGTCCTGTATCTACTAAACTATGAACAGACAAAAAAATATGAACAGCCTTCCATTTACCAAACCAGCAACATAAACGAACAGAGAAATTTAATTGTATGCAGTAAATGTCTGATTTGTCCACCCACTTTGTGTTTTTCCACTGCTTGCCCATCGTATCACTATATACCTTCACCTAACTGTGTTTTTTCTCCATTCCTGCCCAGAGACCTTCCATCTAGAATACCACCAACAGAAAAAAAACTGAGAAACATAATTTTCACTAAGCACTGTTTCTTCTCTCTCCTAGCCTGGTTCTTTCTTCCATGCTTTTCCACCTACTTGAGAGCTCACTCAATTACATCCTCATTCCTTTTACAATTTACATACGGTTGCAAATCTCCTTTAATTCTATTAAAGCTATAAATTCCTTAAATATGGCCTTTACCTCCAAATTCCTCTATTACCTCTTATCTTAAAAAGTTATTCCAACCACCCATCCAATGACCCTTCGGTGATTTGAAGTGGCAATGGGGGAAGTAGTCTGAATGTAGAGCTTTTCTGCTTGGAATGCTGCACATCCAGAGATATTATCAGTCTTGTGCCTAAGGCTAGTTACACTTCCAGTACATGTGACTTAGGTAGCCATGAACTCTGTTCTAGTCTGCCTGATGTCAACTTTGTGCAAAATTTAGTCAGCATGCACAGTGCGCTAGAGACAGAAGTAATCAGCCTCTCTTTTGCAGACAGTTCTCCTGTAAGGGGAAGCTTGCACTCCCTCCCTCCATTGGTGATATCATATTTTTTTCTCTGCACACTCCCTCCCTTCTCTCGATGGCAAAACAGTCAATATTAACATATTTATACCTATTATACAGCACAGAATGCAATTCTTTTTTATATACCCTTTACCCCCATCACCCCAGATTCTAATGTTACAGTTTGTGTCACCTTTAGTTTACCGTTTATGATAACAAGCCTGTCTTGCTATGAGATGGCCTTGTGCTGTGTTTCCTGTACAGGCAGGAAAATCAATTTGACTGACTCTATCCAGGACAAACAGTAAAGGGATAACCCTGCGGCCATCAGTGGCCAGGTCAGTAAACAGAGCAATATTGTGAGTGATTTATCATGAAGTAATGCCATTTATATTGATGTACACGTTTCAAGAAAATCCCACTAACATGGATCAAAATATAATAGCTACGGTATATAAAATGAGGACAGGTCAGCAAATGATGACTGACATACTGAGAATGCTTTCAAATATATGCTATGGCTTTCTGAAACAAATATTAGTTAAGCTGTAGTAGGGGAAGGTTAACTGTTAGCAAACATTAAAAAAAAAAAAATCTAATGTGACCACAAAACTGTTTCCATATGTATTTTAGCAATCCCAGCTAGGTATCTAAGCTTTTAGCATCATTAAATATACCTATGAAAACATATATATGATTTTTCGTACTTTGTAATTTTTTTTTCTAGGAGGAGGACACACATAACAGTGAGAGATAACCACTAATGTTTGGAGGTATGGGGATGGAGAGTTGCACAAGGTAAGCTCTCTGTAAAAGACAGCCTTAACTCCTGTTTCTAAAGTGTGTACGTCCAGGATAAAAGGTTTGTTTGGTTAGGGATGGGCCTGAATGGTAGCTAACAGAAATGTTTTTTTTTTTTTTAAGGTTTGTAATTTGGAGGGATTCAAATTGATTGTGTCAGTGCCTCTCTGTCAGGACAGGACAATAATAGGAGATATAATGGCAGCGAAGCCCCTAATAAATCATATAATAATTTGTGAACCCAATAGGTCTAAGACCCTATGGGAGAGCCAATCTCTTATAGAAGTTAACTTTTCAGGGATTCATTTACAAGCCTGAATAAGAGTTAATATAGTCCACGTATAGATTGCTTATCAAAAAGGAACTTCTCCATTTTACAGTATAACCCATTCTATACCATCCTGTGGGAGGCTTGGTGTACCCGTGGTGAATATTGAGGTTTTCGTTAATCCTCACCAGGTTGCAGCCACTCTAAGGTCAAGCTGAGTAAAAACCTTAGATTATTTCATCCTATTGACTAGCTTGGTGATTAGGAACATAGTCCTCCATTTCATTATTTTCTGCAATTGCTAGGAGATACATTCTGGCTCTAGGACTAGTACCAGACAAGAGGTCAATAGTGGCAAAAACCTAATCAGCACATGGGGCAAGAATAAAGGGATTGCATCCTAACTAGGTAGAAAGAACAAGTTTTACTATGGCTAGACATTTAGGACTCCAAAACGTTTTGTCCTTCTCCCAACTGTTACTGAGATTATGTTTAGTAGGCTAGGGGGATCGCAGTACTATTGAGCAGGAGGGGGATGAAATCACTTGCAAAAAATACAAACTAACAAAATACAGATGGGATTTATGTTCCCAGATATTATAGGATTGTTCTGAGGTCTCATATTAATGACATCAATGGCATCAATGGCCCAGTGTGTTTCTCTTTTGGAGAAAGGGATGCCATGGTGATGGGATTCGATAAAACTTTCAGTGGCATCAGAGTTCAAAAGAGCTTGGTTGGCTACAGAGACTCCATTTCTCACTGGCAGGATGAAATTAAGTATCCTTGCTTAGGGAACACAGTTCCGATGAGGATTGCTTAACAGTGATCGGTCGGGTGCGGTGGCCCTTTAAGATCACGACTGTTCCCCTTTGATATAGGCCGGCTGTGAGCTAATGACAGCCGATCACTATCTCCAAGAGAGAGAGCGCCGCAGGGGAGGGATTAGATGGTGGCAGCGATACCTCAGGAAGCATGGGGGAAACAGAAGTGAGCTGCTGAAGACATCACACTCAGTCCCATCAACTCCAGCCAGCAGCAGCAAGACCTCATGCAAGCCACCCTCCTGCACACAAACAGTAAACTAAGAGCAGGGTGGTTGCAAATATAAAAATTATAACATGTATGTGTGTATTATAACATGTATTATGACATGTATGTATGTGTCAATGTATGCCATACTGTGTGTGCATGTGTTGAGGTGTGTATCTGTGTGAAGGTGTGTGTATTTGTGTGTGTTTGTAACTGTGTGTCAGGGTGTATATCTGTGTGACAAGGTGTGCATCTCTATGTTATGGTGTGAATCTGTGTGTCAGGGTGTGTATATGTCAATGTGTGTATTTGTGTTTCAGGGTGTATGCACGTGTTAGTGTGTGCATGTGTCAGTCTGTGCTTGTGTCAATGTGTGTGTATGTGTCAGTGTGTGTATCTGTGTGTGTATATGTCAGTGTGTATATATGTATGTGTATATCTCTGTGTAAATGTGTATTTATATCTATGTAAGCATGTATGTATGTTGCAGTGTATGTGTGCATTTGCATAGACCTAAGAAATCAAACAAAAACATAACATGCAAACACACTCCTGCAATCATAAATATTGCATCCAAACACACCGCTTCATTAAAACTCAAAAATTAAATACAAACACACACCTTCACTCAAACACCAATACTACACACAAATGTACACCCACATTTAAAAGCCAACATTACATCCAAACACACCCCTGCAAACTAATGTACACATTACATCCAAACACACTCCTGTATTAAAACACCAACATTATATATAAACACCCCTTAATTCAAACACCAACGCTACAGACAAAAGCATATCTGCATTTAAAAGCCAACACTTCATACAAACATACCCATGCATTCAAACGCAAACTCTATACACCAGTACACCACTGTATTCCAATGGCAACAATACACTGCGTGCAGAATTATTAGGCAAATGAGTATTTTGACCACATCATCCTCTTTATGCATGTTGTCTTACTCCAAGCTGTATAGGCTCGAAAGCTTACTACCAATTAAGCATATTAGGTGATGTGCATCTCTGTAATGAGAAGGGGTGTGGTCTAATGACATCAACACCCTATATCAGGTGTGCATAATTATTAGGCAACCTCCTTTCCTTTGGCAAAATGGGTCAAAAGAAGGACTTGATAGGCTCAGAAAAGTCAAAAATAGTGAGATATCTTGCAGAGGGATGCAGCACTCTTAAAATTGCAAAGCTTCTGAAGCGTGATCATCGAACAATCAAGCGTTTCATTCAAAATAGTCAACAGGGTCGCAAGAAGCGTGTGGAGAAACCAAGGCGCAAAATAACTGCCCATGAACTGAGAAAAGTCAAGCGTGCAGCTGCCAAGATGCCACTTGCCACCAGTTTGGCCATATTTCAGAGCTGCAACATCACTGGAGTGCCCAAAAGGACAAGGTGTGCAATACTCAGAGACATGGCCAAGGTAAGAAAGGCTGAAAGACGACCACCACTGAACAAGACACACAAGCTGAAACGTCAAGACTGGGCCAAGAAATATCTCAAGACTGATTTTTCTGGAGGTTTTATGGACTGATGAAATGAGAGTGAGTCTTGATGAGCCAGATGGATGGATTGGTAAAGGGCAGAGAGCTCCAGTCCGACTCAGACGCCAGCAAGGTGGAGGTGGAGTACTGGTTTGGGCTGGTATCATCAAAGATGAGCTTGTGGGGCCTTTTCGGGTTGAGGATGGAGTCAAGCTCAACTCCCAGTCCTACTGCCAGTTTCTGGAAGACACCTTCTTCAAGCAGTGGTACAGGAAGAAGTCTGCATCCTTCAAGAAAAACATGATTTTCATGCAGGACAATGCTCCATCACATGCGTCCAAGTACTCCACAGCGTGGCTGGCAAGAAAGGGTATAAAAGAAGAAAATCTAATGACATGGCCTCCTTGTTCACCTGATCTGAACCCCATTGAGAACCTGTGGTCCATCATCAAATGTGAGATTTACAAGGAGGGAAAACAGTACACCTCTCTGAACAGTGTCTGGGAGGCTGTGGTTGCTGCTGCACGCAATGTTGATGGTGAACAGATCAAAACACTGACAGAATCCATGGATGGCAGGCTTTTGAGTGTCCTTGCAAAGAAAGGTGGCTATATTGGTCACTGGTTTGTTTTTGTTATGTTTTTGAATGTCAGAAATATATATTTGTGAATGTTGAGATGTTATATTGGTTTCAATGGTAAAAATAAATAATTGAAATGGGTATATATTTGTTTTTTGTTAAGTTGCCTAATAATTATGCACAGTAATAGTCACCTGCACACACAGATATCCCCCTAAAATAGCTATAACTAAAAACAAACTAAAAACGACTTCCAAATATATTCAGCTTTGATATTAATGAGTTTTTTGGGTTCATTGAGAACATGGTTGTTGTTCAATAATAAAATTAATCCTCAAAAATACAACTTGCCTAATAATTCTGCACTCCCTGTACATACAAATGCACCACTACATACACACATATATTCTATACAAAACATGCTTACATTCAAACGCACAAACACTGTTCACAAATACAATCCTGCAAGGATGGGCAAATAGTAGAACCCCAGCTGGTGTTGTATAACAGATGGGGATCTACCTTTTGACCACTCTTGCCCTAGAGGGGGCCCAAAAATATGTCTTGCACCAGGGCCCTGTCTTCTTTAGTTCCTCCACTATCTGAGCAGGTAGGTCAAAAACCAGCGGCAGAATTACCACTCGCATGCTGACGGGGCCCATTGGTAAGGAACACCCAATGACAATGTGTCAGTAAGGACCACCCAGTAAGGACCACCCAATGTGTCCTCAAAGGCCCAGTCAGTGCTGCGGCCATTTAACAGCGGGATCAGGCCCTTGTAATATCCACATCGCTGATCGGGCCCCTTTAGTGATGTGAGTGCTGGGAGGAAGTGACAACTGGTCACTTACTCCCAGCTATTACAGAGCGCCACATGGGAGAGGCAGTGGGGAGGGGCACAGACTGAAATAGACTCCAACTCCTAACAGTCTCAGGCAGCTGACTTTACCCCAGGGAAGCCACCTTCCTGCACCCTAAAGATAAGAAAAAGGAGGGTGGCTAAAAAAAATGTACAGTTTGCACATGTGTCTGTTTGTGTGTATCTGTGTGACTGTGTATCTATCTGTATGTCTGTAAGTATATCTCTGTGTGTGTGTGTGTCTTTGTATCTGTATGTGTGACTGTGTGTATATCTGTGTGTCTGTATGTGTGTGCATGTTTGCATTGTCCTCAGTCTGTGTATCTGCATGTGTGTCAGTGTGTGTATATGTGCGTCTGTGTTTTTGTATATGTGTTATTGTGTCTGTATATTTGCATGGGCATCAGTGTGTATATCTGTGTGTCTGTGTATCTGTATATGTGTCAAGGTGTATATCTGCATGTGTAATAAAAATTAAATAAGGTAGGCACACTCAATATGGAATATATGCAAGCTCCCAAATGAAGCTCTATGAAAATACAATATGGGGTGCTCACTCACATAACGCTTTATCCCCAAAAGCCCAAAAACATATAAATAACACTTGAGTAAGGAGCACAACCATCAATAGTAATAAAACAATCTTTATTAAGTGGGTATACTCTATAAGAATATCACATCACATAAGAATCCAAAATATAGGATCATGTCGCGCTATACAGCAATGATCAGAAAAATTCTAAATATTTTAGATATAAACGCCAAAAGCGTCTAATATGAATAACAGAGTCTCAATATACAGAAATAGAGAAATAGAATCCCACAAACATAGATATAAATATACATAAATATATAACAATAAGCATACCAGACCTAGTGAGAAGCAGGGACAGAGTCAGTCACCAAAACACCCCCAACGTTTCGGCAAAAATGCCTTTATCAAGGGAGCATGTTGAGAGAAACTAAATCCTGTTCTTATATACCCAGAATAAAACACAAACATGGAAAACACCTGAAAAAAATGGGTGGCCACCCATAATGACTGGGATCCTTCCAACCATGATACACCTGTTCATGGTTGTCAAGGGAACCAGAAAGCCCTGACCTATATACATATCAAAATGCAAATTCACAAGTAGAATACGTAAACAAAAAAAACTTAATACAAATATACAAAATCAACATGAAATATGCAGGCAAGATTTTGAATATACATGTAGAGGACATATTAGTAGGAACATATAATAATATAATCAAGAATATTAATATTACATCAGTATTAAATTAAAAATATAAAGATCAACTGTCCCAAATGGTATGGCAGTTTGAGAAAAAATAAAAAGGAAAAACAATCAACAATAAGTGTCACAGAATACCTGGTGCAGAGATTTAATCTGCAAGCTTAAACTGATGCAAAAAGGAATGAAAATATAAGCCGGAGGCGTGAGCAGCATCAAGCGCTTCAAAATCGCCGAACCTGGAAGTAAGCTAGATCTAGTGGAACGCACATGCATTCCAAAATATAAATATGCCTGTTCGCATGCTATGCGCCTGTACAATCAGTCGGCACCTCGCGAAACCCCAAACCAGGAAGTAGGGAACGCAAAGTGGAACGCATATGCGTTCCACTGTAAAAAAATGCAAAATGCTCCCTAATGAACTCCAAAAAGGAGCAGGGACACTGACTAAAAGTATATTTATCTAGGCTCCAAATCTGGAGACAAGAATAAAGCAAGTCTACCAGCTTGATATTAAAGATATATGCTGTAGAAAAAAAACGGAACAAATTAATAAGAAGATGATAAATTAATACGAACAAAAAGAAAGGAAAAAAGGAAAAATAAATGATACACATGAAAAAATATAATAAACCTATGTAAAAAATGTCCACGTAAAGATGAAGTCAAGGATGCATGCTAATCAAGTCTAAGCATCTCAAGCCATGCAAAAGCATTGTACGTATAAGATACCATCATCTTAAGATGACAGAGGGTCATCAATATATAAAGAATCAAAACAAATCTAAGCCAAATTAAACAGTCCATACCCTGCACAGACAATAGAGAAACAACTTTCCAATATAATGCAACATGTATACTGATTAAGTAGACATAAATCTTCCATCATCTGGATCCATAGAAGAGACGAGACGAAATTCAGGTGTATATTTCTGAGAGGAGCCCAATCATCAGAGGGCCGCCCAATAGTAAACAACCCAAAAAGGAAGTCAAAACTGAAAAAATAGAAAATAAAATAAATATCACGAATAGCAAATGTAAAAATTCACAAGCAAAGGAAAAAATAGAAGGAACCACAACAAGCGGTCCCAATAAGACAAAAAGAGAAACAGTGAACATAATCCGAAAATGTAAGCAACTTAACCAATTGCATATGACCATATAACCTGAAGGGATTAAAATCACAGTCTTCATTCAAACCAAGCGGGAATAATGTATCCAATCGATACATCCACCGTAGTTCCGCGCGTTTAAGTGAATCTGCAAGGGAACAACCAGAATAAGGAGTCTTGATACATTCTATAGCCTGAAAGCGTAGTTGTGCCACCGAATGACCAGAGTCAATGAAATGTTTGGCAAACGAAATATGCAGTTTCTTAGTGCGAATTGTACTTTTATGTTCGCCAATACGTACAGTTAGGGATCTAGACGTTTGGCCAATGTATCCCAGACCACAAGGACATTTGATTAAATAAATGACCTGATCTGTTTGGCAATTAAAAAACTCTTGATGGCAAATGCTTTCCCTGTTCTGAGATATGTAAACTCTGAACCCGTGATCACAATATTGCAGTTGGCACAATGGCCACATTGGTGCATACCCTTAATAGGTATATCTGCATGTGTGTCAGGTCAGTGTGTATGTGTATCTGCATGTGTGTCAGTGTGTGTATCTGTGTGACTGTGAAAATGTATGTGTGTTAGGTCAGTGTGTTTGTGTTTGTGTGTCAGGGTGTGTATCTGCATGTGTGTCAGGTCAGTGTGTTTGTGTATTTGCCTGGGCATCAGTGTGTGAATCTGGGTGTCTGTGTATCTTTTACTAAACTTTTACATAAAAGTTTACATAAAAACACACAACACAGGGGGCGTGGCCTGTCCGCAGAGCTAAGAGGATGCTTGCCTCAGCAGCTCCGGCTAAAGGGAACAGATAAAGCGATATTAAGCAAAGAAAACGACGACAAAATAGCAAACAAAGGTCATCCAGCGCAAGGGGACACCAGGGAGCACACGCAGATACCCATCAAGTGACACTTTAAGAGAAACGCACCCGACACCCTGGAAAGGCCTACTAGTATGGCGAACGCGGGAGAGATGGACGCTCTCCTGCGCCAAAACTGACTGGAAACCTGACCTGGAGCCCTAGTTCCCGCCCCTAAGGGCCGGCGGGGGTTATCCCGGACCACCCCCACATAAGCCCCTGGACAAGCTGTCCCCAAGTGAGACTAAAATGAAGTCCAGAGGACACTACTTAGGCCTACAAAATGGCGGATGACTTGTGCACCACAGCCATGTGCAATGCCCGCAGAGAAACGGAGATCTGACTCATCTATATCTTTGACTTATTCTGGGAGAAGCTGGCCCCCGGAACTGGTGACACTGCCCGACAGCACAATACATGGCCTGACATGGGAGGTCAAAGAAATGGGAATGAAAGTCCCCCAGAACCCACTCCCAAGACGGGCAGGCACACCTGAAAAGGGCCAACTCGAAAGCTGCAACATGGAGGCACGCTAAGAGCAAACACAGCCCGGGAATAACCATCCAAATCATGGGGACACCTGCAAGCAACCAACAAAGGCCACATCGCCTAGAAGCAGTGACCCAACAAAGGCCCCGGAGAGGCACAGCCCATCGCGACCGACTGAGAAGACGGTGCAGCACACGACCAAACAAGGCAGCAGCACCTGAGCATTCGCAGTGGACTAGCAGCAGCCTGCAATCACAACTAAAAGAAAGACCCACAACAGGGACTATAACTTACCCGTCAAGCGAGCCAGACCTCCACAGTGGAACTACTCCCCCCTGCACTCCTGGACCACCGAGGGTGAGACATAGACCACCATAGAAGAGTGCCACTCAGGTCCAGCATGGCATCAGTTGACGGCTATAATATTTGTGCAGCCGCACGGACTCAGAGACTGCACCCTCTTCCACAGGCGCTCACAATTTACAGTCTCAGGGGAACACAGCAAAAACACATCTGCAGCTCGATGGCCAAGTTTTAAGCACACTCCGTGCACCTACACCCACTAGGCCTCAAACACTAGATAACTACAAATACCACCCAGAGGATCAGTGGGGAACACCAGCACCACTACCACACCACGACAAACAACTAAACACCAATGCAGGATACCATACACCCATCAACCTCATCCCAGTCAGCATACATAACCACATACACTCATACTGAGATACCGAACCGCTTACACCCTGATAACTACTTGCGTATCTTGTGTTATTTGTATCAACCTGACACTCTAGCCTGAAACTCTTAACCTCTCGATTGAACCTACTACTGATATTATGCTACAACTATTATACTTAAAAATGTGCCGATTTCTCCTAATGCTCCTACTGCTATGCTTAAAAAGATGCTCGAGGACTGCTATTGAGGCACCCCACGCTTGTATGTTATTATCACTATGCACAAGAAAAATTTTTTTTATAAAAAAACACACAAATTCACCCCTACATTCACACACACACACACTACATACATATTTACATTCAAACACACAAACAACTGCTCCGTACTAAATACAACCTTGCAAGAACAGGCTGGTAAAGCATTGTCAAAGATGCTCCCAGGCTGGAAAAGCATTGTCGAAGTTGTATGAAGTTGTACCTTGGCCCAGTCAGTAGGGAAGGAGTGAGAGCAAAAGCTCATAATAATGACTACTTGATTGAAAAAACATATACTACCTTGTGGTCCTCCCATACGATTGAGGATTGAAAAGATGCAAGGTAGGACCCATAATGTCAGGATGCAATAGGATCCTTAACAAGATATGAGCCAGGAATCTACCAAAGGCACAGTGGGAAAGGATAGAATGTGTATCTCTGGACCTTAGTAGACCTGGGTTAGAAATCAGGAGTATCAGAACTAAGTCTAATCCAACTGGGATCAGGAGAAGGAATATTAGGAAAGTAATGGATAATTTCTAAGACAGGACTAGACTAACTCAAGTTCAGGAACAAGGGAATCAAGATCGCGGCTTGCATAATTTAAAGTTAGTTGGGCACAAACAAGGCGACAGCAGCCTAAACTGATGTGACCGTGGTTGCTGAATTGAGGCAGCTGTGTCAGTATTACAGTTATGTTGTTGAATTGACGCAACTGAGTTAAAAATGGTTGGATTACACTGGTACCAGAGCAAAACTGACATAGACATGTTAGAACAGGAGAGTCTCCTTACAATTCGCTGGTGACATTGCTCAATAATTAGGACAAATTGTATTCATTCAAACATCAGAGTTAAGTTCAATTCTAAGGATTACTTAGGATGAATAATAAAAGGCCTTACATAATTAGTCATTGTGATGGTAGTCACCATCACTGGGAGCAGAAGGACACTTTACAAAGGTTCCTAAATTGTTCCTATGTCTAAGTCACCATTTACCCAGTATAGGTGCAGGGTATTTATAATGTGTTTGTATATTGTTAATTGTTTTGTATGCTCTCCTGTCCTGTTGATGCTTGTTACCAACTAGCGGATTTGGCTATGGAGCCTGTAAAGTGCCCTCTATTTGTGGCAACAGCAATATGCACCACCTGAATAGCAAGGCTGGCTAATTTGCATATTCAGGTAGATTTGCATATTGCTAATTCTGCAGGCAGGTGAGATATTTTGTCTTGGTCATTGACTTCCCCACCCCTTTGTAGATATGTTATTGTGTTATTATAATTCCCTATATGTTTTCTGATGTGTTTTGGTTATTTGTAGTTTAATTGAATTGTCACCATAAGTTACATGTAAGGAGCATTTGGGCCAGTCCCAAGAAAAAAAAAAAAAAAAAGTTTTGCGAGTTAGTTTCATTTGTATGGATTTTCAGGGATCCCAGCCACAGAGTCGTCGTACTTGTTGGCTGGCCACATGATCCCTGGGATAAATTAAGAGAGCTAGGCAGATAGCCACAAGTGCCTTTGTAAAGGCAATATAAATCACATTGCAGGCAGACGTGGATACCTGCCTGGAAGAAGGGCGGCAGTGGAATAGGCAGAGGGGACGATACCTGCCTGGAAAAAGGACTGCAGAGGAATTGGCAGAGGGGATGATACCTGCATGGAAGGAGAGCTGTAGCCTGTTCGGGTGGAAAAGCTCCAGAAGGACCCCAGTCAAGCGGCAGATTTCCCCAGTTCCAGCTAGGAAGCGATCCTTGGCGGATGAACCCAGCCGGGGTACAGGGAGCTCCGCTACAGTGATCCCACTGTAAAATCTTCACATTATGTAGTTAAAGGAACACTATAGTCACCTAAATTACTTTAGCTAAATAAAGCAGTTTTAGTGTTAGATCATTCCCCTGCAATTTCACTGCTCAATTCACTGTCATTTAGGAGTTAAATCACTTTGTTTCTGTTTATGCAGCCCTAGCCACACCTCCCCTGGCTATGATTGACAGAGCCTGCATGAAAAAAAAACTGGTTTCACTTTCAAACAGATGTAATTTACCTTAAATAATTGTATCTCAATCTCTAAATTGAACTTTAATCACATACAGGAGGCTCTTGCAGGGTCTAGCAAGCTATTAACATAGCAGGGGATAAGAAAATCTTAATTAAGCAGAACTTGCAATAAAGAAAGCCTAAATAGGGCTCTCTTTACAGGAAGTTTTTATGGAAGGCTGTGCAAGTCACATGCAGGGAGGTGTGACTAGGGCTCATAAACAAAGGGATTTAACTCCTAAATGGCAGAAGATTGAGCAGTGAGGCTGCAGGGGCATGTTCTATACACCAAAACTGCTTCATTAAGCTAAAGTTGTTCAGCTGACTATAGTGTCCCTTTAATGTGGAATTAAAATTGAATTTATTGGGGGATGTGGCCTGACTGGCAGCATGTAGAAATGTATATGTGCAGAGCACTGATGTATATTGGCATAATCCAACAATAATCCAAGCCATCCTCCACCTATTCTGCACTACACAACTGCCAATACATTTCCCAATGTGTATGGCACAAGATTGCTGTATTATTTTTTGAAAATTATCCACACTTGTGGCCCTTTATGATCCAGTGTTTCTAGGCTTTTTCAATCCTCACTGGTACCAGGCAGCACCATTCGACTCTCTGACCGGTCAAATAAAATAATAGAGGCCCCAGGGCTGGATTAACATAGGGGCTGATAGAGCTGCAGCTCCAGGCCCATGTCTTTTTTATAGTAACTACTCTTCACATGCTCTTGCTTAAGTATGGAAATTTAAGAGGGATGTAGGGGAACAAAACTGGTGTGGACTGGTTGACAATAAAATTAGTTAAGGTAAAGCTGACTTTAAGCACTATGCAAATGCTCTCGCAGCTTCAGCCTCTCTAACACTGTGGCATGTTCCCTTTCTTCTACATTCACTACATACACATTTCCTTTTTCCCAGACTGCATAAAATGAGCTTCTGCCTGCTAGTAAGAAGGTAAGGAGAGGAGTGGACTAGCGAGTGCTAGGGGACAATCCTTAGAAAGCATGGAGCGAACGCATCATTAGAAGCATTTATGCCAAGCTCTGGGTGCTGCCTGAACAGTACGCCCTTGGTTGGTCATCCTGCACGATTGGCAGGCAGCCCGACATGTATTCATGCCAGGCTTACCTTCTAGTTCTTTGTGCAGACACGCCCCCTTTTTGGACATGATTGTCCCTTTGGGTGGTTCTGGTTACATGATTCACATCTGTGGCCCACATTTTACCCCACCTACCTAAATCCTGCTTCACCGGACACTGCTGTTAGGGGTATGGATTTATTTAGAATTCTTAGAACCAGGTCTATAAGTGAGTATGTAATTGAAGTGAGTGAGAAATATAGACCAACGAGCCTGCCTTGAGGATAATCGCTTAGCCTCCCCAATATAGGACAAGTTCTTATGATCCGTTAAGATGGTAACAGGATGCAAGGTCCCTTCCAATAAATGTCTCCACTCCTTTAAGGCCATGATAACCGCTAGAAGTTCCCTGTCACCAATGTCATATCTGCTCTCAGTACCGGACAATTTTTTTGAAAAATACCCACATGGATGTAATGGTTTATCCACACCTAACCTTAGGAAGGGCAGAGTAGTATCAGGGTGAACTAAAATTGGTGCGGAAGCAAACAGTTCTTTGAGAGTCTTGAAAGCAAGGAGTGCTTCAGTAGACCAATTCTTAGTGTCAGCCCCCTGTCTGGTCATATTGGTGATAGGAGCAATAATTGAAGAGTATCCCAGGACTATGGGAACAGAAGGAGATGAAATGAGTAATAGAGATGTCTCCTCCTCGTGTAGGATACCAGTAGTTAAATTAAGAGGTATGGTTTCACGAAAAATCACAGGCTCAACTAAAGGTCTACCATCTATGGCCTCAACGGCCAAGGGTGTGTCCCTTAACTGGGATGGGATAGTGTGTTTGGTGACAAAAACTTGGTCGATAAAGCTTTCAGCAGCTCCAGAGTCTATCAATGCCATAGTCTCTAGAGTTCCCTTCTCCCAAGTTAAGGAAACGGGTAATAGAAGCCTGTGATCTTTGTAATTATGAGTAGAGGACAAAATAGAAACACCCAAGGCCTGTCCTCTAGAGAAACTTAGGTGCGAGCGTTTCCCGGGCGATTGGGACAATTCAAAACGTAAGTGACCTCTGACTCCACAGTATATACACAATCCCTCCCTTCTCCTGTACTGTCTCTCCTCCTCTGAGAGACGAGTATGTGTAACGAGTATATACCCCTACACGCAGGATCCAGCCTAACAGAAGACAGTACAGAGGAGAGATACGTCTACCGGACCTTAGAGTGGCCGGACTCGACGTAATAGGATAAGACAGAGTCAGGAACGATCCGAGGTCAAGGGCACAAAGAGACAGCGTAAACGAAAACTAGCCGGGGACTGGTACACAGGAATCAGCAAGCCGGCAAACAGTACAGAAAAGGATAAAGCGAAAACGAAGTCAGAATACAAAGCCAAGGTCAAATACGGAGAAACACAACTGAACACAACAAGCACTAAAGGGAACTGTAGCAGAAACCACGATAGGGCAAGGAACTAAGGGAAAAGGGTAAGTATAAGTAGCCTTCAAACTAATGTGATTGGCTCCTGTCACTTCCACTCCCCCAACAGGTAAGTGTATGGGGTGATTGGCATGACAGGAGCCAATGGGAGCCTTTTTGCAATTTAGGCTCCCACTGTCTCTTTAAGAGCGCGCCCGAGATTCGCGGCGCGCTCTTAGCTGCAGGCGGGACACGTGGCCGCTTCTCGCGGTCACTGCCCGCCTTCCTGTCAGAACAGTCGGACGAGCCGCGCGCGGCTCGTGCAGCCGCAGGACCGCGCGCGGCTTGAAGAGAGGACCGCGTCCGGCCCCCGGATAAGGTAAGTACCGCTACAGTACCCCCCCCTGAGGACACGCCCTCCGGGCGGGCAGGACAAGGCCTGGCAGGAAAACGCGAATGGAAAGAACGTACAAGGCGGGGAGCATGAACAGCATCCGCAGAAATCCAACTGCGCTCCTCAGGCCCATAACCCTTCCAATGTACCAAGTACTGAAGCCGACCCCGAAGAAAACGAGAGTCAATAACAGCAGATACTTCGAACTCCTCATGACCCTCCACAGAGACAGGAGGGGGAGGGGGAGTATGCCGGGTATAGCGGTTGTGTACGTAAGGCTTCAACAAAGAGGTGTGAAATACATTGGGTATACGCAGATTCTTAGGCAGACCCAAGGCATAAGAAACGGGATTAACCTTATGTATAATGCGATAAGGACCAATGAAGCGGGGAGCCAATTTCATAGAAGGCACCCGGAGGCGAATATTCCGTGTGGAAAGCAAAACCCTGTCCCCCACAACATAGGAAGGAGCCGCTCTGCGATGCTTGTCAGCCTGAGCCTTCTGGCGGGCAGCAGAGTCCACCAAAGAACGCTGAACCTGCTCCCAAGTATTACGCAAACCAGCCAAATGCTCATCCAGAACTGGCATGCCCTGAGAGGAGAATGCAGCCGGAAGAACAACGGGATGCTGGCCATAGACAACGTAAAAAGGGCTTTTGCCGGAAGAATCATGAGTGGCATTATTCCGAGCAAATTCAGCCCAAGGAAGCAGGTCAGACCAATTGTCCTGATGGTGAGACACAAAACAACGGAGGTACTGCTCTAGAGACTGGTTGGCACGTTCAGCAGCTCCATTAGACTGGGGGTGGTAAGCGGAAGAAAATGAGAGGGAAATACCCATCTCCGAACAAAAGGCTTTCCAGAACCTGGAAATAAATTGGCTACCCCTATCGGATACAATAGATAAGGGAATACCATGTAATCGAAACACTTCTCTAGCGAAGATAAGAGCCAATTCCTTGGAAGTGGGCAACTTGCGAAGAGACACAAAGTGAGCCATTTTGGAAAACCGATCTACTATCATTAGGATGACTGTGTTACCATTCGAAGGGGGTAATTCAACAATAAAATCCATTGATAGATTAGACCAAGGTCTCTCGGGAACGGGCAACGGATGCAACAGCCCACAAGGAACTCTACGAGAGGTTTTCATACATGCACAAGTAGTACAAGCACTTATATAGTCAGTAACATCCTTACGTAAGGTATCCCACCAGAAATACCGAGAAACGGCTGACACTGTTTTGGAAATACCAGGATGTCCAGCAGTCTTAGTATCGTGATAAAGTGACAGAATATCCCGTCTCTCGGGAATGTCAACGAACAATTTATCATTAGGCCTCTCGCTGGGTGCCATGCCTTGTTTCGCTTGTATGGCCTGCAAGAGGGACGAGGAAATAGACAATATAGTAGTTGCTATTATCCTGTCTGGGGGAATGACAGGAGTGACATCAATCTCCTGTTTGTCAATAGTCTCGAATTGTCTGGACAGGGCGTCCGCTTTAGTGTTCCGGTCACCTGGCCTATAGGTGATTATATAATTAAAATGAGACAAGAACAGTGACCACCTAGCCTGCCTTGAAGACAATCTTTTAGCTTCGCTAAGGTAGGATAGGTTCTTATGATCTGTAAATATGAGAATAGGATCCTTAGTTCCTTCTAGCAAATGTCTCCATTCTTTGAGTGCTAAAATGATAGCAAGGAGTTCGCGATTACCCACATCATAATTCCTCTCTGCCTTGGACATTTGTTTAGAAAAGAAGCCACAAGGATGCAATGGCTTGTCAGGAGACTCTCTTTGGGATAAGACAGCACCTACCCCTATATCGGAAGCATCAACCTCAAGTATATATGGCAATGAGGGGACAGGATGCTGTAAAATAGGGGCAGAGGCGAACGTAGTCTTAAGAAAGTCAAAAGCCTGAAGTGCCTCAGTAGACCAGACACGTGTATTGCCATCCTTTTTAGTCATACGAGTTATAGGCGCTACTATAGACGAAAAACCTTTGATAAAACGTCTATAATAATTAGAGAACCCCAGAAAACGCTGGATGGCTTTCAGACCTTGCGGCAGAGGCCATTCTATGACTGCAGCGAGCTTCTGGGGATCCATCCGAAAACCCTCGGCGGAAATCAAATACCCTAAAAACTGGACCTCGGACTGGTCGAATAGACATTTTTCTAATTTGCAATAAAGACCATTAGCAAGAAGGGTCTTCAGAACTGTTGTAACATGTCTGTGATGAGCGTGAATGTCTGTAGAATATATTAAAATGTCATCCAAGTACACAATAACAAATGAGTGAATAAAATCCCTTAAGACATCATTAATAAATTCTTGGAACACTGCTGGGGCATTGCAAAGCCCAAATGGCATGACGGTATACTCATAATGACCTGACCGAGTGTTAAAGGCTGTCTTCCATTCGTGGTCCTTTTTAATACGTATCAAATTGTATGCTCCTCTAAGATCTAATTTGGTGAATACCGTAGCATGTTTGAGCCTGTCAAACAATTCTGTTATTAGAGGTATAGGGTAAGCATTTTTGATGGTGATCTTGTTAAGACCTCTATAATCAATGCAAGGTCTTAAATCACCTTCTTTCTTTGATACAAAGAAGAACCCCGCTCCAGCCGGAGAAGAGGATCTTCTAATAAATCCCTTGTCTAATGACTCTTTAATGTACTCCTCCATGACACGGTTTTCTTGAACCGATAGGGGGTACACCCTGCCCTTAGGAGGTATAGTACCAGGCAACAAATCAATAGCACAATCGTAGGGTCTGTGAGGCGGTAATTTGTCAGCCTCTCTTTTATCAAAGACAGTCTTTAAAGTTAAATACTGAGAGGGTATAGTCGTAGATAAAGGAGGAACAGTAGGAACGTTAATAGAATTCACAGGCGTGACTTCAATAGTACATGACTCATGGCAGGCTTCACTCCATGATTTTATCTGCCCTGTCTCCCAGTCAAAAATGGGATTGTGGGCACGTAACCATGGATACCCTAACACCAACTGTGAAGAGGGAGAGGTGATGACCTGGAACCGAATGGTTTCATAGTGTAGAACCCCTGTGTACATGTGTAGCGGTGCAGTCTCGTGAGTAACAACAGGAGATATCAATGGTCTACCATCTATGGCCTCAACGGCCAAGGGTATCTCCTTCTCTCTGATGGGAATATTGTTTCTCTTTACAAAACCAGAGTCTATAAAGTTCTCGGCTGCCCCAGAATCAACCAGGGCGTCTATGTTTTAAACTATACAACTCTCTCCCATATGTAAAGAAACAGGGAGAAGAAGTCGGTTAGGAGGCAAAGTAGGAGACTTAGAAATCACACCCAAGGCCAGTCCCCTATAAGGTCTTAGGTGCGAGAGTTTTCCGGGAGCAGAGGACACTCCTTTACCATATGGTCTCTCTTACCACAATATAGGCAGAGTCCCTCCCTTCTCCTATGTAATTTCTCAGTATCTGAGAGTTTGGCAACCCCTAATTGCATAGGTTCCTCTTCAGGTACTTTAACACTCTCCGGTATATTAACTCTGGGTTGAATAGGTGTAACAAAACGTCTATTCCTGTTCTTAGTATAGAGCCTGTCACGAATCCTATTATCTATATCGATGAGGTAGTCAATAAGGTCCTCTAAGGCAATAGGAAGCTCCTTAGCTGCTACCTCATCCAATATAGAGTCTGATAAACCTTCCATGAAGGCCGTAGTTAACCCATTATTGGTCCAATCGACCTGTGAGGCAAGGGTACGAAACTGTATAGCGTAATCAGCCACAGACCTAGAACCCTGTTTAACCCTCATTAATGCTCTAGCGGCATTCTTAGACCTTTTCATAGTATCAAAAGTTCTGCGAAAAGCTGTTAGGAAACTGTGAAAGTTATGCACCATAGGTCCATTAGCCTCCCAAATAGGGTTTGCCCATTCAAGTGCTTTGTCGGTAAGTTGGTGCATAAAGAACCCAACTTTAGACCTCTCTGTGGGAAATGAACGTGGATACATTTCAAAATGAAACTCTATTTGGTTAATGAACCCTCTGCATGTCTTAGAATCCCCTCCATACCTAGGAGGAGGCGTTAAATGTGCTGTAGCGTTAGGCATAGTCGATACTTCAGGAAGCAGGGGTGCAGGAGGGTTAGGTGCGGTTGCTGGAATGGTTCTAGCTAAGAGCGTCTGGAGAGCCTGAGCTATTTGATCCATACGGTGATCCTGCTCTACAAATCTAGCCTCATGGGTCGCCATCTGTTGAGCTAAATCTGCGGGGTCCATGGCCCTATCGTAATGTAACGAGTATATACCCCTACACGCAGGATCCAGCCTAACAGAAGACAGTACAGAGGAGAGATACGTCTACCGGACCTTAGAGTGGCCGGACTCGACGTAATAGGATAAGACAGAGTCAGGAACGATCCGAGGTCAAGGGCACAAAGAGACAGCGTAAACGAAAACTAGCCGGGGACTGGTACACAGGAATCAGCAAGCCGGCAAACAGTACAGAAAAGGATAAAGCGAAAACGAAGTCAGAATACAAAGCCAAGGTCAAATACGGAGAAACACAACTGAACACAACAAGCACTAAAGGGAACTGTAGCAGAAACCACGATAGGGCAAGGAACTAAGGGAAAAGGGTAAGTATAAGTAGCCTTCAAACTAATGTGATTGGCTCCTGTCACTTCCACTCCCCCAACAGGTAAGTGTATGGGGTGATTGGCATGACAGGAGCCAATGGGAGCCTTTTTGCAATTTAGGCTCCCACTGTCTCTTTAAGAGCGCGCCCGAGATTCGCGGCGCGCTCTTAGCTGCAGGCGGGACACGTGGCCGCTTCTCGCGGTCACTGCCCGCCTTCCTGTCAGAACAGTCGGACGAGCCGCGCGCGGCTCGTGCAGCCGCAGGACCGCGCGCGGCTTGAAGAGAGGACCGCGTCCGGCCCCCGGATAAGGTAAGTACCGCTACAGTATGGCCTATCTGCATAGGTTCTGGAAAAAGTGGTGTTTTGGCCTCAGGACTTTGAAAAGATGGAGCTAGTCTAAAAGAAGATCTACAGGTTCTATCTCGAGTGTTCTGCCTTTCTCTTAGACGTTCATCAATGCGAGAGATAAACGAAATTAAATCCTCCAAATTCTCAGGAAGCTCTCTAGTAGCTACCTCGTCAAGTATTACATCAGATAGTCCGTTTAGAAACACGTCTATATAAGCCTGTTCATTCCACTTAACCTCTGCCGCCAAAGACCTGAACTCTAGTGCGTAATCCACAAGTGTTCGGTTATCCTGTCTAAGGCGCAACAGTAATCTAGCTGCATTGACCTTTCTGCCAGGAGGGTCAAAAGTTCTTTTAAAAGCAGCTACAAAGGCATTATAATTGTATACTAATGGATTCTCATTCTCCCACAACGGATTAGCCCATCTCAGAGCTTTCTCAACGAGTAAGGTGATAATAAATCCCACTTTCGCTCTATCTGTAGGATAGGAGCAGGGTTGTAATTCGAAGTGGATACTTATTTGGTTTAAAAAACCACGACACCTCTCAGGAGAGTATTACGCATCTCCTCTGGTGGATTATTAGGACGAGATAACAACGCCTGTAGCGCTAGTGCCATCTGATCCATTCTGTGTTCCATGGCGTCAAACCTAGGATCAGAAGAACCAAGCTGACTGTTTGTACCTGCAGGATCCATTGGCCCTGTCGTAATGTCAGGATCGGGACAGTTATCCAACACGCAGAGTACAAAGAGTAGAGAGATACGTATACCGGACCTTAGAATGGCCGGACTTAACGTAAGAACTACGTATAGAATGGTCAGAGACAAGCCGAGGTCGAGGGAACGAGAAGACAGGTAAGCGAGAGACAAGCCGAGGTCAAAGGATAACAGAGAAGCAGGAGAGTAATAACAAAGCCGGGTCAGAACCAAAAGACAATCAGGATACAAGAGCACTGTGTGACTAGACTGGCTAGAACCACGACAGGACAATGAGCAAATGCGGAAAGCTCCATTAAATACCCTGGCTCTAGAGAGTAATCACGCCTCCGACGAGTCCTGATTCGTGTTCCGGGCTTGAGTGGCAGGTCGGACTGGATTAGCGTCATGACGTCGGCTATTGAGCGTCGCGTCATAAAAGGAAGTAGCTCCTTCGCGGCCGGCGTGTAAACGACCGGGGGAACCGCGAGGAACGGGAGAAACGGACCTTCTGGAAGGAGAAACGTCTAAGTCTCTACCCCTCTCAGAGGTAGAGACTACAGGTACCCTGACACCCTTATACCTCCCCCTCCCGTAGGTCCAGACAAAATATTTAGACGAGGTCAGCCATATTGGAGGCGAATTCACAATAATTCTATACATAATTGTATATGCGATAGAGTACCAGGACAACATATGCCCGGAGGCCCAACAGTCCCAAGTGTATGTATTCAAAGATACAACACGTGATGAAAATCCTATCAATTAATGCTAGAGGTCTTAATAGCCCCTTTAAAAGGCGACAATTAATAAAAACCATGCATGATGCTGAAGCAGCAATAATATGTGTCCAAGAGACCCATTTTAACACGAAAAACCCTCCCCAAATCCGATCCACGACATACCCTACAGCCTACTATGCCAATGCCCCGAACAAAACTAAGGGTGTAGCGATAATCTTCCACAAAGACTGGATTTTTACGTTACAAAGGAAATTTGTAGATGAGACGGGCAGAGTGCTCATACTGGTAGGGGATTTAAATGGCATACTAGTGACTGTAGCCTCAATATACGCTCCCAATGAAGCGCAGTTTTCCTTTCTCAACAAAACAATTAAAAAGATAACACGCATAAAACAAGGTCATGTTTTTATTTGCGGTGACTGCAATTGCACCCTTGACCCGACACTTGATACAAAACGAAAAGGCAGTAAACCGCCCAATAGAATTACTATCCAAAATGCAAATCTCTTCTCCAATCTACTACATTCCCAAGATTTATACGACACATGGAGAAACCTTTTTCCCTCAGCTTGTGACTTCACATATTTCTCACAGGTACATATGACATACACACGAATCGATATGTGCCTCATAGATAAATCAACCCTCCCTCATCTGATAGACCAATCAATAGGCCAAAGAACATGGTCTGACCATGCTCCAATCACTATCACGTTAACAGTACCATACCCTACGAAAGGTCGAGGGAAATGGAGGTTAAACGAGTCCCTTATAGATGACCCCATAAACCAGCGGAAAATAGCCTCTACGTTATCCCAATACTTCACTCTAAACACTACCAGCGACACCACCATTGAAACTCAATGGTTAGCCCACAAAGCGGTGATTAGAGGTGAATTTATCAAAATGGGCTCCATCAGCAAAAAACAATGTAAAACGATCACAATATAAGTGGAGTTCTTATGGCCTTGGATGCCGAAAAGGCATTTGATCACCTAAACTGGGATTACATGACAGCAACGTTAGCAGCCTTCGGCCTCTCCAAGGCCTTCATTAAAACCGTACTGGCCCTATACTCCTCCCCATCAGCTAAAGTTTTTAGTAATGGCTTCACATCCAGAAATTTCTGCATCACAAATGGCACGAGACAGGGGTGTCCCCTGTCGCCCCTGATCTTTATTCTTTGTCTAGAACCTTTGGTGAGACAAATAAAACTAGACACTGCAATTCCCGGCCTATGCACTCCTGCAGGAAAAAAAGAAAATTGCATTATTTGCTGATGACATTATAGTATTTCTTACCGACCCTACCAACACGATCCCACACCTACTCAAGACCCTGTCTTCCTTTGGACATGTATCCTATTACAAAAACAACATTAATAAAACACAATTACTCCCAATTAAATTAACATCACAAATAATAGGAAACTTAAAAAGTAGATATCCATTTGATTGGAGAACCTCGTCAATCTCCTATCTAGGCGTTAAAATTACCCAATCAAAAGCGCTCATCATTAAGGAAAACCATGAGGCAGTTCTTTCCGCATTATCTAAACAAATGAATTCTTGGGACAAACTTCTTATCTCCTGGCTCGGAAAAATTAACTCTATAAAAATGATGATTTTACCCCATATTGTATATCTTTTCAGGACACTTCCAATTGCTCTTCCAAATAAACTTCTTAAACGCTTTCAATTTGCTATCAATGCCCATATCTGGAAAAGAAAGCCCCCAAGGGTATCCCTGCAGTCAATGTGGCGCCCACTCCGACATGGAGGCCTTAGTGTTCCAAATATTCAACACTATTATAGGGCAACGATACTAGCACAGGGCCTTGATATATTGACAGGCAGAACGAACCCACTATGGCTCAATCTAGAGTCAGCGTGCAGTCAAACTACGTCCCTTGCTAATGTCTTATGGACGTCCTCTTCTCTCACACATCCCGATACACTCCCAGCTACACACTTCCTCATAAACTCTTGGAGGTCATGGAACAAATCAGTGTGGCCTCCGGAGGAACTACTCTATCTTGCGCCTCTTTCAGCCCTCTCATTACTCTCCCCTGACCTCCCCTTGCAAAGGTGGATAGATTTAGGTATTACGCATATCCATTATCTATTTACTAAGAACGGCATACGCCCTTTCCCAGAGCTGCAAGCTTCATTTAAGTTGTCCTCTCGAGAGATTTTCTTATATCTAAGAATAAAACATATTTTGGTCTCCAGATCGATATTATACATAAACCCCCTTTCATTTAGCAAGCTAGGTATAAAATGGTATACCGCAAAGACAATCCAACCCTCGTTTAAATTTCTCTCACCATGCTACACAGCACAGGCAGACTTTACTGATGCCTACAAACTATCTTATATGCTCAAGTGGGAAAAAAATATAGGAGTGGAATATTCATTGTCGGAATGGGAGCTGGCTATTAATTATACTAAACGCTCTTCCAACTGTATCACACTATGGGAAGCCTACTTTAAGATTCTCATGCGATGGTACTTAGTCCCTGTGAGACTCTGTAAAATCTACACGACTATATCCCCACTGTGTTGGAGATGCAACAAAGACCCGGGGTCTATTGAACATATTTTTTGGGAGTGTACACCTATACAAACATTCTGGTACTCCGTACAATGTTCTATATTTTCACTGTGCAAGCTCTCACTCCCACTTACGCTGGACAACTACATTCTACACCTCATACCCAATCTGGGTGAAATTCCGTCTAGAGATGCGGTACTCAATATTCTGGTGGCCGCTAAGATCAGCATTGCGGCCCACTGGAAAAGCTCCCAATGCCCTAATATCTCAGAGGTGCTTTCAAAAGTAGATTCCACGTACCACCACGAAAGGGAATGGGCAAAGAAGGGCAATGAGGCGAAATTCCTCATTAATTGGCTCAATTGGGAATCGTTTATTAAATCCCGTCCTACCTGATCGAGAAGAAAGGGTCTCCCACATGACCACATATTCATGATTATCTCAAAATGCTCATAAGCAGCTATGATGCTCTTTCTGTACCTCCATACCTGAGTAAATGTCTGGACCAGTTACCAGTTACTAGTTACCCCTCCAGTACCCGTTCATATCCCTCGCTCCCCTTTCCCCTACTACTACATCTCATGTGTGGAGGATACGTATCACAATAGCAATGTGACACTTACTTACTATGTCCCTACGGAACTAGTGCAGATTGATGCCTTGTACTACTGCACAAATACAGCGCACCACTATGCGCCTTGTTTTACAAAAGTATAGTCTATTAACAGGTATTTGAATTGATGTACGCTCGCATACTTCCATGCACCTTGTAACATATTAGATTCCAGGTTGTTCTGTATGTAACCAAAAGTGGTTCACCTTTATATGTATTGTGTTGTAGCCCTGCCAGATAACTTGAACGAATGTGCACCTGAGTAATGTACTTACTTTACGCTTCATCAATCAGCTGCCTTGAAAGAAAAAAAAAATAAAAAAAATAAATGTAAGTGTTTGCATTTATCTTCATGTCATGGATGTACTCTCTCTTTCTCTCTTTTTTTCTTTTTTCTGTTATTTCCTGTTTCTTTTTACTTGACAAAATCAATAAAAAGTACACATTGAAAAAAAAAATATGTTTTGGGAAAAGCTTTGATGCCAGTGACTATTGCAGCAAGGCAGCTGTGGTTGTTTCATCTGTTAAAATTTCTTATAAATATACTACTGACATGTTAGTCCAAATATCACTCAAGAGTAAAGACAAGAAAGAAAGAAAGAAAGAAGTATAGATTTGCAATGGAGGAACCAGATGCTTCCAGGATATACAAGTCAAAAGGGAACAAAACAGAGACATGATCAACTTTTGTGGTGGCCACAATGTGACACAATCAGTTATTCTGTTTTAAGCTCTTCACCAATATTGCAAGATGTTATATAGATGTCACTTAGGGTGTCTAAGCAAGGAGAAGCCATGTTTTCCAATTTCAAAGCAAATTGAGACAAATAATAAATCATTATCTATAGATTAAAATATCTAGGGATATTTTGCTACAGAAACAAATAAAAGAGAATTGCAATATGTCAGTATTTAATTTTAGTTCTGATGCTATCAGCACTAGTGTCAAACAGAAATATACCAGATTCACAGGAGTAATGATTATTGCCAAAGGTGACAATACTTCTTCTCCCAAATGCCTTCATGTTAAAAACATGCCAGAACATCTGTTAAATGTTTACCCAATGAAACAAAGACAGAAGATGAGACATTTCCCGAATTACAAATTATTTACTATGCATACTGCATGTAGGCGATATGAAATACCATGCAATTCTAATGCTTTTATTGAAAAGAAATATAGAGAATAGTATGCAGTGCTTTAAGATATAGATTAGGGATGTACTTTGAAAAAACAAAATATCTCAAAGTGTTTCTTTGTGGAAAACACTTTCTAAATACATCTGATTCTTATCCAGATATAATCTGGCCATTGCATTTTTTAAAAATAATCTTTCATAGGGGGGCGGAGCCTGACAGGCAAGAGGAGCAGACGTGGGGGTCCTGAGCTCCCGCTAAACAAGCGGAAAAAAGCGGTTTAAGCCACAAAATAAACAGAAATCAAACCCACTGACGGGCGGTACACGACCCAGAGGGACCGCTGAGACAAACCACAAGACCCTAATCTGCGGGAGACCGGAGAGACGCCAGAGCGGCCTACCAAACCGGAGCGGAGGAGAGGCGGACGACCTCCCTGCTTCCCGGTAACACACGAGACCACGCACGCTTCTACCCCCCCCCCTTGGACCGGTGGGGGTTATCCCGGTCCCCACTCGACTGTCCCACGCAAACATCTCTACAAGCGAACCTCGCACGGGGCACAACCAAGCGAAGAGACCCGACCCAAAATGGCGACTGCCACATGGCCAGCCGAGTCGGCAAATGAACGGCGTGAACCAGCCCTGTGCTCTGTGGACCGCATGCTGCAGAGACTAAACGAGCACTTCCACCAGCTATGGGTCAAACTGGAGACCCACATAATCTATACGGTGCCTGATCCCCGAGATGGAGGACGGGGTGGCAAGAAACGGAGGGTGAAGAAGACCCCCTCGGGCCTAACGCACCCAGACAAGCCTACACCTCACACTGCTGGCCCACCTGGGCCGAGGGCCAAGAAGGGCATGACCCGAAGGCATCACCCATATGGACGGAGGGGAGGCCACCACAGAAGGCAGCAGACCTTCTACTCCCCCCGTGACTCCCGCTATGGGATGGACCCGGCCCACAGAAGTACCTGGGTACATGGAGTAAAGATGCCGGCCTTCATCCCGGCCCGGGGCTGGAGGGAGGACGCACCTCACCCCCGTCAAACAGCCGCCTATATACCCACCTCTGCGGCAAGAGCGACCAGTCAGGCACAAGGACCAGATCGATCCGTACAGATCAAGCACCCACCTCCCAACGAACGGTGGACAAGCAGCTATAACACAGTCTTCCCGGCGCACACTGGAGAAGGGGGCTACGTGGTATACCACATCAATCCGGAAGCAGACCCTCATGATCTGAGCAAATGGCGGTGCAACAACCGGGAAGATGCCGAGCCGTGCCACTGCACAACCTACCCACAGGCACATCCCAGAGGCATCGGCTGAGATCAGTGGCCATTCCGGCACCAACATACAGTCTGTTTTCCCGTACAGGACTTACTTAGCTGGACACTCAGAAACGCAACCGCACCTACCCACGTAACTAACCATAACACACTTTACTACCTATGCAGCCTTTGACTCAGCGTTATAGTCTCTATTTTGCCTAACCTATATGATTTTGTTTTATATGTACCAACGCTAAAATATGGCCAAGCTGGTCTAGAAACCTGGCTATCAATGTGTAACTCATTACCAAACTTGTGTGATTTACTCATGTGTCTCACAACTACAGTGCCAGGCCGAGTATCCAGCTTAACGTCTAGCATAATTACCCATCCACTGACATACCCAGCATAAGCGTGTTCACTAACTTAACAGTGTGCAGTACTAGCCAGTTATATTTTGCTAGCAGGATGTATTTTTATTTTTATTTTAGTAGTTAATAAGCATGGAAGATCCAGCCTGCTCCAGTTATTTGTTAGCAATGTTTTTCCTAGTGATTCCCCTTTTATTACTAACTCACGCAAACAAAAGATGTGCCCTAGCTAATTATACTGTTAGCACTAGCACCTCCACATGTCAGCCTGTTAACCTGCATCAGGGTCTCGCCTGCCTTACCTTACAACATCCGTGTTGGTGTAACCATTGTTGAAACTACTTTATAACAAAAATGTGCAATGTTCAGAAACGCCAAACAATTGTCTTTAAATGTTGACCTCAAAACTGGCAATAGCTGTTGTGGCATTGCTTGCTTCTTTGTATTACTCTTGCACGACAAAATAAAGAATTAAAAAAAAAAAGAAAAAAAATTAAAAAAAAAATAATCTTTCATATCTGCCATCTTTACACAAAACATTTACTAAAATATGACAAACAAACAATCCCTTGATGGGTTAGAGCAGGGGTTCTTAATAAATTTTTCCTGTGGAACCCTTTAAAATAGTGTATCAACATCGTGGACGCCCCCAGGGCCAGATTAAGAGCCCCGTTGGCCTGGTGCTGACAATTATGATGGGGCCTAATTACAGAATCTTATCGACCAAAAATACCAAAACAGTCATGCCTCTCAAGCGTCATGTATCTGATGGTTCACATCGACCTCGGCGCACATGGCGTCCGCCATCTTGTGTGCTGCGCCCGAGCCCCCAATCGGGGTGGTTGGCTAATTGGGCCTGGAGTGCATAGCCACTGGGTGAGGACCGGGATCCAAGGTCATCTTTGACGCATGACCTGTTTCAGGGTATCCCGGTATGTCTCAGGACTTTCAGACTCTGCTTGAGGACTCCTCTGGGATTCATGGGCCCCCGGAACTTCTGGGTTAGCTGGTGTTTTTAAACTACTTTAGTGAATATTATGAACTTCCTGTCTTCTCTTTTTTTTTTACAAAGGAAAGCCTTACCGTGCGATAAACATTTTTCATTCTGCTATTTCGGCAGCTCATATCCCGATTGACGTGTTTAAGGTTGGGAAACATCCTTCTGTTTGTAGGCTGTTATGGTTTATTCACATTTCTTCTCAAAACCCTTATTTATTAATAAAGGTGTTTTTGCATCTGGTTCTGTCTCTGTCTGGTTCCTGGTCCCAAACATGCTCCCAGCCCCCCTCCTGCACAGCCCATCCACTGGACCGCCAGGGGATAATATAGCCCCCCTCCCTGGCCATGTATCAAGCAGGGAGGGGGGACGAAAAAAATTAAATAAAATTTTTAATAATATAATATTAAAATATTTTTTTTTTTAAATATTAAAATAATAATAAAAATGCCCTCCCCCCACCAAGGTTACACACTCTGCATCACATCCACAAACACACTCTGCATCATATACACACACTGCATTATATACACACACTCCATTCATTATATATACACACACTACACCATGGGTCGTCAACCTGGTCCCTACCGCCCACTAGTGGGCGTTTTAGGATTTCAGGTGGGCGGTAGGGATTTCCAGGTTTTGACGACCTGACGACCGGGTGGGCGGGTGCGAGCCGGCGGTACCCCAAACCGCCGGGGCCGTATATGGAGAGGTCCATCGGGTGGCCCATGCTGTCAGGGCCACCCGATGGATGTGGATTGTGAGGGGGCCCGGTCAGCGCTGGGCGCTTTAACAGCGCGACCGGGCCCCCTGTGATGACATCGCAGAGCTGGGAGGAAGTGACTGCACGTCACTCCTCCCAGCTAACCCTGAGAGCCGCGTGGGAGGAAGACCAGGGAGTCAGAGTGGGAACTCTGACTCCCATCCACCTGAGCCACCACTGGACCCCAGGGAAAGTCACCCTCCTGAATCTAAAAGGTAGGAAACAGGAGGGTGACTTAAATATAATGTGTGTGTGTGTCTTTGTATGTATGTCTTGTGTGTGTGTGTGTGTGTATATATGTGTGTCTTGTGTGTGTGTGTGTATGTATGTGTGACTGTCTGTTGGTATGTGTGTCTTGTGTGTGTCTGTCTGTGTTCCTGTATGTGTCGTGTGTGTGTGTGTGTATGTATGTGTGTGTGTATGTATGTGTGTGTGTGTGTGCATGTATGTATGTGTGTATGTGTTGTGTGTGTCTGTATGTGGTGTGTGTCTGTATGTCTGTATGTGTCGTGTGTGTGTGTCTGTATGTGTCGTGTGTGTGTGTCTGTATGTGTCGTGTGTGTGTGTCTGTATGTGGCGTGTGTGTGTGTCTGTATGTGTCGTGTGTGTGTGTCTGTATGTGTCGTGTGTGTGTGTGTATGTATGCGTCGTGTGTGTGTATGTATGTGTCGTGTGTATGTGTATGTGTGTCTGTATGTGTATGTGTGTCTGTGTGTCTGTATGTGTATGTGTGTATGTATGTGTGTCGTGTGTGTGTCTGTATGTGTGTCTGTATGTGTGTCTGTATGTGTGTCTGTATGTGTGTCTGTATGTGTGTCTGTATGTGTGTCTGTATGTGTGTCTGTACGTAAGTGGGCTACCTAGCTCAGCCTTCCTACTGGGCATTGCTACAAGGAAGGTTAAAAAATAGAAAAAAAGGGGGAAAAAAAGGTGGGGAGGGGAATTGAGGAGGGAGAGGAGATGAGCTGACGCACAAATGAGAAATCATATTATGCGCAAACAGAGAAGTCGTCTGAATATCACTGAAAGAGACCTTCGTTTGTTCCTTACGAAAATCGAGCCAGATATCAAATATTTAGTCTTGCAGCATCAACCTCAAGGATCTCATTAATCACTAGTAAAGGTAATTTCAATTTACTTTATTGTTTTCTCATTAAACTTTATAAAGTTAAAAACCTTATAAACCTGCATTAAGTAGAAATAAAAAGATAAATGTACGTACATTTATTTTTTGTAAAACACCCTCCTTTCTAAAAATATTCCGCATTTGCGCGAAAACTGGTGGGCGGTAAGGACATTTTTTCAACCAAAAAGATGCATTAGTGGGCGGTAGGTAAAAAAAGGTTGACTACCACTGCACTACACAAACACACATACACACACTCTGCATTCATTATATACACACACACTGTAAATAAATATTCAATTAATGTCATTTTTTGGGGATCTAATTCTATTTAGAAATTTACCAGTAGCTGCTGCATTTCCCATCCTAGGCTTATACTCGAGTCAATACGTTTTCCCAGTTTTTTTGGGTAAAATTAGGGGCCTCGACTTATATTCGGGGCGACTTATACTCGAGTATATACGGTAAATTAATAGAATTATCTTTAGGTTTAATTTAAATATTTGTATTAAGTTGATAGAATTATCTTCAGTTTAAAATATATAATATTTGTTCTAGTACAGTTTCTTTGTGCTCTGTTAGAACAGAACATACTAGTCAAACAGTCTATTTTTTTTACATTTTTAACACTTTTAGTGTAATTTTTTTGTGCTCACATCAGCATCAGCAGTGAAGTTAACTCTTACTGCTGTTGTGAAGAAATTACTTTTCTTCAACTGGTTATTAGTTCAGTTAGTGTGTTTGTTTAACAGCAATCAGTGAAGCCAACTGGTTGCTGTTTTTATTTGGTTTATTTTAGTTCCTGATTGACTGTGTGAGTGTCCTAAGCTAAGCTAAGTAGTACATATTTTATTATTTTTAGTATTAGCAGATGTTGTAGGTTCTTTCTAATTTAAATAATAGTAATCTAAATTCTAGTTAACACATTTTTAAAAACACTTTAACATTTTCTAATAATAATAATTTTTTTCGTACTCTGTTTGTAGTAGTCGAGCAGGGAGCACTTGTTGGCAGACTGCTCACGGCACAAAGTGCAGTTTTGCATAGTTTCTCAGAAAGCACCAGAGTGAAGAAATCTGCCTCAGTACTAGTCTCGATTTGTTTTAAATATTTTTTTTTAACTGTGTTGATCTATATAGCAACATTATGAACATTAAACCGTTCGGGACATTTAGTATACGAAGGAGACAGACCCCAGGTAGCTGAATCCATGGAGTTATTTTCGGACACATTTTTCTCGAACAGACGGTGAACTAAACCTTTAGCTCCATGGCGTTTGAACTGTGTTTGTGGGATCTGAGCACTGTTCGGTTATATTGAGCGCTCAGATCCAAGCTATCTGGGGGTATGTTGAACATGGGGATTCCGTTCTGCGAAATATAAGTTATGGATTTTAATACATTTTTGTTATACTGTAAAAGAAAGTATTTCTCTCTACCTGGAGATAATTAAGTTTACTAGAGAGTTTATTAGAGAGGAGGGAATTCACTGTTTGTGTGGGTGTGTTTATTATTGTAATGCAAAATGATTGGTTACTGTATTTCTTGTCACAGTCTTCCACCAGGTCCCTGTGGGAGTAACCCACAAATTACGTGGTGGGGCAGAATGAACCTTATTAATTCAGATCTTTTTCCTAAATGGGCATACCTGTTCAGAATGCTTCCTTTAAAAACTCCTAGACCATGGCTAGATATGATTCAAAACTCGGTTCATAATTTTATTTGGAAGAACAAGAGACCTAGAATTAATAAGACACTTTTGATGGAGGCCTTGGCTTTCCAAGCATTATAGATACTTATTTAGTGCATGAGTTCTTTCACATATATAGAACCCAATTGGATAGCGTAAGAGGTGAAGGATGGTATATTTTAGAAAGCAAGATTTGCCAAGAAAAAAAATCTTAGTTCCATACTTTGGTAAAGGTCAACAGATCCAAAAATTAGGTATTTTAGACAAACATTTGTATTGACTCAATATTAGATATCTGGGAAGCTGTAAGAAAAAAAGGTAACATAGAGACTAAAATCCCCAATACTCTTAAAGTGGAATTACTTCCATATTATGTCCAAGATTTAAATATAAGAAGCTGGATTCAAAAAGGTATTTTTCAAATAGATCAACTGTTTCATGATAACAAAATTAAATCTTTCCAACAACTGATACAGGAATTTCAGCTGGCTAATAGGGAATTATTCACATATTTGAGAGTAAAAAATTATTTAAAGGACCACTCTAGGCACCCAGACCACTTCAGCTTAATGAGGTGGTCTGGGTGCCAGGTCCTTCTAGGGTTAACCCATTTTTTCATAAACATAGCAGTTTCAGAGAAACTGCTATGTTTATGAATGGGTTAAGCCTTCCCCCTATGTCCTCTAGTGGCTGTCTCATTGACAGCCGCTAGAGGCGCTTGCGTGCTTCTCACTGTGATTTTCACAGTGAGAGCACGCCAGCGTCCATAGGAAAGCATTATGAATGCTTTCCTATGTGACCGGCTGAATGCGCGCGCAGCTCTTGCCGCGCGTGCGCATTCAGCCGACGGGGAGGAGAAGAGGCAGATCGGAGGAGGAGATCTCTCCGCCCAGCGCTGGAAAAAGGTAAGATTTAACCCCTTTCCCCTTTCCAGAGCCGGGCGGGAGGGGGTCCCTGAGGGTGGGGGCACCCTCAGGGCACTCTAGTGCCAGGAAAACGAGTATGTTTTCCTGGCACTAGAGTGGTCCTTTAAATCAAAATATTATGAGTCATACTCCCCGATGGAACTAAGCTGATATGTTCACTTCTAAATAACAAAAAAGTAGAAAAGGTATCTTCAACTGCAAGGCATGCTATTCTGAAAATGGAGGCACCTCAGATGATTTTTGCATGCCAAAAGTGGGAGAAAGACTTAAATATCACAATAAATAGGGAAAAATTGTGTGCAGTACTGCCTAGAGCTTGCAAAATTATACACTGTTTGAATTTATTAGAAACCTTGTTTAAAGTCATCAATAGATGGTATCTGGTCCCCACCAGAGTAGCCAGCATGTATAGTTTAAGTTCACCGGTATGCTGGAGGTGTAAAAAAGAATTTGGGTTCTTTTTTACATATCTGGTGGCAATGCGAGATTGTGGGTAAACTGTGGCAGGAAGTATTTGATATTCTTGAAAACTTACTAGGTAAGCCTATTCCTAAGTGCCCTGAGAACGCTTTATTACACTTAAATGTTGAATCTTTACAGCAGAAAGAGATGGTTATCTATATCCACTTTATGATTGCTGTTAAAATAACAATAGCACGTAATTGGAAGAATTCACTCCCTTTCTCCTCAGATAAGCCGATATCGCAAGTAAAGTTCCAGTTGAGAATGGAATCTCAAATAGATAGGATACAAGGAAAATTTCCAAAGAAAAAAGTCTATAATGCTTTTTGGTTAGAGAAACTAAATTGAGAGTGTGGGCACATTCTGAGTGAAAGACTATGCAGGATCCAGTTGATTTTCAACTTTCCTGTATAGAGGTTAAAAATGAACACAGAACAATGAAAATAACATATTGAGCTCCCCCAGGTATTCCCGCTGGCATGAGAATGGTTGTATAGTTTGTTGATTTTTATGATGTTTATTAAGTGTAGTACTAGATAAGAGCACACTATCAATTATAACGTTACAAAAGCAGAAGTGCTCTCATTAGAAAGACTCGGGTCAATATAGATGCTTGTATGTACACTTTGAGCATTGTAATTTATTTATGTATGAATTTTTTTATATGGATGTATATGTAAATTTGTCTTGTCAATTTATAATGAATAAAAAATAAATAAAAGCTTCATATTTACAAGACTTTGAGAGACAATGTGTGTTAGAAGATTTGGAGAGGGATAATTGGGCTGTGATATTAAGTAGCAAATTGTCAGGCAGAGCAGCGGAAGCATTCAGAGCCGTGCCTGATGTGGACATACAAAATTATGGAAAAATCAAAGAAATTTTGTTGGCTCGTTACACTGTGACACCTGAAGCCCAAACACAATAATAAACACGCACCTAGTACATCGCAGAGGACAACACCACCGGTGAGCAGCCCTACAACCACGGGATATCCAAAGACCGCACCAATGTGTTACGGGTGCAAACAAGTGGGCCACATTAAGTCCAATTGCCCACAACGTACTGCAGACAGATGGGGGCGAACACCAGCACCACCGGCGAAAGCAGCAGCACACTGTGTGCAGGAGGATTACAACCCCACAGCACAAGGACCCCCCACAACACTGAGAATTGGTCCGTGTTACATGAGGTCAATCTGATACAAGCTGCTGGAGATAACCGATCTCATCACCGTCAGTCAGTGAAACTGAATGGGCAAGAAGCGAGAGGACAGAGACAGTGGAGCCACTATCACCCTGGTACAACCACACAGGGTCAAACCCTCACAACACAATGGGTGCACCGTCGCTGTAAGGGTAGCTGGAGGAGCGATACACTAGCTGCCTATGGCTCAGGTACACCTTGACTGGGGTACCGGTGCCAAGTCCGTGGAAGTGGGCATCATGCCAGATCTGCCGCAGAGGTACTATTGGGCAATTATTTGGGGTGCTTGACGTCTCAATTTGTAGCACCCACCCCGGAAGGAGCGTTACCTGTCACCACCCGGCAGCTGCCAGAGCTATGGAGGCCTCCCACTCACCCAATGACCAGGTAAGCAATAATCCCATAACTGTTAACCATGACCATGTCCCATACTGGGGTACCCCACAAGATTTTGGGCATGCCCAGCAGGAAGACACCACACTAAGAGGGCATCGGAGGGAGGCAGACCAACCCCAGGTATACAAAGACCAAGAAATGTTTATTTGGGAGAAGGGATTACTATACCGGGTGAATGGGGGAACAGAAAGGGGAGCTGGCCAAGTAGCTAAAAGACAGTTAGTGGTACACCGTAAGTATAGGGCTGAGTTATTGCACATCAGCCATGATATTCCCCTAGCAGGCCACTTAGGGATAAAAAAGACTAGGGATAGACTCACCCAGTCATTCTTCTGGCCACGAGTCACCAGAGAATTACAAGACTATTGTCAGACCTGCAACAAATGTCAGAAGGTAGGAAAAAGGGGAGACCATCCCAGAGCCAAACTGTGTCCTCTCCCCATAATAGAGGAACCCTTTTTCCGGGTGGCCGTAGATTTAGTTGGGCCCCTCGGCAAACCTAGTCCATCCGGTAAGAAATAGATTCTTACCGTGGTTGATTATGCCACCCGCTATCCTGAAGCATAGAAACATAGAATGTGACGACAGATAAGAACCATTCGGCCCATCTAGTCTGCCATATTTTCTAAATACTTTCATGAGTCCCTGGCCTTATCTTATAGTTAGGATAGCCTTATGTCTATCCCACGCATGCTTAAACTCCTTTACTATGTTAACTAGTGATGTACCAAACTGTTCGCCGGCGAATAGTTCCCGGCGAACATAGCGTGTTCGCGTTCGCCACGGCGGGCGGACACATGCGCGGTTCGATCCGCCCCCTATTCGTCATCATTGAGTAAACTTTGACCCTGTGCCTCACGGTCAGCAGACACATCCCTTCCAGACCCTCCCACCTCCTGTACAGCATCCATTTTAGATTCATTCTGAAGCTGCATTCTTAGATAGAGGAGGGAAAGTGTAGCTGCTGCTCATTTGATAGGGAAATTGATAGCTAGGCTAGGGTATTCAGTGTCCACTACAGTCCTGAAGGACTCATCTGATCTCTGCTATAAGGACAGGACCCCAAAAAGCCCTTTTTAGGGCTAGAACATCAGTCTGCTTTTTTTTTTTTCTGTGTAATGTAATTGCAGTTGCCTGCCTGCCAGCTTCTGTGTCAGGCTCACAGTGGATACTGTGCCCACTTGCCCAGTGCCACCACTCATATCTGGTGTCACAATAGCTTAAGCTTGCATTTAAAAACAAAAAAATCTTTTTCACTGTAATAGATTGAATAGCAGTTAGTTGTCTGCAAGCGTCTGGGTGTCAGGCCTTCAGCGTGTACTCTGCCAACCTCTGCCAGTGCACATTGCCACTCATATCTGGTCTCACAGTAGCTTGCACCCATAGTACCCTTTTGCCCTAGAATAATGCCCAGTTTTCAGAGGCCACGTACCCTGAACTTGAAACGTTCTGAGGACATAGTTGACTGGCTAACACAGGACACCCAATCTTCTACAGCTTCCGCTCGGAACCTTGACACACCATCCTCCTCCAGCTTAGCTTCAGGCACCTCTCAAGATACCACTCACCCGCCTGCCGCCACCACCAACACTAGCACCACAGCCGCTTCACTTGGTATGTCAGAGGAGTTATTTACACATCCGTTTGAAGAAATGAGTGATGCGCAACCATTATTGCCAGAGGATGTAGATAACAAGGATATGTCTCAGGCAGGCAGCATTACACACATGGACGTACGGTGTGATGATGATGATGTTGTACCCGCTGCTGCTTCCTTTGCTGAGTTGTCAGATACAAGTGAAGCGGTTGATGATGACAATGCGTCCATGGATGTCACGTGGGTGCCCGCTCGGCAAGAAGAAGAACAGGGCGAAAGTTCAGATGGGGAGACAGAGAGGAGGAGACGAGTTGGAAGCAGGGGGAGGTCGTCGCAAGGAACTAGTGGCACAGTCAGACAGCATGCATCGGCACCCGGGGTCAGCCTGACAGCACGCCAATCAACGCATGCTGTGTCCACCACCAGAATGCCGTCATTGCAGAGCTCAGCAGTGTGGCATTTTTTTTGTGTGTCTGCCTCTGACAACAGCGATGCCATTTGCAACCTGTGCCAAAAGAAACTGAGTCGTGGGAAGTCCAACACCCACCTAGGTACAACTGCTTTGCGTAGGCACATGATCGCACATCACAAACGCCTATGGGATCATGGGATCAACGCATGAGTACAAGCAGCACACAAACTCAAAGCCGCCATCCTCCTCCTGGTCCAGCATCTTCAGCCACGTCAACCACTGCTGTCCTCCTTGCCCCCTCTCAACCATCCGCCACTCCGTCTCTCGCCTTGAGCAGTTCCCGCTCATCTGCCCACAGTCAGGTGTCTGTCAAGGACATGTTTGAGCGTAAGAAGCCAATGTCAGAAAGTCACCCCCTTGCCCAGCGTCTGACAGCTGGCTTATCTGAACTATTAGCCCGCCAGCTTTTTCCATACAAGCTGGTGGAGTCTGAGGTGTTCAAAAAATTTGTGGCTATTGGGATACCACAGTGGAAGGTACCCGGACAAAATTTCTTTGCACAAAATGCAATCCCCAACCTGTACTCGATTGTGCAAAAGGAAGTAATGGCATGTCTGGCACATAGTGTTGGGGCAAGGGTCCATCTGACCACTGATACCTGGTCTGCAAAGCATGGTCAGGGCAGGTATATCACCTACACTGCGCATTGGGTAAACCTGCTGATGGCTGCCAAGCATGGAATGCGTGGCTCTGCAAAGGAGTTGGTGACACCGCCACGACTTGCAGGCAGGCCTGCTGCCACCTCCTCTACTCCTCCTACTCCATCCTCTTCCATAACCTCCTCGGCTGAGTCCTTTTCTGCTGCTGCGTCTTGCTCCACATCAACGGCACCCCCCCAGCTCCCCAGGTACTATTCCACATCCCGGATACGGCAGTGTCACGCCGTCTTGTGTTTGACTTGCTTGAAAGCAGAGAGTCACACCGGACAAGCACTCCTGTCTGTCTGCCCTGAACGCACAGGTGGAAAAGTGGCCGACTCCGCAGCAACTGGATATCGGAAAAGTGGTTTGTGACAATGGAACAAATTTGTTGGCGGCATTGAAGTTGGGCAAGTTGACACATGTGGCGTGCATGGCACATGTGTGTAATCTGATCGTACAACGCTTTGTGCATAAGTACACAGGATTACAGGACGTCCTGAAGGAGGCCAGGAAGGTGTGTGACCATTTCAGGCGTTCCTACACGGCCATGGCGCACTTTGCAGATATCCAGAGGCGAAACAACATGCCAGTGAGGCGCTTGATTTGCGACAGCCCGACACTTTGGAATTCAACACTCCTAATGTTCGACCGCCTGCTCCAACAAGAAAAAGCCGTTAATGAATATTTGTATGACCGGGGTGCTAGGACAGCCTCTGGGGAGCTGGGAATTTTTTTGCCATGTTACTGGACGCTCATGCGTAATGCCTGTAGGCTCATGCGTCCTTTTGAGGAGGTGACCAACCTAGTCGGTCGCACCGAAGGCACCATCAGCGACATCATACCATTTGTTTTCTTCCTGGAGCGTGCCCTGCGAAGAGTGCTGGATCAGGCCGTAGATGAGCGTGAAGAGGAAGAGGAAGAGTTGTGGTCACCATCACCACCAGAAACAGCCTTATCAGCATCGTTTGCTGGACCTGCGGCAACGCTGGAAGAGGATTGTGAGGAAAAGGAGTCAGAGGAGGAATGTGGCTTTGAGGAGGAGGAGGAAGACCAACCACAACAGGCATCCCAGGGTGATCGTTGTCACCTATCTGGTACCCGTGGTGTTGTACGTGGCTGGGGGGGAAGAACATACCTTCATTGAGATCACTGAGGAGGAGGAACGGGAAATGAGTAGCTCGGCATCCAATCTTGTGCAAATGGGGTCTTCCATGCTGTCGTGCCTGTTGAGGGACCCTTGTATAAAAAGGCTGAAGGAGAACGACCTGTACTGGGTGTCCACGCTACTAGACCCCCGGTATAAGCAGAAAGTGGCGGAAATGTTACCAAATTACAACAAGTCGGAAAGGATGCAGCATTTGCAAAATAAATTAAAAAGTATGCTTTACACAGCGTATAAGGGTGACGTCACAGCACAACGGGAATCTAACAGGGGAAGAGGTGAAAGTCATTCTCCTTCTCCCACGACCACGCCGGCAAGGACAGGATGCTTTAAAGACGTGTTGTTGATGGAGGACATGCGGAGCTTTTTAAGTCCTACGCATCGCCACAGCCCTTCGGGATCCACCCTCAGAGAACGACTCGACCGACAGGTAGCAGACTACCTCGCCTTAACTTCAGATATTGACACTCTGAGGAGCGATGAACCCCTTGACTACTGGGTGTGCAGGCTTGACCTGTGGCCTGAGCTATCCCAATTTGCGATAGAACTTCTGGCCTGCCCCGCTTTAAGTGTCCTGTCAGAAAGGACCTTCAGTGCAGCAGGTGGTATTGTCACTGAGAAGAGAAGTCGCCTAGGTCAAAAAAGTCTAGATTACCTCACCTTTATTAAGATGAATGAGGGATGGATCACGAAGGGACTGACAGTGGGCGATACATTCGACTAAAAAAGGCCTGATGAGATGAGCTGCCTTGGGCTAAAAATGGTCCACATGCTGCTGTATTTTAGCTCTGAATGCCGGTTGACTTGCGTGACTTATCCGCCACCAACTAGGGTTCAAGCCGCAATGTTTTAGGCCACTTTCTGCCTGGTAAACAAACATCAATTTTTCTGGCCGCTGCTATAGCAGCGGCTGCAACAATACCTAATTTTTCAGGCATGTGTACATGCCTAATTTTTCGGGCCTCTGGTGCTGCACTGTGGCTTCAAAAACCAAACCAAAAAAAAGGCACATAACAGGGATTAAACTGATAGGAATAGTACTACTTAACACACCACTCCTATCTGGTGGCACATTAGAGTGCACGCGCATTGCCCCAAATTTGAAGTAGGAGGACCGACCAAGCATCTTTTTCCATCTCCCGCTTCCTAAAATCTATGCCATATACACGTCCCCTGATAGGGCGCCAGCTCGTTATTCTCTTGGGCGCCAGCTCGTTATTCTCTTTTTCACTTCACTAGGGACACTTTACTGCACTATGGGCACTTAGACCCACTCTTTGTCTTGCACAGTGTTATTCCTAGCCAGCATCTGTGATGGGAAATCAGGCAGTCATCTAAACGTTTAGATTGAGCTTTAGCTTAGAACCTCTTGAAGGTGTTTAAGGAGATTAGGGCTAGTTTAGAGGATTCTTCTTAGACCTCTCTGAGTCTTTATAGCCCTTCTACCTATCCAGCATTTCTGGAAACTAGCTAAGAGAAAGGGTGGTTGTGTGTCTGTGATGCATTTAACTTTATATCACCTTATTGACACTTTTATGACAGCATCACTCCGGTCTCCATACTCTCTGCCTATACCCATCTATTTAGAGGGAATTTCCTTGCCCCTGCCAATATTATATAGTAGGTAATAGTATTACCATTATTACACAATTAGCCACTATAGGGGAATGAGTATAGTATCCCCTTGTTATTTATAAATGATACAGAAAAGACTTTTGTCCATTACTCAATTTACTTTAACAAAGGGTACTAACCACGGTATTAGGAAGCATTACTCTGCTTTCCCTTTCTCCCTCTGTTATACACCTATGCTCACTAGGATTTGTAGGTATCACTTTATTATAGTTGTCTAACCTTTTCCTATGCCAGTTTTAGATCTCCTTCTTGGGAGATATTTTCTTTTTTCAGTTTATTAGCATACTTTCGGGGACCCTTGGTGTTGTACGTTGCTGGGTGGAGGAAGAGACCTTCAATGACATCAGTGAGGACAAGGAACGGACATGGCTAGCTTGGTATCCAACCTTGTGCAAATGGGGAGTTTGCGGTTGTGCAAATGGACTGTTTGCGGTTGTTTGCGGTGCGTTAAACGGGGAGTTTGGTCTGTCACTGTGAAGCGGGCATAACCCTTACACTACCTGATCGATACAACATCATACAGTAGGTCCCCCCCTCATTATTTTTATGGCCCCCAGCCACTGCTCACGGGTGGGGGTGGGCGGGAGGACAGTAGGTCCCCCCCATTGTGATTTATGGCCCCCATCCCCCCTTATCCTTATTTACTGAATATTCCCCTGTATAACAATGTTTGGCATTTAGTGAATATTTAATGTCTGCAAGTGTCCTGAAAATGACAACCAACGTTTGCTTTTTTCAAACCAGTAAAGAAAACTTCAAAGCATTTATTATTATTATTATCATTGATATAGCGCCAGCATATTCCGTAGCGCTTTACAATATTATCAAAGGGGAGATTTAACAATAAATGAAACAATTACAAAAACTTACAGAAACAATAGGTTGAAGAGGGCCCTGCTCAAACGAGCTTACAGTTTATTGGAGGTGGGGTGTAAAACACAACAGGACAGGAGGTAGCAAGCAAACAAGGTGGAGTGAAATAGAGCTGGAGGAGAGAATAGAGTGTTGCCCTTTAGGAGAGAGCAAGGGACAAGTGTGTGAGGTATCTATCTTTTTGAATTTTTCTATTAATATTTATGAATTTTGAATGACTAAATCACAAGCTTAAGAGGTTGGTTTTTAGTAACAAGTAATCAGCTATTATTTTCTCAAAATGCTTTAAAGCACAAAAACAAATTAACTTTACCCATAGGAGCATTGCACCATGGCAACTTTTATAACCTGCAGTGACTATGGTGCTTGGAGTGCATCTTTAAGCAAAATAAACCTAACTTTTTTTTTTAATGCTAAATACTATTAAAACACTTTTCTTTTAGCTTTAAAAGTATTTAGTTACCTTCCTTACTTGCCAGTGGTTCTATTCCATAGATTTAGGTTCCTTTTGTTTTGTCTAAAATAATACTGACCTCTGAATGGAAGTGGTGAAAAGCTTTATCCGTTTTTTATTTTTGTTTTTTTTAACAAACCATTGCAGAAACTACAGTTTCTGGCTCACAAAAGAAAAAAGGTTAAGCCTGATCCATTGAATAAGCAATATAACTTCATCTTGACATGTTATATTTAAAAAAATGTGCAGTGTTTTAGACATGCTTAACATTTCTTCTGTTATCACTTTCTAATTCTGACCTATGCCATGTCACTTTATCTGGGATAAAGGCAATGCACTACAAAATAAAGAATAATAAAAAAAAGACTGATCCATTGTTTGCACATCAACAAGCGTTACTGAATAGCTTTTTGATTAGCAAACTCTAAAAAGCCCTCTACTATCCCCTTCAAAAAATAAATTAGTAGTTATGCCTAATAAGCTAAGAAAAAGAGAGACATAAGCTTCCATTGTATATTATATATCTATTCTGAAAATTGATTAAACAATAATTAACCCCTCCCCCAAATATAGTGTACTACTATAGTGTTCACAGAGAGATATAAAATGTGAAGGATAAATTCTTCTTAATCATTCCATTGTTACTGTAGGCTTCCACAAGCTCCTTCGAGCTGCATGCCATACTAGTGAAAGACTGTCAGTATGGAACCTCACAGAATATAAAATTTAAGAGATTGGTGATCGTTCTACTTCTACGCATTTCATGAGTATATACTCACTTCCTCAGGGAGTGTGAAGGATCACCAGTACAGTCTGATAAATATATCCTTGCTCATCTTTAGTGATGTCGCGAACACAACATTTTCTGTACGCGAACTTCCGCAAACTTTCGCGAACCGGCGAACCGGACGAACCACCATTGACTTCAATGGGCAGGCAAATTTTGAAACCCACAGGGTCACAATAGTGATGGAAAAGTTATTTCAAGGGGACTAAAACCTGGACTGTGGCATGCCGGAGGGGGATCCGTGGCAAAACTCCCATGGAAAATTACACAGTTGATGCAGAGTCTGGTTTTAATCCATAAAGGGCATAAATCACCTAACATTCCTAAATCACAAAGGATATGGATTGACACCTTGACATATGGATTGACACCTGTCCTCAGAGACCGTGATACACACTGACACAGAGCAGAATAGGGACTGTTCCTCCTACATAGGGTCACTTGGCAGATATGGATTGACAGAGGCGGCTCTAGACTTTTTGAGGCCTTAGGCGAAAATCAAATATGAGGCCCCCCTCCCCTCCCCCCCGCCACACGCGCTAAAAATAAAAAATAAGCAGCTGATATTAAAATTAACTGTATAAATTGCATATTTTAAGGCAAACATTAATAAACCTCATAATCTCACTATTAACAAACTTATTTTTGTTAATAAATTATTCTACAAAATACCAAAATATATACAAACATTGGGTATAGATAAAAGGTTTGTGGCTGACTACTTAGTTATTCTTGTTGCTGTCTCCTAAAACTGAAATAAAGTTGTCAACAGTGTATTAAAAGAACACTACAGTATCAGGAGCACAAATGTGTATTCCTGACCCTATTGTGTTTAACTATTTAGCCCCCACCCCCCCAATGAAGTAAAAACGTACCTAATTTCTATAGCTGCACAAGTCCGTCAGCGCCGGATCCGCCCAATTGGCTAACATAATCTAAACTGATGATCTCAGTCAATCACAATGCTTTCCCATAGGAAAGCATCGGATTGGCTGAGATCTTCAATTTTGATGTCAGCCAAGGAGTTAATATATTATTAAAGGGACACTCCAGGCACCCAGACCACTGCTCATTGGAGTGGTCTGGGTGCCAACTCCCACTACTCTTAACCCTGCAAGTGTAATTATTGCAGTTTTTTATAAACTGCAATAATTACCTTGCAGGGTTAACTCCACCTCTATTGGCTGTCTCCAAGACAGCCACTAGAGGTCACTTCCTCCTTCATAGCACAGATTATCTGTGCTAGAGCGTCGCTGGACGTCCTCATGCTGTGTGAGGACCCCCAGCGTCACTCATTTCCTCATAGGAAAGCATTGAAAATATTTTTCAATGCTTTCCTATGGGGAGCGCTAATGCGCATGCGTGGCATTGCCGCTCATGCGCATTAGGTCTCCTCGGCCGGTGGGCGGGATCAGTCTCGCCCACCGGCCGACGGAGACAGTAGGAGGAGCGGCGCGGAGGAGGAGACAGCGACAAGGGACATCGTCGCTGCCTCAGGTAAGTGACTGAAGGGGTTTTCACCCCTTCAGTAACCGGGTATTGGGGGGTGGGAGGGAGAGTTATATTCCTATGCCAGTTTTAGATCTCCTTCTTGGGAGATATTTTCTTTTTTCAGTTTATTAGCATACTTTCGGGGACCCTTGGTGTTGTACGTTGCTGGGTGGAGGAAGAGACCTTCAATGACATCAGTGAGGACAAGGAACGGACATGGCTAGCTTGGTATCCAACCTTGTGCAAATGGGGAGTTTGCGGTTGTGCAAATGGACTGTTTGCGGTTGTTTGCGGTGCGTTAAACGGGGAGTTTGGTCTGTCACTGTGAAGCGGGCATAACCCTTACACTACCTGATCGATACAACATCATACAGTAGGTCCCCCCCTCATTATTTTTATGGCCCCCAGCCTCTGCTCACGGGTGGGGGTGGGCGGGAGGACAGTAGGTCCCCCCCATTGTGATTTATGGCCCCCACCCCCCCTTATCCTTATTTACTGAATATTCCCCTGTATAACAATGTTTGGCATTTAGTGAATATTTAATGTCTGCAAGTGTCCTGAAAATGACAACCAACGTTTGCTTTTTTCAAACCAGTAAAGAAAACTTCAAAGCATTTATTATTATTATTATTATCATTGATATAGCGCCAGCATATTCCGTAGCGCTTTACAATATTATCAAAGGGGAGATTTAACAATAAATGAAACAATTACAAAAACTTACAGAAACAATAGGTTGAAGAGGGCCCTGCTCAAACGAGCTTACAGTTTATTGGAGGTGGGGTGTAAAACACAACAGGACAGGAGGTAGCAAGCAAACAAGGTGGAGTGAAATAGAGCTGGAGGAGAGAATAGAGTGTTGCCCTTTAGGAGAGAGCAAGGGACAAGTGTGTGAGGTATCTATCTTTTTGAATTTTTCTATTAATATTTATGAATTTTGAATGACTAAATCACAAGCTTAAGAGGTTGGTTTTTAGTAACAAGTAATCAGCTATTATTTTCTCAAAATGCTTTAAAGCACAAAAACAAATTAACTTTACCCATAGGAGCATTGCACCATGGCAACTTTTATAACCTGCAGTGACTATGGTGCTTGGAGTGCATCTTTAAGCAAAATAAACCTAACTTTTTTTTTTAATGCTAAATACTATTAAAACACTTTTCTTTTAGCTTTAAAAGTATTTAGTTACCTTCCTTACTTGCCAGTGGTTCTATTCCATAGATTTAGGTTCCTTTTGTTTTGTCTAAAATAATACTGACCTCTGAATGGAAGTGGTGAAAAGCTTTATCCGTTTTTTTTTTTTGTTTTTTTTAACAAACCATTGCAGAAACTACAGTTTCTGGCTCACAAAAGAAAAAAGGTTAAGCCTGATCCATTGAATAAGCAATATAACTTCATCTTGACATGTTATATTTAAAAAAATGTGCAGTGTTTTAGACATGCTTAACATTTCTTCTGTTATCACTTTCTAATTCTGACCTATGCCATGTCACTTTATCTGGGATAAAGGCAATGCACTACAAAATAAAGAATAATAAAAAAAAGACTGATCCATTGTTTGCACATCAACAAGCGTTACTGAATAGCTTTTTGATTAGCAAACTCTAAAAAGCCCTCTACTATCCCCTTCAAAAAATAAATTAGTAGTTATGCCTAATAAGCTAAGAAAAAGAGAGACATAAGCTTCCATTGTATATTATATATCTATTCTGAAAATTGATTAAACAATAATTAACCCCTCCCCCAAATATAGTGTACTACTATAGTGTTCACAGAGAGATATAAAATGTGAAGGATAAATTCTTCTTAATCATTCCATTGTTACTGTAGGCTTCCACAAGCTCCTTCGAGCTGCATGCCATACTAGTGAAAGACTGTCAGTATGGAACCTCACAGAATATAAAATTTAAGAGATTGGTGATCGTTCTACTTCTACGCATTTCATGAGTATATACTCACTTCCTCAGGGAGTGTGAAGGATCACCAGTACAGTCTGATAAATATATCCTTGCTCATCTTTAGTGATGTCGCGAACACAACATTTTCTGTACGCGAACTTCCGCAAACTTTCGCGAACCGGCGAACCGGACGAACCACCATTGACTTCAATGGGCAGGCAAATTTTGAAACCCACAGGGTCACAATAGTGATGGAAAAGTTATTTCAAGGGGACTAAAACCTGGACTGTGGCATGCCGGAGGGGGATCCGTGGCAAAACTCCCATGGAAAATTACACAGTTGATGCAGAGTCTGGTTTTAATCCATAAAGGGCATAAATCACCTAACATTCCTAAATCACAAAGGATATGGATTGACACCTTGACATATGGATTGACACCTGTCCTCAGAGACCGTGATACACACTGACACAGAGCAGAATAGGGACTGTTCCTCCTACATAGGGTCACTTGGCAGATATGGATTGACAGAGGCGGCTCTAGACTTTTTGAGGCCTTAGGCGAAAATCAAATATGAGGCCCCCCTCCCCTCCCCCCCGCCACACGCGCTAAAAATAAAAAATAAGCAGCTGATATTAAAATTAACTGTATAAATTGCATATTTTAAGGCAAACATTAATAAACCTCATAATCTCACTATTAACAAACTTATTTTTGTTAATAAATTATTCTACAAAATACCAAAATATATACAAACATTGGGTATAGATAAAAGGTTTGTGGCTGACTACTTAGTTATTCTTGTTGCTGTCTCCTAAAACTGAAATAAAGTTGTCAACAGTGTATTAAAAGAACACTACAGTATCAGGAGCACAAATGTGTATTCCTGACCCTATTGTGTTTAACTATTTAGCCCCCACCCCCCCAATGAAGTAAAAACGTACCTAATTTCTATAGCTGCACAAGTCCGTCAGCGCCGGATCCGCCCAATTGGCTAACATAATCTAAACTGATGATCTCAGTCAATCACAATGCTTTCCCATAGGAAAGCATCGGATTGGCTGAGATCTTCAATTTTGATGTCAGCCAAGGAGTTAATATATTATTAAAGGGACACTCCAGGCACCCAGACCACTGCTCATTGGAGTGGTCTGGGTGCCAACTCCCACTACTCTTAACCCTGCAAGTGTAATTATTGCAGTTTTTTATAAACTGCAATAATTACCTTGCAGGGTTAACTCCACCTCTATTGGCTGTCTCCAAGACAGCCACTAGAGGTCACTTCCTCCTTCATAGCACAGATTATCTGTGCTAGAGCGTCGCTGGACGTCCTCATGCTGTGTGAGGACCCCCAGCGTCACTCATTTCCTCATAGGAAAGCATTGAAAATATTTTTCAATGCTTTCCTATGGGGAGCGCTAATGCGCATGCGTGGCATTGCCGCTCATGCGCATTAGGTCTCCTCGGCCGGTGGGCGGGATCAGTCTCGCCCACCGGCCGACGGAGACAGTAGGAGGAGCGGCGCGGAGGAGGAGACAGCGACAAGGGACATCGTCGCTGCCTCAGGTAAGTGACTGAAGGGGTTTTCACCCCTTCAGTAACCGGGTATTGGGGGGTGGGAGGGAGAGGGTACCTCCAGTGCCAGGAAAACTGATTGTTTTCCTGGCACTGGAGTTTTCCTTTAATGATAATTTATATAATTATGATAATATATTATAATGAATTATTATATTTAAAATTGTTAAGTAATATTGTCATGATATACCACCATTATTCTGTGGAAAGATGGGGGGGGGGGGGGGGTACAGCTCTCCTGCTTTTTTTCTCTCTTCTGCTCTGCTCTCCTTCCCTTTTCTTTATTTTCCTTTGCTCTCTTTCCCTTCCCCTTTAATTTATTTTCAATGTGCTCTCTTTGCCTTTAATTTATTTTCCTTTGCTCTCCTTCCGTTCCCCTTTAATTTATTTTCTTTTGCTCTCCTTCCCTTTCCCTTTAATTTAATTTTCTTTTGCTCTCCTTCCCTTTCCCTTTAATTTCATTTTCTTTTGCTCTCCTTCCCTTTCCCTTTAATTTCATTTTCTTTTGCTCTCCTTTCCTTTCCCTTTAATTTAATTTTCTTTTGCTCTCCTTTCCTTTCCCTTTAATTTAATTTTCTTTTGCTCTCCTTTCCTTTCCCTTTAATTTAATTTTCTTTTGCTCTCCTTTCCTTTCCCTTTAATTTAATTTTCCTTTGCTCTCCTTCCCTTCCCTTCCCCTTTAATTTATTTTCTTTTGCTCTCCTACCGTTTCCCTTTAATTTATTTTAATTTGCTTTCCTTCCCTTCCTCTTTAATTTATTTTCTTTGGTCTCCATTCCTTTCCCTTTAATTTAATTTTCCTTTGCTCTCCTTCCCTTCCCCTTTAATTTATTTTACTTTGCTCTCCTTACCTTTTTCTCTCTTCTCCTCTGCTCTCCTGAGTCCGTCCGTTTTCTCCATTTTCTCTCTTCTCCTCTGCTCTGTTTTCTTCAGCAGCAGCTACTCTTCTCTCTTCTTCTTGGTACCGCAGGCGGGGGAATGCAGGGAGGGGTTACGTCATGACGTTGTCGCGTCGTGACGTCATCGGCATCGCGGATTGGCCGATTACCAGGAAGTGTGCAGGAGGAGGGGAGGGGACTCACTCCTGCACGGATGAAACCCATGTGAGAGGGTTTCATCTTTCAATAGCGCCGGCGCCGCGGCAATCTTAATGCGGCCGCCGGCCGGCTTTAAAGTGTTTATTAATTTTTTTTTTTTTTACTGGGAAAGAGAGCCCTGCAGCGGCTCTCTAATTATACGGTTTAGGCGGCCGCGAGGCCCCTTCTAGCGCGAGGCCTTAGGCGGCCGCCTAAACCGCCTAATTAGAGAGCCGCCTCTGTGGATTGACACCTATCCTAATGATCCCTGAAACACACTGACACAGAGCAGAAAAGGGACTGTTCCCCCTACATAGGGTCACTTGGCAGATATGGATTGACACCTATCCTAATGATCCCTGATACACACTGACACAGAGCAGAATAGGGACTGTTCCACCTACATAGGGTCACTTGGCAGATATGGCTTGACATCTATCCTAATGATCCCTGATACACACTGACAGAGCAGAATAGGGACTGTTCCCCCTACATAGGGTCACTTGGCAGATATGGATTGACACCTGTCCTCAGGGACCCTGATACACACTGACACAGAGAAGAATAGGGACTGTTCCTCCTACATAGGGTCACCATTTTTAGCCCAAGGCAGCTCATCTCATCAGGCCTTTTTTAGTTGAATGTATCGCCCACAGTCAGTCCCTTCGGGATCCATCCCTCATTCATCTTAATAAAGGTGAGGTAATCTAGACTTTGTTTTACCTAGGCGACTTCTCTTCTCAGTGACAATACCTCCTGCTGCACTGAAGGTCCTTTCTGACAGGACACTTGAAGCGGGTCAGGCCAGAAGTTCTATCGCAAATTGGGATAGCTCAGGCCACAGGTCAAGCCTGCACACCCAGTAGTCAAGGGGTTCATCGCTCCTCAGAGTGTCGATATATGCAGTTAAGGCGAGGTAGTCTGCTACCTGTCGGTCGAGTCGTTCTCTGAGGGTGGATCCCGAAGGGCTGTGGCGATGCGTAGGACTTAAAAAGCTCCACATGTCCTCCATCAACAACACGTCTTTAAAGCGTCCTGTCCTTGCCGGCGTGGTCGTGGGAGGAGGAGGATGACTTTCACCTCTTCCCCTGTTAGATTCCTGTTGTGCTGTGACATCACCCTTATACGCTGTGTAAAGCATACTTTTTAATTTATTTTGCAAATGCTGCATCCTTTCCAACTTGTTGTAATTTGGTAACATTTCCGCCACTTTCTGCTTATACCGGGGGTCTAGTAGCGTGGACACCCAGTACAGGTCGTTCTCCTTCAGCCTTTTTATACGAGGGTCCCTCAACAAGCACGACAGCATGAAAGACCCCATTTGCACAAGGTTGGATGCCGAGCTACTCATTTCCCGTTCCTCCTCCTCAGTGATCTCAATGAAGGTAGGTGACAACGAGCACCCTGGGATGCCTGTTGTGGTTGGTCTTCCTCCTCCTCCTCAAAGCCACATTCCTCCTCTGACTCCTCTTCCTCACAATCCTCTTCCAGCGTTGCCGCAGGTCCAGCAATCGATGCTGATAAGGCTGTTTCTGGTGGTGATGGTGACCACAACTCTTCCTCTTCCTCTTCACGCTCATCTACGGCCTGATCCAGCACTCTTCGCAGGGCACGCTCCAGGAAGAAAACAAATGGTATGATGTCGCTGGTGGTGCCTTCAGTGCGACTGACTAGGTTTGTCACCTCCTCAAAAGGACGCATGAGCCTACAGGCATTGCGCATGAGCGTCCAGTAACGTGGCAAAAAAATTCCCAGCTCCCCAGAGGCTGTCCTAGCACCCCGGTTATACAAATATTCATTAACGGCTTTTTCTTGTTGGAGCAGGCGGTCGAACATTAGGAGTGTTGAACTCCAACGCGTTGGGCTGTCGCAAATCAAGCGCCTCACTGGCATGTTGTTTCGCCGCTGGATATCTGCAAAATGCACCATGGCCTTGTAGGAACGCCTGAAATGGCCACACACCTTCCTGGCCTGCTTCAGGACGTCCTGTAAGCCTGTGTACTTATGCACAAAGCGTTGTACGATCAGATTACACACATGTGCCATGCAGGGCACATGTGTCAACTTGCCCAACTTCAATGCCGCCAACAAATTTCGGCCGGGTAACTTCCACTGTGGTATCCCAATAGCCACAAATTTTTTGAACGCCTCAGACTCCACCAGCTTGTATGGTAAAAGCTGGCGGGCTAATAGTTCAGACAAGCCAGCTGTCAGACGCTGGGCAAGGGGGTGACTTTCTGACATTGGCTTCTTACGCTCAAACATGTCCTTGACAGACACCTGACTGTGGGCAGATGAACTGCTCAAGGCGAGAGACGGAGTGGCGGATGGTTGAGAGGGGGCAAGGAGGACAGCATTGGTTGACGTGGCTGAAGATGCTGGACCAGGAGGAGGATGGCGGCTTTGAGTTTGTGTGCTGCTTGTACTCATGCGTTGATCCCATGATCCCATAGGCGTTTGTGATGTGCGATCATGTGCTTACGCAAAGCAGTTGTACCTAGGTGGGTGTTGGACTTCCCACCACTCAGTTTCTTTTGGCACAGGTTGCAAATGGCATCGCTGTTGTCAGAGGCAGACACACAAAAAAAATGCCACACTGCTGAGCTCTGCAATGACGGCATTCTGGTGGTGGATACAGCATGCGTTGATTGGCGTGCTGTCGGGCTGACCCCGGATGCCGATGCATGCTGTCTGACTGTGCCACTAGCTCCTTGCGACGACCTCCCCCTGCTTCCAACTCGTCTCCTCCTCCTCCTCTCTGTCTCCCCATCTGAACTTTCGCCCTGTTCTTCTTCTTGCCGAGCGGGCACCCACGTGACATCCATGGACGCATTGTCATAATCAACCGCTTCACTTGTATCTGACAACTCAGCAAAGGAAGCAGCAGCGGGTACAACATCATCATCATCATCACACCGTACGTCCATGTGTGTAATGCTGCCTGCCTGAGACATATCCCTGTTATCCAAACGGATGAGTAAATAACTCCTCTGATATACCAAGTGAAGCGGCTGTGGTGCTAGTGTTGGTGGTGGCGGCAGGCGAGTGTGAAGGCCTGACACACTCGCTTGAAGGACACTGACTGCTATTAGCTTACAGTGAAAAACGTTTTCTTTTTAAAGGCACTCTATAGTGACACCAGATATGAGTGGGAAAGTGCACTTGCAGAGGTTGGCAGAGTACACGCTGAAGGCCTGACACCCAGACGCTTGCAGACAACTAACTGCTATTCAATCTATTACAGTGAAAAAATTTTTTTGTTTTTAACCCCTTAAGACCGCAGGACGTACTATGCCGTCCTTATTTTGGTGGCTCTAAACGCCGCAGGACGGCATAGTACGTCCTGGGCGGTCTTCAGCCCCACGTGGCCGGCGGAACATGGCCGCTGCAGATCGCGGTCGGGGGGCATGCCTGGCCCCCCAGGCAGCCCCCCTGTGCCTGGGGACCGCGGTCTGCAGCTTCCGATCGCAGTGACAGGCTGTCACTGCGATCGGTATTTACCATGTGTCAGCCGATTTTAAAATCGGCTGACACATGGAGCCGGCAGAATTCTCTGCAGCAGATCGCGGTCGGGGGACATGCCTGGCCCCCCAGGCAGTCCCCCTGTGGTCAGTGACCGCGATCTGCAGAGTATGATCGCAGGGAGAGGCTGTCTCTGCGATCTGAATGCAGAGACAGCCTCTCCCTGCGATCTGATCGCAGTGACAGTCTGTCACTGCGATCAGAGGTTACTATGTGGCAGCCTATTGGCTGACACATAGTAACTGCAGGCAGGATCCCCCTGCAGATCGCGGTGGGGGGCATGCCTGGCCACCCAGGCACTCCCCCTGTGGCCAATTACCGCGATCTGCAGGAGGTGATCACAGTGACAGCCTGTCACTGTGATCACTGATCCTGTGTGTCAGCCAGTGATGTAAAATCACTGGCTGACACTGTCTCTGCCCCTCTCCTCCCCTATTAACCCCTTAATGTAAAAAAAAAAAAAAAATTAGAGTTAAAAATAAAATACACTTACATCATTTATATATATATTATATATATGATCTATATATAATATATATATATATACGCACACATTTACACATACACTAAGTGTATTTTAATATTTATATATATAATTATATATATATATATATTAATATCAAAATACACGTAGAAGGATATTGATTAAATATATACATAATTTTATATATATATATATATATATATATATATATATATATTATAATAAAAAATTATGTAAATACGTAAAAAAATTAAAATAAAAAAATAAATAATTAAAAATATATATGTGTGTAATTTCGTTCTAACTGTATTTTGATAATATATATATATATATATATATATCTATATATATATATATATATATATATATAGATCAAAATACACGTAGAACGAAATAATATACCCAAGTATATACGTATACATCACTATATGTATACCTATATATAAATAAAAATAATAGTAAAAAAATTATATACATATATATATATATACACACACGTGTATATATAATAATTTTACATATATATTTATGTAATAATTTTACATAATTAGGTATCCTAATTAATTACAATTAGCGGGACCTGCCTAACAACCCAGGCCGAAAGTATAGGGAATTTAATTTGCTAGCACTATATTTAACCCTATAACTTTCCAAGACACTATAAAACCTGTACATGGGGGGTACTGTTTTACTCGGGAGACATCGCTGAATACAAATATTTGTGTTTCAAAACCGTAAAATTTATTACAACAATGATATCGTCAGGGAAAGTGAAATTTATTGCCTTTTTCGCACACAAACGGCGCTTACACTGACGATATTTTTGCTGTCATACTTTTTACTGTTTTGAAACACAAATATTTGTGTTCAGCAAAGTCTCCTGAGTATAACAGTACCCCTCATGTACAGGTTTTATGGTGTTTTCAAAAGTTACAGAGTCAAATATAAGGCTTGCGTTTCAGTTTTTTCACAATGAAATTCGCCAGATTGGTTACGTTGGCTTTGAGACCGTATAGTAGCCCAGAAATAAGAATTACCTCCATAATGGCATACCATTTGCAAAAGTAGACAACCCAAGGTATTGAAAGTGGGGTATGTTTAGTCTTTTTTAGTAGCCACTTAGTCACAAACACTGGCCAAAATTGGCTTTCAAATTAGTTTTTTGCATTTTTCACACACAAACAAATATTAACGTTAACTTTGGCTAGTGTTTGTGACCAAGTGGCTACTAAAAAAGACTGGACATACCCCATTTGCAATACCTTGGGTTGTCTACTTTTGCAAATGGTATGCCATCATGGGGGTAATTTTCATTCCTGGGCTACCATACAGTCTCAACGGCAACATAACCAAACTGGCAAATTTCAATGTGAAAAAACAGAAAAATGTAACATGCTATATTTGACCCTGTAACTTCCCAAAACACCATAAAACCTGTACATAGGGGGTACTGTTTTACACGTGAGACATCGCTGAATACAAATATGTGTATTTTATTGCAGTAAAAGCAAACAGTATTATGACATTCACAGTTAGAATGTCACATAGAACTAAGAAAATTTTAAAAAAATCATATTTTCTCTCATTTTTTTATATTTTATTCATATTACGTTATGTTCCATACCTAAATATTGGATGTTAAATGAAAGCCCTGTTTCCCCTGAACAAAATGATATATAATAAGTGTGGGTGCATTTAATATGAAAGAGGTAAATTATTGTTGAACAGACATATAGTCAAAATCTGTGGTTTGTTTACATTTTTTTTGGTTCACAACTTGTACATTTGGCTGCGGTCTTAAGGGGTTAAATGCAAGCTTAAGCTATTGTGACACCAGATATGAGTGGTGGCACTGGGCAAGTGGGCACAGTATCCACTGTGAGACTGACACAGAAGCTGTCAGGCAGGCAACTGCAATTACATTACACAGAAAAAAAAAAGCAGACTGATGTTCTAGCCCTAAAAAGGGCTTTTTGGGGTGCTGTCCTTACAGCACAGATAAGAGGAGTCCTTCAGGACTGTAGTGGACACTGAATACCCTAGCCCCGCCGTGGCGAACGCGCTATGTTCGCCGGTAACTATTCACCAGCGAACAGTTCGGTACATCACTACCCCCTACCAGTCCCGGATTTAGGGATTACCCTGTTGTGTCTAAAGTGTTTTTTGTTTTTTTCCCCCAAAACACCTTAGACACAGTTGAGTAATCCTTAAATCCTGGACTGTTAGGGGGAACTTGAGGACTGGTTTGGGAACCACTACACTAGAGGGGCTTCCAGCTAATTCTGAATTTTCCTTATGCCAAACTAGCCTTATTGCTTTGTTTGGTATTGTTTCGTCAGGTTTCTGGCATCATGTCTTTCGACTTTCACGCTATTGCATTCACCCCTGAGGGTGTACGTTTTTCTGTTGTTCGTCGTACAAAGTTTCTGTCCACCTCCGTTTTTTTGTTTTTTTTTTGAATTCTTTATTTTTGTGTGCAACAGGGGTCAAACGGCTCGCAGAGCCACATTTTACACATCAACAGATAAAAAGGATAAGAAGAGATTAAAACTTCGGCATGTGAGACTTATGCACATTTTTGTTGGATTATGGGTCTAAGGAACTTACACAGGTGTCTCTCTATTGTAGGTTAACAATCGCTGGACTACATAGGAAAAACTAACAGTAATGGGTTAGCAACGTGATATTCTTGAATAACTAATCTAGTGTTTCTCCTGCTTATTAGGTGTGGGTGCACCATCAGATGGCCACAGGATTGTGGTCCTAATAGCAGGTACACCTAGGGACTAAAGTTACACCTCCAGACATCTAGATTTGCTAGGTTCGCTTGTCAATGGCAGGGGAGGTGGGGGGGGAGGGAGGTAGGCGCCCCTGTAAGGGTCATGGCATGAAAATTAGTAAAGGATGGCAATGCTCTAGGGGGGGGGGGTTAGGTGGTAAATCATATCAAATTAACTGACAGTCCACAAATACGTAGTGTAGTGGTTCCACTACAGTATGAACAGTCCTCAGGTCTTCGTTGCGGCCGATGTTGTGGGTTCTTTCCCTTTTGGGTAGAATGGCGCTATGGTCTTCGGATTCCAGCGTTGGGTTGGTGGCAAGGTGGTTTGGGTGCCAGGTACTTGCAGCGAATCTTCGGATATGGAGAGTTTAGTGAGGAGTGCAGGTGCCTCAGAGATATCTGAGATGAAGTATGTTGCTTCTCCGTGCTTGACCCGCAGCGTTCGCGGGGACCTCCAGTTATATTCCACATTGTGGCTACGGAGCAGTGCTGTGAGGGGTTGTAGCGTTTTGCGCCAGTGAAGTGTCTCCCCGGTGAGGTCAGAGAAGAACGAGAGGGTCATGCCTTCGAAGGTAAGTGGGGCAACCCCCTTTAGTGCAGCTTGTACCAGAGCCTTGTCGGACCCATAGCGGAAACGGACAATCAGGTCCCTAGAGGCCTTTTCTGGTGCCCGGTTGGGTTTTGGGATTCTGAAGCACCCCTCGAGGGTGATGTTCCTCGCCTGTTTGGGCTCGAGGAGGTGGGCCAGGAGCCTCCGAAGGAGGTGTGGGAGCTCAGATGGGGGCATATTGTCCGGTATTCCCCGGATTTTCAGATGGTTGCGGCGCCTTGAATCCTCTAATGCGGCAAATCGGAGATCGGTTGCCGTCCGATGCTTGGTAAGTGCCTGCACTTCTAATTGAAGTCGGGCCACTGTTTGGGTCAGTTGTTCCGTGTTGGATTCCACTGCGCCTATGCGGCCTACCAGGCCTGTAATGTCCGTGCGGAGTAAGGCCACATCCGCCTGTATAGTTTTCTGCAAGGCCCCCAACATGGTCTCCAGCATGGATGCTGTCACCTGGTCATTAGTTGTTGTCCTCTGTGGGATTTGTGGGATTTGTCTCGGCTGAATAAGCCCCTCTCCCTCTTCATCTGGGGATAGCTCCTCGGAGTCATAAAAGTCCCCCATGGCGGCGGCCATCTTGGGACCATGCGTTCCGTAAGCTTGGCGGAACAAATCGCCTATGCTGGCGCCCGGTTTGGGCTTTTCGGGCTTTAGTTTCTTGGACTTCCTGCCCATGTTCGTGAGGGGTGTTTTGGTTGCCGTTTTGCGGTCGTAGTGGCCAATTATTGCCGGGTTTCGGGTGTTTTTTCCCGGAGCTCGTCGCTCGTGCGGCTGTTCAGCTCAGTAGCTTGGCTCCGCTCCACCTCCGTTTTTTAACCTTACTTTCCAGATAGAGCTTTTCTTTGTGTTGCTTGTTGCTTACAGTGATACGTCACTCTTATCTCCCCTCTTCAGGCTCCATTGGGACCTATGTTTGTATCTTATATTCGTCCTTATAACCCTGTGTCCTGTCCCACGATTGCTCGTTGGACTAGATGGTTTCTTTGTCTTGTGAGCATTGAAGCTTCTTTTGGTGCCTATTCAGCACTGGGTGCGGCTGCGTCTTCCGCATTGGTCTGCGTCTTCCGCATGGTCTCTTTCGGACATTTTATCTTTAGCTGATTGGTCACGAGATTCCCCTTTTCGTACCTTCTATTTCTGACCTGAATCTCACGTTTTTTTCTTAATTAATCTTCAGGCATTAAAATAGCAAATATGAAGCCTCCTGTCATGCCATAAAATTAGGGATTATTCTAGCTTCAGTGACCAAATAATCTATAATCTAAATGTTATTAAAGACAGGAGGTGAATATTTTCCCACCCATTGGCTTCTTTAAATCTTTCAATGTCCCACCCCTTGTTTGCGTCCACTTGGGTATACTCAAGTAAAGTCTTACATGCCTTTTACTTGCCTCGTATACCATTGGATCATGGTTTTATTGTAATGTGTTTAGATTGCTCTAAATATATATGTGCATTGCATTGCATAGCATAATTATTGACACATGACTTGTCACATTAATGTTTGTTTTTGTATGATTTGACTGCCAGTCTACCAATCACACCATGCTTTCACAAATTTTCCTTCATTCGTCTCTTCGTTAGACTCTTTATGTCTCTTTTACTTGGCTGACTATGCTTTGTGTTTGTGGACTATTTTCTGGTTTACACAGTTGATTTAAATTTTCGGCTGCATCAAGAAAGAGGAGTTGGAAGGAGTCCACATATTCCTGTCTAAATGTCTGATTGATTTTTGTTTTCAATTGTTTAACTGTTTCTTTGCTGCTGGGAGGATTCAGTAAAGAAAGTAAAGCAAAAAATTGCCTCCTGTCTTTAATCCAAATTTAGATTATTCAGTCACTAAAGCTAGAATAATCCCTAATTATTTATCATGCTGCGCAGGTTACCTAGTGACTCCAGAAGTTCACATCTGTGTATATGTCAACCCTATATATTATTTGCACTGTGTAAGTAGAAGTCACACAAATAGCCAAGAAATGAGTGAGCAAATCCCAGTTGTTTGTACTTAACCCATAGGTAAACCTTCCCCTGACCATGCCAATAACCTGACTTACCAGATATGTACTAATATGCATGCATTCATATATACGGTAACTGAATTTTATATATACACTTTACCACATTTTATATAAGATATATTTTGTTTGCATTTTATAAAAAAGAACCACTTTTTAAAAATATGAAACTTTCCATAGACATAAATGTCCAATTCATTACACATAAAATCAGACATGGGAAGAGAAGTTTAATGTGGTACCAAGCTGATATGTTTTAAACAATTATATAGTTCTTGCATCTTTCCATATTCCGTGAATTTATGATTCTCTCTGTTTCGTTTATTATTATTATATTTATATAGCGCAAACAAATCCAGCAGCTCTTTACAATGGGTGGACTAATAAACATGTAATTGTAACCAGACAAGTTGGAAAACAGAAGGGGTCGAGGGCCCTGCTCAATGAGCTTACATGCTAGAGGGAGTGGGGTAAAGTGACACAAAAGGTAAGGGAAGTATTAGGGAAGTAGATTGGTAGAATAGTAGAAGATTTATAGTGTTATTTTTGGATTCATTAACAGTTTAATTGATATGCTTTTGTGAAAAAGTGAGTTTTTAATGATTTTTAAAGGAGTGGAGACTGGGTGAGCGTCTGTAGCGGAATGGACATTTGCAAGCTACTTTTTATTTCCTATATTGGCTGTACATATACCGCCCTGTTACTTTGTGTGTTTTCCCTGGTTATTTTGTGTGTTTCCTCTTTGGCCGTTCGGAAGACTTTATACGACCGGAATCCATACGTCTCCTGAACGAGGCCCACTCCTGTGCCCCATTGCGCAATGTTTTTGAGATAGAAGCGGCAGGATGTGGCGATCGACTGTACAAGAGGGGTGAAGGAGAGGTCGGAGTCAAAGAGAACACCTAGGCAGCGAGCCTGTGTGGTGGAGCTGATGGTAGCACCATTAACGTGGAGGGAGACAGAGATAGGAGTAACAACACTTGAGGGAGGAAAGACCAGAAGTTCTGTTTTGGGCAAGTTAAGTTTAACTCCCAGTTAGAAATAGCTGAGAGGCAGTCAGAGACACTAGTCAAGAAGGGTGGAGAGAGATCAGGGGAGGACATCCGCATAGAAGTGATATTAGAATCTAAAGGAGCTGATGAGTTTACCAAGGAAGGCAGTATAGATCGAGAACAGTAGGGGGCCAAGGACTGAACCTTGGGGGACACCAACTGAGAGAGGTTGGGAGGAAGAGGCAGAGTCAGAGAAAGAAACACAAAGAGCGCTGAGTGAGGTAGGAGGAGCACCAGGAGACATGAGAAGAAGCGGTTGATGATCAACAGTATCAAAAGCAGCGGAAAGGTCAAGGAGAATTATGATAGAATAGTGACCATGAGATTTTGTAGCGAGTAGAACATTTTAACACAGACTTTTCTGTTAGTGGCTGACTCTTTTCCAGGTCAGGGAAATCATGCCAAGTTTAAGTATACTTCAGTTTTTGGCAGCAGGAGTTACTTGGAACTGATCACAGACACAAAGGAATATGAATAATGAGAATTTTAATAATTATGTATTTTAGATTCTAGAAGCTACTCTCTTGTGACAGACATTAAAAAAAATATTAGTTTCACTAACACAAATCTCATTGTATTAAAATGAATCTGCCAATATGTTCTAAGAGGCCAATATCATACAATCACATGCAATATAGACAGCTTTTTGAAACTAATTGGAGGCATTCTGTATTAAATAATGACATCTCATCTGAAGTTTGTTAAGAAGCAGGGATACCACACTGCTTTAAATTAAAATTAAAACTGTTGTACTTGGATATGAACCAGCATAATAATTTAAGTCTGTAAAATATTCCTATAAGCATGTGCATTTCTTAAGCCTTATACTTTTTAAAGTACTGTCAAAGTGTTTTCTGATTGTTTTAGTAGTTGGTCTCATTAGGAGTTCTAAAATGCTATTTAGAATTCCAAAACATTTTTTGCTTATATTTTTTTATATGAGAAAAATACAATGTTGGTTTGCTATTGGAAAACAAAATATCTTAATTTAAAGCTAGCATCACTACAGGGACTTTTCAATGAGTTGTGTTAAGTAGAGAAATTAAGACAATTAGCCAAGTTTAAAAAAAATCTCTCATTCTGAAGAGCTGTCAATTCTTTCCAGATCAGCATTTTGTGTGTAAATTTTGCAAGTTAGGTATTGTTTTACCTCAACTTGATGCCTAATAAATTTCATATGTTCTTTGAAGTGAAATAAGTACATTTGTAAATGTGTTCATGTAAATAATACATTATTAGTACTTGTCATATTGTCATATACGTGACAAGACATGTCACGTATATGACAATAGGCATTGTCACAATTTGAGAAACACCTGATACCATTTGAAATATTGTGTGGCATGATATTTTAACCCAGTTCATGGTGACATCAGGTATTCTGATTTACTCATAAAGGACAGAGGGCTTAATATTTCAGATAAATTTAAGAACACAATGCACACATCTTAAGCTCCCTGCTAGTGGTCCTTTATAATATAGCATAGGGAGAATAGTGACAATTCTGATATTTTAGCTAAATTTATATAGACAACAGGTGTAAGTTGTTTTGATGTTTATTAGAGATGTTTTGAATATGTTTATTAGAGTCGCAATAAAGCGTAGGCAGACATTTTACGGATCGGTGATAACTACACATGGTTGCCTGTGCAGAGGCATATAAGTCAGAATAGGCAAGCAAGAAAATAGATTGGATGTACATTGACTTTGCGACTAGTGGTTCATCAAGGGTATTTGACAGGTATATTAACGCATTATTAGTCATAGCTTTTTAGAAACATGCTATTAATTAAAGTAAGTATTCATAAACTTTGCGAGATTTTTTATTTTTTTTTGCGCTTTAGAGAAAACCTAAAAATCTACTAAACTGCGGGTAATTAACCAAGAAAATGTGTCAGTACTGTGCCGGGTTGCATTGCGCCTAGCTTAAAAGCCCTTTGTATATCTAGCTGACGTGGAGAGAGCATGTTAGCGTGAGCGCGGCTTAATCACTTGTCCTAGGGTGTCAAACGTTTAACATAAGGGGCATATTCGTTTTTTCGCTATGGCGTATTATTATTTGATATAGCGATCTGGTTATCTAGTATGCGGCAAGAGGCAACTCCACAGCCCACAATACAGCAATCAATTACCGTGTATGTAGCTATACGCAGCATCACTCTCAGTGCTTAGATATATTATCTAATGATGACATGTCTAAAAATTTTATAGCATAAGCAAATTATAGAAGCTTTTTAGTCCTCAAAAACCGCTGAACTTGGGACAGAAGCTTAACGTGCATAAGGCATGATGCTGCAGATTGTATCGCTTCCCATGGTGCTTTTCAGGTAAGTAGTAATATCTCTCACTGGTTTCAGGGCATTTCTCAATAGCTGTCCGATGAGGGCCTCCCCTGGTTCGGTCGCGGTGCATCTCCCGTGCTGCCAGGGCTCCATCTGTCCCCCCGGTCGGTCCCAACCCAGCACCTGAATCCTCTGCAGCGCTGTGGGCACTCGGGGGTTGAAGCAGATCACTTGACTCCCCACACCTAGAGTCCGTGGGCCACTCACTCCCTGCACCTCCCCAGCGCAACCTCAGACCCAGTAAAGCTTGTGTCCCGGTGTCTCTCCTGTGCCGGCCACACACTAAGGGCCGGTGCGTGCTGCTCCCAGCCACCGGAAGGGCCGCGCTGTCCCGCCCCACCGGGCTCGCGGCAGCAGGGACATGACTCTCTGGGGACCCCGCAGACCCAGAAGCTGGGGCACTCACTTTTCCTGCCGGCCGGAGTCTGCCGCAGGGGGTCCATCGGGTGCCCCACAACACCAGGTTCTGCTCGGGCCTACCAGGTCGGCACCCCATGGTGAGCAATCTTCATATGGCCCCTTGCTCTGACCTTGCAAAGACGTCTCTGTCCCTGTCGTGGTGCCCCCTCATATGTGGGCTTCCTTTCCCCAGTTTCATTGTTCTTGTCAGCTGGCTGACCTGCCAGTACTCGGCCATTGCCAGTCTAGGCGGTCTGCACAGAGCACGTGCGGGGGCTTCCGCTGCGGCCTGTGTCGACGCCATGAGGCCGGGATAACCCCCGCCGGCCATGAGGGGGGGAGCAGGGCCGTGCCCAGGGCCGAGGGCCCCCCACGCCTGATGTGCTCTGCTTGTGGTTGGGTGATGATGCACCTTTCCGCGGTGCCATACTGCTGGCAACGGACGCCTATGTTCCTGGCTCGGCTCTCCCCGCCTGCTCTCAAGCAGTAAGGTACGTGCAGGTAGCTGGCGTGTACCGGAGCCTCTACTTCGTCGGAGGGCGATGCGGGTTTCATTTTTCCAGAGCCATATAAAGGCTGTTTCCTGAGGTTTAATGCAGGAGCTCATGTAGATGGCGGCCAGTCGGCCCGGCCCCACCCCTCCTAGCTTCTATTGAGTTGTTGAGTTATTCTACTTGTTTGAGGGCTGAAACCCCTCTATAGTGGTTGGTTTTCTTAATGAAGAGACTCAATTCCTCTCTTAGCTAATCACACAGGTAGCTAAGAGTTATTAACACAGGTAACTAAGGGGTAATAAAGTGGATAGCCAACTGCCGAAGAACAGGTGGTGGAGGTACAGA